>NC_134708.1:15326200-15699950 GCF_043290135.1 Rhipicephalus microplus | reverse complement strand
CTAATTCTAGAATTACAGACTCGTGAGTCGACTCATTCGGACTCCATGAGATTCTGATTGAGCCGTGTGAACCAGAGTGAGTCCGGTTTAGTAAGGTTTAGGCAGATTGAATTCGTGTGAGTAAAGTTGAAGTAAAGTTTTGTGTGAATCTTAGTATGTCCGGCTCAGAAAGAAATTTGAATTAGTCGGAGTTAAAGTTAGCCCTAAGCGCAAAATATATTTCTCGGATAAATATGAGCGAACCTCACAAGTTTTCACGAGCTCTGGAGGCGACCAAGGTCTTTACGTTGTAAACTTCGAAGGTTTCGACCTGTGTTTCTATCTGTGTTTCTATCTGTGTTTCTATCTAGCCGCCTACGTCTGGCTGCTCTCGTGATCGCCTCCTTAAGTTGGGGTAGACCAAAATATTATACTGCGGTAAGATGGTTGGACGAATATGACTGGCTGGTCATCAATAACAGCAAATACTGCCACGTTAGTCGCCAAGCGCTTTCCTCCAGACATGTGTTGCACATACCCGTAAACCAAGGGCCATGGAATGCGGGTAGGAGCCACAAGTGATTGACACTCCATGTCTATACAAGAAGGGTGAGAACAGACAGTGGTAATTCAAGTGCGAGAGCTTGAAGAAAATAAAAGTGGCATCAGCTGTCTTGACCCAACGAATGCGAAGAATAAATGTTAGGTTCCCAGCAGGAATCAAACCCAAGGATTATGTGTGGCATTCAAAACATCATCATCATCATCATCATCAGCCTGACTACTTCCACTGCAGAACAAAGGCCTCTCCGATGTTCCGCCAGTTAACCCGGTCCTGTGCTTGCTGCTGCCAATTTATACTCGCAAACTTCTTAATCTCACCTGCCCACCTAACCTTCTGTCTCCCCCTAACCCGCTTGCCTTCTCTGGGAATCCAGTTAGTTATCCTTAATGACCAGTGGTTATCCTGTCTACGCGCTACATGCCTGGCCTATGCCCACTTTCTCTTCTTCATTTCAACTATGATATCCCTAACCCCCGTTTGTTCCCTAATCCACTCTGCTCTCTTCTTGTCTCTTAAGGTTACACCTACCATTTTTCTTTCCATTGCTCGCTGCGTCGTCCTCAATTTAACCTGAACCCTCTTTGTAAGTCTCCAGGTTTCTGCTACATAGCTAAGTACCGGCAAGATGCAGCTGTTGTATACTTTCATCTTGAGGGATAGTGGTAATCTACCTGCCATAATTTGAGAGTTCTTGCCAAATGTGGCATTCAAGTATGGAGCCACAGAGCTGCACCAGGTTTCGAAACTGTTTCGGAAAAAAAAATCTTATGCCGACGTATTATTGGTGAAATATCAGCCGTGATTTCAGTGCTGGCTCGTTAAGTGAACATTTCATATATGTATTCCTATGATACAGACGTCACGTCGGCTTAACGTCAATTGTATACTTAAGCACCATCCACTGACGCTGTGCACATAGCACTAGCCAGCGCCACCAGCCACGCAAGCCCAAGCGCTACATATCAGCTCATTGCTTATGGTAGACTTGTAAGACCCATGTTGCTGGTTGCATGGTTACGCAACTTTACACAACTCCTTAAATAAACCATATGCTACTGCTGAACATGTGTGCGTATATAGTGCACTTGTACTATCACCGTCAAACGAAACCCGGACAGCGGCAAGCCTTCGAGATGGCACAGTACGTGCCGTCCACTTATCCCCGAGGACCGGCACGCTTATATACGCCGTGCTGCCGAAGAAGATGCCCGTGCCTGTCAATGGTGATGTGTGGACGGCGCGCACTATACCATCGCGAAGGCTTGCCGCATTTCGGGCTTTGTTTGAGGCTGATTGTGCATACATTCAGCATAACATCTTAACATTTCGCTCAATGAAAATTTATGCCTCAGTCATCTTCCCTACTCACGCTTCGCATAACAGCGATTCGGAGGGTACGTGGGTTCTGCCAGATTTTGTCAGCTTGGCGTCGGCCCCCGCCAAATACGCTAATCGGAGTGACGTGCTTTGATGCTACAAGAATTTGCGCAATATTTCACATGAATTTGCGGTGGAAGGAAACGTAAACTATAGCGAACTCAACTGGAACAGCTCAAATAGAACAGCTCAAATATAACATGCATTAGAACCGAATGGACGTTTTAGTGCCTGGTGAGTACCTTGCCTCAGTCAGCCATGATTTTTGCTTGCCAGGTGAGTATTCATGAAACCTTAGATTTTCGGACATCTCTCATATGAGCTAATGTTTCAAGTTTGAATAAAGGATGGTGAGCGTAATGATGATAAATCACAGAAAAAAATATTTGTTGGTTAATCTCCTACAGACATCAACCTCTTCCGCAACGGCCATCGCTCTTTCGTTGTGGTAGCGGTTGTAGGGGCACTCTCCGAGGGCCTCTACGTTACCATCGCCGCCATTTTCTGACTAAAACCGAAATTGATAGCGTCCCCCAACGCATCTTATTATCTACCCGTGCCCAAAAGCAAATGAGCGCTGTCCACAAACTTGTCCGAATCATAAGTGACATGATCGAGCCTGTCGCTCCATTCGCACGAAAAGTATATGAGATACGACCACCCGGAATCCGAGGCCTGCCGTCGTAGTCGTGAAACACCCCGTCCGCCTCTGGTAGGGCGAAGGAACATTAAGGGAGTCGGGGGTGTACGGGGGTGCAGCGTCGCATGAGCAAAAACTGTGGACTTAAATAACAAGGATGTGGTCGCAATCGCTGCTACGCATGCTCTCTCGGCACACATCAGTGAACGGCCAACTTACTTTGCCTCGAGACTAGCAAGAAAACTGTTTCGTTCCATGAAGTGATCAGATTACCTTTTTTAGAGTTAGGCGAGAGTAGATCCGACTAAGGTAGCGGCTAGCGTTACTTTGTAAACATAATTTGTTGCTATCACGTTCATCGCTTCACACTCACGGCGTAGCTGTTATGATTTTCCTGGCGTAACTTAATCAGGAACGCGTTCGCTTGCAAGTTACTTTCATCAAGCTGGTTGTTGTTATATGTTGTGCTTAAAATCAGAAATTATACAGAAAGAAGGCCTTATCGAATTCTATAACAGTGACTTAACGAACTTGCAGTCACCATATATATAACGAACTTGCATACACCATATGTAGACACTGGTTATACCTAAGGGTCATAACTATTTTGTAGTGTCTGAAATTTTGGGAAGATGATCTGTCGAACTTATCACTGATGGTTCTATTCCTTAAATGCTACCATAAAGGAGGATAAACAAATAAAGCGATTACATTGTTGCGAGAGAAGTAATTCTATTGTTACGCCATACTGTATACTGATACACAAAGACAGAGTCCAAGATAGGACACACGCTGTTTGTCCTGGTGTATCAGTATGACACAACACAACGAAAGCACAATTTCCTACCCACTATCACCAGTAGAAGCATTTCTGCAAGCAAAAATGCTAACTAAGAACCAAAATCACAATAACACTTAAATGCCCAGATGTAAAAGTAGCAGTTACAAGGGCAAAAAAAAATTCCGAACACCATAGTCATCGCAAAGTAGATCTTTTGTCACTTACTAGATTCTCACATTCTTCGCGTCTCGCTCTTCGAATGCTCCTGCAAACAAGCGTATGAACGATCAGGTTCATTTGCAAAGAGACACACATTGTTGCGCATCGGTGGTGGGAATGTAGAAGACTAACTCTAGCTGAAGCAAAAGAACGAAAAAATCCGGGAAATGCAGTGCAGTGCTTCCAAATATATCCCAATCGCTTTTGCGCGAATAGCATTGTTCTCAAGTCTGCCACGTGCCAGGCTGCCTCTGATGCAGTCTCTATCCCGAGGGTCAGTCAAGAGTTGAAGAACTTTCTCATATGATGCTGTCCTTACAAGATAACAATAACCAGTGAAAATTTATCAGTTACAGCAAATCGTGCAACTTTTCGATGAAGAGAAGGGGAGGAAACTTACTGAATTTTCAGTACACCCGTTTCTGTCTCTACTCTCGAGGACATAATCTTATATTATTCTAGACAAAAGTGTTACTTTGTGTCACTTATGGCTTTTCGCGTTCAAAAACTTAAAGAACTACTCGCTTGCAACGTCACTGTTTCCCTGGTCGTTGGTGCTTATAAACGTTTCACAACATAGGTAGCGCACATTGCAAGTACAGCGTGATCCGAGTATGGCATATTCGGATGAACCGCTTTCTAAGCAACAGATCTATGCTTGACCCAGCGTGCTCGAGATTTCATACTTTAAAGCACCCTTTGAAGGTCTGCGTTATTCTTAAAAGTGTAGTGTACGTTTTAAAGGGAAAAAAAGAGGTGGGCATGGAATGATGCTTGCACTAAAACTCTCAAGCCTCGGAACAGCAAAGTTGAGGCATTGTTAAAACTAGTCTGGCTTCTTGCAGCTTCTATCTAGGCCTTACTTAGTGATTCGGGTTGCTTCGTGGTTGCTTCTAAGTCTTGCAAGAATTTAGCTAAGTGCTGCTAGGTTGTTCTTGCGTTTATTCTCAGCGCAGAGAGGTTTGAACACCATAGATATTTCTGAACTCTAGAGGAAGAACTTCGCGCTGAAGCCAAGTGTTTGTGCGTCTCATTGATCTACGGGAGCTCGTCGTTTTGCGTACGCCTTCTCTCACTTCGGCATCTTCTAACAGCGATCATTGCCTTACCCGTTCCACAGTATTATCTCGTATACGTGTTGAGGGTCTTCGCACGACAGCCATTGCTTCACAGCCATTTGTTGCGCTGTTACCTCCTTCCCTTTTTAGTGGAATTAAGTTGGGTGTAGTGGCAATTACCTCAATTCTAGGACACAGGCCCGTTTATGATGATGATAGTTTACCAATTGGGTGCGAAAAATTCTGCGGTACATGTCCGTTTGTTGGGCTAACCTCTGGTTTCTTCGTTTTAAGTGTCGGTGAGTGCTGTAATTTATTCAGTTTTTTTTCGACTTCAGTTTACTTTATTCAATTTATTAAATACATGCAATATTCAATACAGTAATACAATGTAATGAAAACATAAAATGCCTAAAATACAGGAGGTCCCCAAGTAAAAACTGTCTTGTTTATGTGACACATGCCGGTTAATGTTAATGACGCATTTTTCGTGTGGTGTTGAACAAGAAACAACCTCATAGGCAGCTGTGTTTTGTATAAAGAAAAAAAACGCGGCGTTGTGCGAAGTGTGTTTGCGCTGACTGTTCAAAAAATTTTAGGGGCTCGAGCGTCGTAGCGTAATCGGCCCCGCTCACCTTACCATCTCAATCGCTAGCCTGACTTCATATGTCGCTGGACATCTTAGCCGTGCCGTCCGTATAACATTTGCAACCTTTTCTTCAGCGCCTACAGCTAGTACAGCTGCACATTGCTCACTACGCTACAATTATGCATTTTACCATTTCGTAATGTACCCGCTAAGCTTCCAAAAACAGTACTTGCACGCGCACATGTACCCACTTTGTTGATACTGCTGTGGGTAATTCTGCACGCGGAATTTGTCATGGGTAGGCCGTCAATTTAAGTACTTGTTGCGCAACTGATATGCTTTGACGCCTTCTTACATTGTACGCTTGTGCCACGCGACATTCCACGTGTTAATAGCACCACTCACACAGCTTAATATTACTTTATTCTGGTTTTATATGGGCTTCGAGCATGGCAGTAGCTTTGTGGTAGTCCATCTCCTTGACACGCAGTAGGCCTCGAATTGATTCTTGCCCAAGCCCGCTATTTTTTCTCGTTTCTTTATTTTCGGGCCACGTGCACCACTAATTTTTCGTTGCCCCGCAGCGGTGGTCTAGTGGCTAAGGTACTCGGCTGCTGACCTGCAGGCCGCGGGATCAAATCCCAGCTGCGGCTGCATTTCCGATGGAGGCAGAAATGTTGTAAGCCCGTGTGCTCAGATTCGGGCGCACGTTAAAGACCCCCAGGTGGTCGAAATTTCCGGAGCCCCCCACGACGGCGTCTCTCATAATCATATGGTGGTTTTGAGACGTTAAACCTCACGTATCAATCAATCAATCAATCAATCAATCAAACAAATTTTTCGCTCACAACCAACGACGCCGACGTTTGCGGCGCTGTTACCGACACGAAAATTTCAGTCGAACGATATCCTTGACGCTACCACGTTAAAACGATGCCATTATTAAAAATAATATCATGTGGGGTTTCATGTCCCAAAACTTCCGTATGATTATGAGAGACGCCGTAGTATAGGGCTCCGGAAATTTCGACCATGGGGTGTTCTTGAACGTGCACTGATATCACACAGTACACGGGCTTCTAGCACTTCGTCTCCAATGAAATTCCACCAGCGTCTGTCAGGATCGAACCTTATAGACCTTCGAGTCAGCAGCCGACCACCTTAAGCACTGCTCCGTCCCGTCGCCATTACAGAGTACACCACTTGTGCTTACTGCTGCCGCTACACCGTTTCAACGTGGCAGCCTCATGGAACAATATTAGAAGCTACCATCTGTGTAACTAAAATTCTAGACTATGCAATGAAACCATGGCGAAAAGCTCCATATACGAAGCTACTGAAAAAGTGGAAGCATTACGAGAAATTGCAAGCAAATGGAGTGAGACGGAGCATACCCTAATTGGTGATAGCAAGAAAAAAATCGCACTTACTGCCCCACCATGGCTGTGAGTGCGAGCGTCAGGACAAGTGGAAATGTAAAGTTTGCAGCCCTCATTATCATCCACGACGATGTACAAGCTGCCTCCTTTGTACCACAAAGTTATATATCTCGTTAAAATGGTATATACATCAGCATACCTCATTGAACACTGATCAAAGCACAACTGCTGCAGTATCCCCATAAAGCATGTGGAGTTTGTTTTTGTTCAATGATTGAGTTCGGTGATTTATATCTACACATTCAGATTTCGTAATTCTGGGCTGTGTTCTTTCGACTTTAACCGGAAATAACAAGAGCACACTTGAGAAACGCTCACCGATATTTTTATTAGGTTGATACTGTCATGTGGTTGAGACAGAGGATAAAAAAAAACGCAGGACGCACTCGGATTATAATGGTCCACTGCTTTATTTGGCAAACTTGTGCCCCGTAGAAGAAGGGTAAAAGCAACAATTGCTGCACTACAATGATAACGACGAACACGGACATCGGACGTTGACCACTCTGCTCGTGTTTGAAGTGTGTTGGCGTTTCCAGATTTTTTATAAAACCTTCGATCATTATCACTTGGGCTGCCGTTGGTGCTACAATGAACTCGTTTACTCGTTTCCTGTGCGTCATATTAGCAGAACAGTCTTAAAAAGTTGCGGAGTTTCCAAAAACTGTGGCAGGGCGTGTGACTACTTGGTGGAACCGGTTTTTTTTTTGTGAGTTGTGCGCAATCACTTACAATAAAGTAACTAAATGCGCACAGCACAACACACAACACAGGTGATGATGACACAGAGTGAAATTGCTTGTCTATAGCAGGCAACAATAGGAATAATATTATTTTAACCCCGTCTAGTAGTATTCAGTTTGTTGAAGTTGTGTTCATTTTAGTTTACAGAATGTTCTTGCGCGCTGATTGGGTCATACGGTCTGTGTAGATGAAACTTCGAAAAGAAAAGAAACTGGGACAGCTGGAAGCAGCATCCTTGGAAATACGGGAGTCGCTCGCGGTGCCACACTCGTTCCTTCCTATATTTTATATTGTCTGCAATTCTTCATGCAGCTTTAACCTTACTTAAAATGTTTGGAACATACATCTCTCTCTGCTTTATGGTTTGAAGGTCGAACCACAGGCGTGCATGCGATGGAGGCAGAGGGGTATCCTTCCCCCCTAATCACTGAAAAGAGGGGTGAATAGTGGGCTCCATACGTTAACATAATAGGAAAGGGGGAGCTTTGACAGACCTTCGCCTCCTTCACCCCCCCTCCCTTCCTGAAGGAGAACTGTGCGAACACCTATACATCAAACTAATGGGCTAAGCTTTTGATCCAACTGCGCGCTACATTGTGATGGTGTGCGAATCACAATGATCGGTTTTCACCGTATTTACCCGGGTTTTGTAATGGTTGACCGTACTGGCCAGTCACGGGAATTGATGTGAAACGTTCATCACACGGTTATAACAAGCGATAGTGAACACGGAATCTACAGTTAGCGGTGGCGTGAAATGACGCCATTAATTGATTTGCTCGTAAGCTATTTCAAGGCCTGGCGTAGCTCTGAGGTAACATTCTTGACTGTCACGCACAAAGTCTGGGTTTTATTCCGGCTGTCAATGTGATTTTCAATATTTCTATTCCTCCGACTCTTTTCTCACCTTCGACACTGCCGATGGTTGCCCCGTATTTTCTGCCACTCTAGCCCCATAACGTGGTCGCGTAAACATTTCTGCGTTCTCTCATTATTGTTCGTGGTTTGTACAAACTGGCTATGATGTGTGGCTCATACCAGCATTCTAATTAAAGGCCATGGTGTGTGGGTACTTGCCACACGTAACAGATGGAAATGGTTTCATGCACGTATACACGTCAAGTATCTCGCGCAATCGAAGTGTGATCACCTGTTCATGGTGCTCATCATACTCTAATGACCTCTCATGCAAACTCTGGCACGTGTCAGAGACAGCCAGGAGATCACCCCGATGTATGTTGCTAGATAGACAGATAAATAGATGCAAATGCTCAAATTCCTTGAGGCTCGCAGAGAAATGCTTCACATTTACAACTATGGAGCATCTAAGTTCCATGCTGCAAACTTGCTCTCTGAGCGGAAGCATAGAATAACGAAAACGGATGCACCCCCGGTTAGGCTTCTCAACCATATGTACTGTATGTTCTGACTTTCAGATCATAAGCGTGCTATCTGAAGTGCATTTAGGTGTCGGTACAGTGGGCTTCAATACAGAGTGAATATTATTATACAGAAGGAAATCGGGTTAAAGGTTACGATTTATTTTCCTGTTTAATCAAGTCGCAGCTTTGCCACAAAGGCGAAGCAATCGGAATGCGATAGCAACAGATCGGAAGGCCACACAAAATGGCAAGCAGTTCGAAACGTGCCCTACGTTTCTCACGCTCAAATAACGCACGAAACGTACTCACAGGTACAGGTGAACGTGAATAAGCGTCTCAGTTGTCACTTGGCTGTGTCTGAAAGGCGTGCTCTTTTCGCAAATGGAGACTGTACATTAATCGCCGTGAGCATTGTGCGCCCGGTAACTACAACAGAATTGTTCCGGTGAATGCTAAAGGCCAGCAAAGACGTACGATCCTCCCCACCACGAGATAAGGGTGCGCGAGTGAGCAGCCACCTTCTCCTCTCCACGGGGCAAAGTACGCGTGGGAGATAAGAGCGCGCGCCGCCACGTCGTGACAATGTGGCGACGCGCACCCATTGCGCCACCTTGCTGGCAATGCTAAAAACACGACAGTTCCTCCCCGTGATGCCCGTCACCAGTGGTAAGTGGTACATATAAATGGCTTGCAGTTCGAACGTTAAAGGAGGTGCTCCTGTGTGCCTCAGTGGTTAACGCCTCGCATTCACGACTCAGAGGTCCCACGTCCCATTCCGCATGCCGAGGTCTTTTTCAGGATTTCTAGCGTTTGCATATATGTAGATACGTATACATATACGGTGAGTGATGGTGGTGCTCACGCCGACGACGACACTGGCGGCAAAATGCAGCCGAGTGTGTCCTTTTATTTGCTATCGCAATAAAATATAGAAATGTATGACCTGAACTTCAGGTGCATACGCTGTCTTTTTGTTATAAACAAACAACCTGTCATAGCGTACCGGCTATGACGCTCCACTTTATGCGAGCCTGCGAGATCAAACCCCGGCCGCTACGACAGTACTCTAGTGCAAGGTAGATTTCTGCACTCATCTTAATGCATTGACTGCATGCTGACGGAACACAATTGGTCAAACCCAATGCGCCGTTCCTCGTTATCATATCTGCCATATGGCGCCTCCTAAATATCCCGTCTTAGCAAAGCAAAGGTAAGCACCACATTTGAAGGAGAGTCTTGGTCTCATCATCTGCATGACCAGTAGAAGATTTTGAATGAACTTTGCTTGAAGTGTGCATGGCAACAATTTTATTACTTTGATATTGCTGTAGGTAAACAATGGTGAAGTCATCATGAGGTAGGTCCTGGTTATATCAAATACCAATTCCATGAGATGCACAGGTATCGGACTTTCCAAAAGAGACGGCATTCACACGGTGGTTTACACGGCCGCTGTTCACTGCAAGGCTAGAAACGGGGGACGAAAAATATGTACAGTTGACATCAATTCCGAAGTGTGTCATTTCTTTCATATTATCTTTACGTACTTTTACGCGTCCAATGCAGCCCATTTTTGTAGTAAGTGAAATCGACTATTACGTGAATAAAATGAACTTTTTAGACGGTATAGTTTGTTCATTCTGAGAAATGTTTAAGTGCGTGAAATTGAAAACTTCACATGTGAACTTGAGGACATCACTTGTAAAAATATATTCACTCGTTACCGCTTTGTAGAGAACACTTGCTGTGCCACCACTTACGATTTCTTACTTCTCACCCGTCACGGTAGTCTAGTGGACAAGGCACTCGGCTGCTGACCCACTGGTTGCGCGATCGAATCCCGGCCGCGACTTACGATTTCTTACTTCTCACCCGTCACGGTAGTCTAGTGGACAAGGCACTCGGCTGCTGACCCACTGGTTGCGCGATCGAATCCCGGCCGCGACGGCCGCTTTTTCGATAAAGGCGAAAATGTTTGAGGCACGTGTGCTCAGATTTAGGTGCATGTTGAAGAACTCCAGATGGTTGAAATTTCCGGAGTCCTCCTTAACAGCTTCTCTCAAATCGCATGGTGCTTATGGGACGTTAAACCCCACATATCCATCAATCAAATTCAGACAACTTATTCCACGTTTTACTGGTCAAAAAGGAATGTTACGAATAGGTTCGTTTTGGTAGATAATTATTTTATTTTGAAAACACGGTCAGGTTTAGATGAATGGTAATGAGGTTTCTCAAGGTATTTTTCTTTGTAAATTCCAGTTTTGTTATATTTCTAAACCATGAATATTCAGTGACAGTTTTTTTTATGGGAAGAAAGCAGTTCCCACCCATGTTCATTTTTGGTTTGTGTGCAACTATTCCCTCTTTTGCACTTCTTTGTCCGAGCTGACGAGTGGTACCTGCCACTGCTCGAAACGTTTTATGAAGTTGTTTCCTACGAATGATTTTATTGTAGAAACGTAGCAAGTAGAAAGTAGAGTGTTTGGAAGAAATGTAGAAAGCTTGCCGCTGATTACCGCAGAAGATATAGCCTACATAATTTCTGCAATAGTTGCCACTGTCACTCGACATGCTTGGTCCAATCATGTGATACCGCGGCATTATTTTGTTCTAATTTATTCGCAGAGTTCAAGCGGCTGTTCCTGAAGTAAGATTCCTGGGAAAGACCAATTAATATACTCATACTTGCAATATCATTACGTATTTGTCTAAATGTACGAAAACATTTATTGCTCGCAGTTTTCAATCAACAACAAATGAAGCTTATACCGGTTGTATAGTTTGGTACCAGGATAACGTGTATATCGCTTTTATGTTTGTATTTCCGACTCCACTATTTCTTGCGTGATGCAATAGGTTTAAGAGTGCCCAGTTTCTTCAGAGAAAAAAAAACAGCGCACCTCCAAAAGGAATTCTATAATGTTCTGCTGTAGCGTTGAACGATACGTTGGTGCGACCTAGTGTTTGCGGGGATACGAAATAGCACCACTACATTACACGCATGAGACAGTGTTGAAGCGCGCTTTGTGGATCGTGCAGAACGCATGCTGCGCCGAAATGAGCTGCCGCAAGTGTAGCGTTTGAACTTAATATGGGAGAATATGCTAAGTGTAGCATGTGCCTATAAGACTGTGTTCTTGTAATTTAGGCAAATGGTCGTAAAGATTGTACAGACTCAGCATGTGTTTTTTTTTTTGGGGGGGGGGGCTGAGAGATCGACCTGTCAACGATCGGCACCAGGGTGGTAGAAATTGAACGGGAATGTTTTATTATAAAACAAAAAAAATCTGGACTAAAATGTGAAGAACGTTTACAATTCCCAAGTTTAATTTTGACTAGGCTACGAAGACTTTCTCCCTGCTTTGAGCTTGTTTTCCGACAATTATATTGAGGTTCTCGTGCTCAAAACCTCCACATAATCTCATCATGTCGGGGAGGACGCCATCACCGTAGACAGCTAGCTTTTTGGTATCCCGGATAAGTTGAAATGTGATGTTGAGTCAAATTTTGAGCAAAACATGGCGAATTGGCTGGCGGGGTTGCTTTTTATACGAGTGATCCAGCATTTTACTGTGCCTTATATTTGTAGATGTTTCACGAAAAATTCGAAATTCTTGTCAGCGCTCGAGGTTGTTCTTTTCGTCACATTGGCGATAAAAAGCCAGAGGAGAATGCTCCTAATAACAGCCATTGATAGGCATCATGCCTATTTCATTCTTAATGAGTGGACGTTTTGCAAGACTATACTGACAAAACTTGTGTGCAACTATGTACGTGGACAGCTGAACAGATTAAGTTGGCTAACAATTTTATACGAAGGACAATAATCTTAGGTTCAGCCTCAAGTTGCCCCTGACATACCGAGAGGTCCAGTGAAGCAGTGTCAGTGACAGTGAATGACTGATTTGAAATGCTGGATCAATTATCCTGCTATTTGTTTTCTTGCTTACCTCACCATCACAAGTAGCCTCTACAGTTGTGTTGTACAATCTTGATGTACATCTGCAGGCAGGTGAAAGACATTTAGCGAACGATTGCATCAGACACCTTGGTGTCCAGTCACTTATTGTATGATTTAGCAAGAATACAAAAAAAATTGGTTGCATGGTTACACTGCTGCGAAAGTAGAAATAATACTGATGGTATTTGCTGTTGGTTTACTTGTCCAAAGGATTAGATGCGAAGGTGCATAGAAGAGGGACGTGGACGTCATGTTCATATCTTATGCGTCCTCATTATCGACCATTCATCTTTGTTACTAGGAGTCTATGAAGAATGGATCGATTACTTCATTTTTTTTTGTTAATCAGCGAAGAGCAGACTACTCGTCCGTAGGACAACGCGCAAACATATACAGCTCTTCACTTTGTTAACGCTTTTCCTGCTGAATAGAATCAAATATGCCTGAACACTGCGTAATAGGTTGTCCTTCAAAACATCCACTTATTGTGCTAGTCACATTTTTTATCAACTGGTGTGATTCTACACTTATCCTGATTGATTGATTAGTGCGGTTGAACGTACCAAAACCACCATATGATTATGAGAGACGCCGTAGTGGAGGGCTCCGGAAATTTCGACCACCTGGGGTTCTTTGACGTGCACCCAAATCTGAGCACACGGGCCTACAACATTTCCGCCTCCATCGGAATCGCAGCCGCCGGAGGCGGGATTTGATCCCGCGACCTGTAGGTCAGCAGCCGAGTACCTTAGCCACTAGACTACGCTTCTCCTGTGCAATATTACTTGCGTTAAAGTGATTCCTTCCACTACATGACATTCACGTAGTGCTTTCTCAGAAGCAGTTTCAGGATATACTGTGGCTCTGGGGCAGAAGAGTTGCTTGCTATACGCATACGGCCTGACGTACAAGTGCGGAGCGCATCAGGAACCTGGCTTTTCGTCCGTTCGCACATCCCTTGCAGCGTGATTGCGCTCACAGGAAAGCGCTCACTATACAAGCCATAAAAAGGCTAGCAGTGCTAGAACCCAGGTTTAAATTAACGAACAATGTCTAAAATAATATGCAGGAAAGTTGATTACGCGGGCTACGCTGTTAACTTACGCTGCCAAGTTGTCATAATGAATTTGTTTTAAAGTAGCAAACCGAATATTTTCTTCTGTTTGACCTCCCTGCTTTTCACTCTAAGTTATTCTCTCTCTCTTTCAGGTTTTACATTACTGAAGCTTTCATACATCTTTTTTAAAATTTTATTTGCATGTTTCTCGATTATTTGCTCAGAACAAACGAAGCGTCACCAGTGTTTACGCCCACACCAAAGCTTTCTCTCTATCTCTTTCGTTTTTGTTATTCCCTTTTCCCCCACCCCAAGTGTAGGGTAGCCAACCGAGTCAAGCTTAGTTAACCGCCCTGCCTTTTCTCTCTGTCTTTCTTTCTCTGTCTCTTTCTCTCTCTCTTTTCTTTCTCTCTTTTCTTTCTCTCTCTCTAAAAAGCGTTAACGCGACCACGCTTTTTAGCGTGGTCGCGTTAATATGTCTCTTGCATGTGGGAATAATATTGTTTCGCCTGGCAAACTTATACAGGGAGTGACAGCGATCGCGGGCTGTTTATTCCATAATTTCGAGTTTTAGTAAACATTGTAGACAAGTGAATATTACTACAGTTTCTGTAGTTTTGAAGGATTTATTTGCCAAAATATATTTATATTTGTCAAGTCTAACGAAGGTGTTAAAAAGTCCTGAAACATTCCTGCGTCTTATCTGAATCCGCCGGCGATAATGTGCGTTAAGGCACGAGGAATGGGGACAGCTGAGCCCCCAAGAGTCGTTTGACCCCAATTTCCAACATTCCTTCACATCCCATATCTATACATCGCGTGATAGTGGAAACAGAATGAATCTTTCTGGCATCATAATTCGATGTGTAAGATGGCAGTGAATATAAATAATCTGGCAACAAGATATATTTCAAAGTTGATAAACTGAGAACCGTGTATCACTGCCTTTATTCCAGCTAGAAAACAGAGACGAATTGGGAGAGACGAATTATGACCCACAAAACTTCGATTACGCTATGAATTTTCTTCGCACTTTTTAAAATTTCTGAATTATGGGCTGAATTTAACGGTAACGGTTTTTTTGGTGTAGAAATATTGAATTACTTTTTAATATTTTGTGCTCTATTTAGCGTATATCTTGCTGCCCCGCCGCGGTAGTCTAGTGGCCAAGGTACTCGGCTGCTGAATCACACGTCGCGGAATCGAATCCCGGCTGCGGCGGCTGCATTTTCGATGGATACAAGAATGCTGTAAGCCCGTGTGCTCAGATTTGGGTGCATGTTAAAGAGCCTCAGGTGATCGAAATTTTGCGGAGTCCTCTATTACGGCGTCTCTCATAATCATATGGTAGTTTGGGAACGTCAACCTTCACGTATCATTCATTTAGCGTATCGTACCGCTCTAGAAATATTCAGCGGCTTTGAGGAAAGCAGCCACATCCGTTTCCGAAGTATACTCGCTAGAAGACGCAGTTATATGAAGAACTAAGAATTCTACAATGGACCGAGAGAGAAAAACCGAGGAGCTAATTGTGACTAGGAACTGAACGCTAAACCAAATGTCATAAATAAATGCAAAAAAAAGTTACTAGCAAAAACCAATGGAAACCGTGAGAACAGTACTTACTTCCCCGTCATTGTGAGTGCAAGCATAAGCACGAGTGAAAATATTTCAAGCCGCATTGTCATGCCCGTCGTGGCAACTGCTACTCGCATCGACTCCAACTTCTTTACATACTCTCATGCTTACGTAGAGCTGCTCACAAAATAATTGGCAACGCCTGTTGTGCTGCCCGCTCGCCATGCATCACGTTGGTAGAGCAATACATTCACATTATGGCATGACTCGCTGCCTAATGCACCTAAAATGACGCATTGCAATAAAATACTTGAATTAGGTGCATGTCTTGATAAAAGTGCTCCGCATATAGGTTATATGAAACTATGCGCGCGCGCGCACCCTTGTGATTGAGTGTTTTCTACCACTTGTTGCGTCTGGCGCCGTAGGCAATAGTTTTTTTTTTGGCGCCTCCCACCTGATTGATCTATATCTTTATATAGTGTGTCACTAACTATAGCGTTGAAAAAACAAGGCGTTTTGATCTATTGCCAAAAGGCGCCTATTGCTAGCACCTCAGCGTAAGACAACACCATTCTAGATGCACGAGACATTCTAGATGCACGAGACAGGCTGTGAGGCTTGCTTACTGAGGATGCTATGCTGGTGCAGGCCATGGAGCTTTTAGGGTCGAAGCACATTAGTGTATTGGCTTGTCAGCTTGTGTCATCGTTTCGGTCTCTCATAAACGAGTTTGCACCACAAAAATTTGGTCAATTAAATTACTCGTCACCAGTCCACTGAAAATAAAGGCTATAGAGATACCCAACAAAAATCTGAAGAAATATTACGATGTAACTGCGTTAAATTAATGACGAAAACTTACTACCCATGCACTCCCTACAGATGGTCAGCCAGCGAAGCTGGAACGTGCGGCCACAGACGGTAGTAGACGTCGCAGCTGAAGCCAAACTGCCGCTCGAGAAACTCATCAGCCATGGCGATTGCGTTCTCGCCATTGCCACGTTGACGCTACCCTGCCTACCGTGCCGCTTCCTAGGCTAGTCTTTGTCACGTGCATTCGAAAGCCCTCCTGATCCTCGGTGCCCAATAGTTGCTTACGCTTCGCCACCCGGGCCTGTTCCTGTGTCCGTACTTATGCATCGGCCAGGCGAACATGAAATGTCTCACAGATCAGCTGTCGTCACTATTCATGGACAGTTGTTGGCTGTTAAGCACTCGTACTGTCTGTGCCATTCCTATGTAGAAGCTGTAAGTTGAAACGGCTGAGCGTGGGTTTGGTGCCATGGTTACATGTGAAATAATGATCGACGTCCCTGACGGAGCAGCGGATGGCACACGTGCCTGGGTATGACGAAGAGGATGGCATCACAAAGGCGCTCCCATCAGTGCGCACGCTTGGGTGGGACGTAAAGAGTGACGTTACTGACGACGCAGCCAATAGAAACTATTTTAGTTTCTTCTAGCGAACGGTTTTTCGTTTCACCTATCCATGTACCGTGCGGTAAGCTACATTCCGAGGCAGTTTCCCAACAACGTTAGTGGAGCCTACACACCCCCTTCTTTGCATGCCTGGTTTCAGGCTTCGCACCACAACTGCAGACCCACCGTGGTGGTCTACTGGCTAAGGTACTCGGATGCTAACCCGCAGGTCGCGGGATGGAATCCCGGCTGCGGCGGCTGCATTTCCGATGGAGGCGGAAATGTCGGCCCGTGTGCTCATATTTGGGGGCACGTTGAAGAACCCCAGGTGGCCAAAATTTCCGGAGCCCTGCACTACGGCGTCTCTAATAATCATATCGTAGTTTCAGGACGTTAAACCCCACCAATCAATCAAATCAAACAAAACCACAACTGCCGACTCAGAAGAAGTATGTCTAAAAAATTTGGCAGATCCCACGTACCTGGGAATCGACGTTATGCGAAGCATTCGGAGGGAAGCTGACCCTGTTGCAACTTTTTTATTGAGCGACATGACATAAAATGATAGTGTCACGGGGTCGTGACGTGGCCGAAGACAGAAGACTTCGTGTTGGGATTTAACTGTTTATTTGGGCGAACCCCTACCCGGTAAACGGAAAGTCCAATTACAGCAGCAGTCTCGCACAGATAGCAGTCTCGGACTGATAGCGGTGGACGGAGCGTCGGCCTTCGATCAACAACTGACAAGCGGCGAAGCGCATCGGCATTTATACTCTTGCCGTCGAATGTTCTAGCGTTATCGCTGGCGGTGGCGTAGGTTCCAGAACAATCTGTACCGTTCGCACAGTGGGCGTGATCTTATCGAAATGATCTATTACAGTCCGGAACCTTCTCGAAAACTGCAGGCGTGGTTTGCGCTGAGAATCGTGTGGTGTTTTGGGACGATAACAAAAACTTGGGAAATGGAACGTGGCAATAGTAAAGATACGTAGAAATGTTGCACTCACAGACATATGTTGAAGAGTCGGAGATGTTTATTTAACCAGTTGTTTGCAATTCCGTGACGATGCCAACTGGAACATGCGTATTAGCAACACCTGAAGCTGATAGGAAGCGCTGATGCTCGCGAGGATGCTGGCCCTGGACACTGCTACACAAATCAACTGCAGCGCATAGCAACTAACCACATTTGATGTTAACCCGACGTGACGGTTGTATCAAAGGAGTACATATGCAATGTTCATAAAATTGCCTAGGCAGCACTGCAACTACTATTGATGTATGACGAAGATTAACGTCTATTTTAAAAGTAGTTTCAAGACCTGGCGTATCTCTGGGGTAAAATGCGTCATTGCCAGGCAGAATGTTTGGGTTGGATTCCAGCTGTGTCCCTGACTCTTATTCTTTGCATTCGCCGGGTCGACGCTAACGATTTCGGGTATTTCTTAACGCTCATGCATTTTTTTATTGATATGATATATAAGGAAATGTTGGCGCACCATTATGGCACCGGCTACTTCTTAGCCGTTGATTGAAACTTGAACACGTATCTTGAAGCAAAACATGCAAAGCAGTGCATGGAAAATAGAAAACTGGGCAATAAAATTGCCCATATAAGTTCTCGCCGTTTTTGGGTAGATACTCAGTGTAAATCACCTGTGGCACATACCCGCATACCAGCAACACATACCCACCTGTCGGTATGTGCCACTGTCTGGCGGGAAGTGTTCGAGAACGTACGCGACGGGATTGTGACATTATTCATGTCTTGACCAGCACATCATATTCGCAAACCATCTTACCCTCCCATGCTAATTTTAGTTCACGCCAAATTAATGGGGTGACCACGAGAGCACCCAAACATAAGCAGATAGATAGATAGATAGATAGATAGATAGATAGATAGATAGATAGATAGATAGATAGATAGATAGAATGTATGTATGTATGTATGTATGTATGTATGTATGTATGTATGTATGTATGTATGTATGTATGTATGTATGTATGTACGTACGTACGTACGTATGCATACATACATACATACATGCATACATACATGCATACATACATACATACATAATGTATGTATGTAAAAAATAATTTCAGAATAGTAAAACCGAAATCATTGCTACCAAGGCAACGTGCTGTCAACCTCGTTTTATGAAATGAATGGAGCGAAACTTGGCGGTAGAACGCTAAACTGAAATTGCCATTTACTTAGCACTCTCGTAAAATCTGACTCCTATAATCGATCTTGACGGCTTGACGCCCTTTGGATTATCACCAGGTATTATTTTCTCGGGCAGCCTACTTTATCTCTAGAAGCGCTGCGCCAACCAGTACGAGAAATTGGTGAATGGCTGAACCTCATTATTTCAAAATTATGTCAGTCGGGAGTTTTATTTACTATTTAAAAGAATTAAAACGAAATGCTTCTTCCGGTTGTGGCTTCCATCAAGCAAGTTTGGCACGAGTTTTATTTGAACGCAATGTTTTTAGTTTTTCTTAAGAAGTGAAAAGCTGCGAAAAAAAAATGAGCTAAAAGCACACGGCACCGCCGAGCAGTATCGGCTCCTACAATTCCCGAGAGTGGCTCTTCTGATTAACGTAGGGAGCATATACGGTATACCTCTGCGCAGAACATAATAAGCAGTGAGCCCCCATTTGCGTATCCTTTTTCGCAACGTCCTAACAACGTGGCAGGGCTTTCACACTTCTCAAGGAAATTGAGAGCAACAAAATTCGCTTTATTGTGGCAAACTAAGCCTTCCGTTTCCGGACTTGTTCATATGCATCTCGCACGCCGTGCATCAACTTCGACTTCGAGATCGTCATAGCACTACAATCAGATGTACCATTAACCTCCAGTATAAGGAAACTGCGTGATTATGCCAGACCTTGCCGCTTTTTACAGCAAACCTGCCGCGATCTGATTACGTCAGGGCCAGCAATTTGGTGGATTGTTCGGTGAAGGACAGAACAAAAAAACAAAAAAAAACAAGGCGAGCGTGGATGCTTATCAGTAAAAAAGGTGACAGGACATGGTGCTGGCGGAGGCATCAAGCTTTGTATCAAGAGATACAAAGAGCGCATCTGATTGCACGCCGAAGCAGTTGCTATGCGTTATCGCTTCCATGCACGCGTACAGGGATGGCGAGAAGCAGGTAGCGATTCTTAACCCCGTATTCTAGAACCTCCCTCCACTCAACGCTTCGCCTTCACTTGAGAAGGCCGATGGGAGCGCCTTCGCTAGGCAGGGAAAGTCGCTGCATATCAGCGATAATCTGCCGCGATTCTTGAGTAGCGCAGCGTCACTTTCAGCCGAGCAGCAGCGCAGTGCTCAACTCGGTCAAGTGAAGGGTGAAAGTCGAGTCGAGGAGCGTTTGTGAATACGGGGGTTGGCCGAATCGAAGCGTTTGGCCACGAACAGCTCGTTTGAACAGTTTTTAAGTGAGTCACACAGAGGCCTGCTTGTCGTAGGCGGGCGTAGCGAGGGTATACTGTGAAAGCTTCCGGCCGCTGGAGACAAGGAACTAACGAGCGTTGCAAAGGACAGTGTGTGTTTCATGGTCACATCAATCAATGTCAAGGGAACTGCACAATTGTAACGCTGCCGGGTCCGGCGGTGACTCAAGAACGTGAGGTGGACGTCAAGTGGCAAGGCGGTGAACGTAAACCAAGCACGTGGTCGACCAGCAACTGTGGTCGACGTGGAAGGCGGCCGCGAGGAATGGGCCCTCTGACTGGAACGGGATACCAAAGAGCTTTCGGTGTGGGCGGCGCCACCAACGGCAGAATGGTCAGCGGATCAAGGCAAGGTGCTGCAGTTCTCTCAGTTGGGGCATTTAGTTGGCGCGTTTACAACCAGGGTAGATGTCTTCACCAGGGTATACATGTGGGTGGCTTACCGCCGTATTCAGAAACGCTCCTCGTCTCGAATTCTATCTTTCACTTGACTGAGTTGAACACTGCGTCGCTGCTCGACTAGAATTGACGCTGTGCTTCTAGAGAATCGCTGCAGAATATTGACGATATGCAGTGACTTGGTCTGCCAAGAGGCGGCGCTCCAATCGGCTTTTTCAAGTCGAGGAGAGTTCTCGAGTGAAGGAGCGTTTGTGAATACGGGGATTAGAATCGTACACAATTGATTTCAGCGTAAATGAGCGAATCATTGCCATGCATTTGTACGGTCGCAGGGGTGTATATTATTTCTGAAGGTGTATTAGGGGAATATTTGTCGTATCTGCTATGCCTGCTTGTGCGTTTCGCATAATCACATGACACAGCTCATGAGTTCTCCTAAAGGCCACTATCAATGCAATTGTATGCCATGATTGAGGGCAATCTCTTTTTTTTTTCACACTGTCACACGAGATAGCTGCGGGTGTTGTTATGACCGGCGTCAGCAGGCGCCATGCTGTCGCTGAGAAGCGTAGCTGGGCAGCGTTCCCACGCCTGGAACCCCGGTTTTCTTGGAACCAGCGTCCAGAGATGACGGGGGAGCGGCGCTCTTTTAATCCTCAAACAAGTAGCCGACTCGCCGAATGTCTATGCTCGCCAGCTATTGTCCCTGCTAGCCGGCGGATGAGACGTCCTGTCGCCACGAAGCTGTAAGCCGTTCCGGAGGGGACAACAAAGAGCGTATTCCTTTGAAGAAACGGCGACCGCCGCCACAAAGTGCCCGGCTAATTGAGCGGACCGTTTGGCGGACCGTTTGATGTCTGCTGTCCGAAGCTTGGGACCCCTCGACCAGCGACATACACGACGAGCAAGAGCCTCTCTGGCGCCACCTTTAAGTGCAGTGATCTTGACTCGAAATTGGATGTTCACGTGCGCCGTGCCTGCTCGTACCTTTCACCTGTTGTGTGTGTGTGATTGGTGTTCCCCGCAAGAAGGAGGAGCCCGACAGGGCTTATAAGGACGCCGCCGAGTGCGGGACGTCGCTCTGGACCAAGTAAAGGTTCAACCACCACGTTCGTAGTTTGTGATGGCTCTGAACTGTGTAGCGGTTCAACCACCACGTTCGTGGTTTGCGAACTCTTAACCTCATGCTGTAAATACTTGTAAATAGTGCCATAAACCTGTTTGTTTTTCGTATCCCCATCTCGTAAGCGTTCGTTTCCTCAACCCGAAGCTACACCACGCTACCACAGCACCCCGGGATCACAACAACTGGTGATCAGCGGTGGGATTCCCAACAACTGGTGGCAGCGGTGGGATTCGCCACAAGAGACAACAACAGTCGGCCCAGGAGACGCAGCTGGCTCGAGACATGGATCAAGTATGGGTGAGTGCTTGGCTTTTCCTTTGAGTGAACCAGGTTCTAAAAGAGGGTTAAATTTTAGAACTGGTAGTTAACTTTGCCGAAAGACTCAGTTTCGCCGTTTCGGAGAGTTATTTTGGAAGTAGCGAGCACTCAGTACGATCATGGACTTACGGGAGCTGCAGAAGTCAGACTTGTTGCTGTTGTGTGAGGAATTGGGGATCGATACAAAGGGTTTGGCACGAAAACCCATAATCATTCAAGCGATTAATGATTTGGGGGCTGATGATGAGGAACTAAGTGAAGAATGGGACCTCATCATCGAAAGAAAACTAAGAGCAGCTCAGATGGAAGGAAAGAGTGAAGACGAAAAACTAGGCCTCAAGAGAAAGTTTTTCAACCAGGACTATGAGTTGAGTATGAGGCTGGGACCCCAGCGAGGAGTACTTCTCGACAATGAGGCAGAGTTCGAGATGTCTAGGTACATGCAGCCATATGAGGTATCATGGGATATGGGCCTGTATCTTAGACTCTTTGAACGAAAGTGTAGTCTACTGAAGTGTGAGCGAGACACGTGGTCTCACAAGCTACTCACGGTTCTGCCCTGCGAGGCAGCGGATGTTGTTGCGCGACTCAGTGAGCAGCACGCAAACAACTATGAAATTGTTAAAGCAGAGCTAATCAGAAGATTTGGAAATTCTGATAGCAAAAAGAAAGAAAGGATCAGACCTGAGTCTGAAAGCAAGGTGCATCACAAAGCGCCGGAAGTTGAGGCGCGTCATGAAGCGCGACAGGAACAGATTGCGCCAGAGAAGGGCCCGCATATTCTCGAATGCATCCAAGTAAATGATGTAGAGAACGAGGCCGTGGCCGGTCTGGAGGTGGGGACGATGTCGAAAGACGCTCCTTGCGTGGATGAAGAGGGTGCCAGCAGCCCTAATGGGCCCAGTAAGAGGCTGGAAACCTTGTTCGTGCCTCAGGGGGACCTTTCGACATTGTCAAATTTAGGCATGGTTAGCGCAGTGGCTGATGAGAGCAAGAGCGCCACGCTTCAGCAGTGCAGCGATAACACCGAGCAGCTTTGCAAACATCGCAGAAAAAGGAAGAAGCGGAGGCGTTCGTCACTGCGCAAACCTAGGTCGGGCCCCACTCCGTCCCAACAAAGAAAGGGTAGGCCACTAATCCGTTTAAGGAAACGTCAATGGTGGCGTTCCGGTAAGCACAAGCGGCGAGCCAGGTGCAGAGGGAGGAAACGAGGTACGCCACCCAAACGAAGCACGCGGTTCTGTTTGACAACTTCGGGAAAGCGGCTTTTGCCGAAGGGTCAGAGTCGAAAGGGCAGAGTGGCTAAATACCGCATAGGCGAGTACACAAAAGAAAAATGGCAAAGGCTTCCCCCCTGCTTCTGGTACCCCTTTCACATTACCGAAGAAAGCCGGCCGAAGTGCAGAATGAGGCGTGACGGCAGGACACAGCCTATCGGTTGCACGTTTTGTAGCCTCCGGCGTGCTCGAAATCCGCCGGGACCGCGACCCCATCGTGTGCGATTCAAGCGAATCTAATTGAGAAAAGGGGGTGGTCAGTTTGAGTAATTTTGGTGCGTGCGTGTAAATTGTGTCACTCAGTATTGCATTGGAGATGCAGATTTGAGCCACTTTAAATTTGGTAAGCTTAATGCGGAGTAAATTTTTCAAAAGGAAAACCGCCGAATTAAAGGCTGAAAATTGAAGTTAGTTAAATGATGAGTGCGAAAATTTCCATAAGGTAAAAACCGAGAAAATATGTTATTTTTCTCGTTTGTTTTAAAAGGTTTAGTGTTATATCGTATGCCTTCACTGTCAAGTGGATTTGGAGTGAACGAGCACTTGAAGGAAGATGTTAACACAGACCAAGTGATTCGTAAAATGATTAAGTTTGGCGCGACACGGTAGAGTTTCCGTTGCGCGCATTGAGAATCTTATTGCACGGTTTTGGAAAAAGGGAAAACCTATGCAATTGCTTTTTAGGTGTTTTTATCTAGAATTACTTTTGTGTTGTACACGTTGTGTTACAACGTAACGTTTGAATGAACATTAAGACAAACTGTGATGGATTAGGCGTTTTGGTTAGTAGTGCCGTGTATTTTGCAACGCTGTAGAACTGAGGGTAATTGAAAACGCTCAAGAGAGCTCAGTGGTTTTTTTCTTCTCAGAGGCGTTAGCACAGGCAAGTAACTTTAACTGAATGAAGCTGCAGAAAGCAGCGATTCTTCCCTCGGTTTCGTTGGCTATACTTTGAAGAGTGATTGATCAAGGGATCATATGAGCGGAACAGTAAGCTTTTTCTAATTCTGAGCAAACTAAAAGTATTTTGGCCACAGTGTAGGCCAAAGATTAAGAAAAGCTAGAGAGCTTTATGTCTCAGTGGTAGACAATTATGGGCGGCCGTAAACAAAGATGGACGTTCGGACAAAATTAGCGCTCACTGAATCCGAGTTCCTGACTGATGCTCTCAGCGGGACAGAACCGTGTAAGTAGTCAGCGACAAAAGGAGGCTGCCGTTATATGTCTCGACGACAGTGGCAACGAATATGATGCGTTCTACTTGAGCCAGAATTTGGGCTCTCGTGAGATAACGTACTGCGCTTCAGGAAAGGAGTGCGCCTGCATTGTGTAGAGCATTCATCAGTGGCAGTGTTATCTCGGGGGAGGGCTAAATTTAAAGTAGATACAGGCCATTGTCTCTTGGCTGCAAACCATGACATCGTAGAACAGTCGCCTTGTGAGGCGGAGCTTGATCCTTCAAAAGTATAATTTTGGCATTGTAAAGAGCAAATTGAATGAAAACGCGGACGCGCTCAGCCGCTCTTTCTAAACCATTCTGGAGTGCTCTTGGTGTATCAAAATTGATATTTTAGTTTTTTTTGTCGTGCATCTTATTATGTAAATTTGTAAGGTAGCACGTCTGGTTTTTCAGCTCAAGTGAGTCCTGAGAGTTCTGAGAGTGAGCTTTTTGTTAAAAGCTAGTAAAGAAAATTGGTTTGCCCTCCCTCTTTTGGCTTGGTTTGTTCGAAGGGGGCCGAGTGCTTGCTTGTGCATGTGGTCCAGTTGCAGAAACGGTGTCGAAGATTCGGCCTTTACTCAGACCATGCCACAAGCGAAGACGAGTTCTTGGGATTCGACTACGGACCCTTTCGTCGTCCCTGCGAGCAGCAGTGTTGACCGCTGCCCTCCGTGACTCATCTGGCGAGGGGGAAGCTGTTATGACCGGCGTCAGCAGGCGCCATGCTGTCGCTGAGAAGCGTAGCCGGGCAGCGTTCCCACGCCTGGAACCCCGGTTTTCTTGGAACCAGCGTCCAGAGATGACGGGGGAGCGGCGCTCTTTTAATCCTCAAACAAGTAGCCGACTCGCCGAATGTCTATGCTCGCCAGCTATTGTCCCTGCTAGCCGGCGGATGAGACGTCCTGTCGCCACGAAGCTGTAAGCCGTTCCGGAGGGGACAACAAAGAGCGTATTCCTTTGAAGAAACGGCGACCGCCGCCACAAAGTGCCCGGCTAATTGAGCGGACCGTTTGGCGGATCGTTTGATGTCTGCTGTCCGAAGCTTGGGACCCCTCGACCAGCGACATACACGACGAGCAAGAGCCTCTCTGGCGCCACCTTTAAGTGCAGTGATCTTGACTCGGAATTGGATGTTCACGTGCGCCGTGCCTGCTCGTACCTTTCGCCTGTTGTGTGTGTGTGATTGGTGTTCCCCGCAAGAAGGAGGAGCCCGACAGGGCTTATAAGGACGCCGCCGAGTGCGGGACGTCGCTCTGGACCAAGTAAAGGTTCAACCACCACGTTCGTAGTTTGTGATGGCTCTGAACTGTGTAGCGGTTCAACCACCACGTTCGTGGTTTGCGAACTCTTAACCTCATGCTGTAAATACTTGTAAATAGTGCCATAAACCTGTTTGTTTTTCGTATCCCCATCTCGTAAGCGTTCGTTTCCTCAACCCGAAGCTACACCACGCTACCACAGCACCCCGGGATCAAAACAACTGGTGATCAGCGGTGGGATTCCCAACAGTGTGTAGACGCATGGTTCCGCCATTTCTTGGCGTAAATAGGAAGAACCAGACTCGCCCAACGTGGTTGCAAACATTCAGAGAACACAATCCCTTCAGGGCGGGAGGCATAGCTGGTTAATTAAATGGAGTGCTCTTTATGGAGGTATTCATGCTTACATGGATTCTATACTTCGTAAAGCTAGGCCAATGCCGTATGCATGATTCGGAAATGTCGGGTACATTTTTCCTGGTTCACAAAGCAGGTGCTCAAGAGTAATGGTGTACTCTATTGCACTTGTCTTTGAGCCTCCTAATGTTGTGGTTTCTGGTCTGGCTCCGCGTCTTCCCTGCTGGGTTCTGGGCCGAGCAGCCTCGAAACCCGCTACATTTGGCGCCCAACGTTGGGTGCCTGACTAGCTCAGTCAGTAGTGTTTGAGACTGAATCTCCGGAGTTGTGGGTTTGAGCCCCACGTTGGGCACCAAATATAAGGGGTTTCAAGGCTACTCGGCCCAGAACCCCACAGGAAGACGCGGAGCCAGACTAGGAACCTTCTTTATTAACCGGAACCCGGGCCGCAACTGCGCGCTGCCAGCCGCTGGCACATATATATATATATTCTGCCTTTGCCGGAGCACGCGCTCTCATCGTTGGCTAGAAAAACCTTTTGAATGTGCTTTGTTTACTGAATGTTTATTACCGCAAAGAGTATTGGTGAAAGCAAGCAGGGTATCATCGCCAAATAGCCTCGAACCGATTGCGGTGCGATAAGTGGTGGCCGCTGTGTGAAACAAAATGGAAATGGCGCTTCAGTCCAGAATAATTTGGGCTTGTTCACCTCATTATTGCTGACAAAAAGTGGCAGCTGATTTTTTGTTCTGGGATGCTCACGAGTAGAAGGTGCATATGCCAAGCAGTGCGTAGAGTTACATAGCTCCTTTTAAAGTATACTGTTTTATTATTATCTAGATTGTGTGTGTGTCTAACACACGTAATTGAGATACAGCAAGATTTAATTATGAAAGCGGTACAGCTCTTCGCTGCGCGTGCCTGCTAAAACAAGCGCTGCAATATAAAGCTGTTCATTTTGTTATATATGTCGTGCGTCGTTCAAACGAATGCGACGAGAGTAAAAACAGTTCGCGGAAAAACGTCACCATTTAAGCTACAGGCTATCGCCGATAAGTGTGGCGGCACATGAAATCAGTTTCTTTTTTTCTTTAATGGGGTGCCCCATATAACCCATAAAGTGGGTAAAGAAATAAGCAGGGATGGTCTTTCAACGCACTTGTGGGCATGACTTCGTGTGGTCGCCAGACGTTATATATAGGCGATTCCCCTTTTATTGCAGTACTAAGCGCGATCTGTTGAGAGAGCGTTGTCTATTGCGAAATGGTCAACTTGGTATTCGAAGAGCTCTGGCAACGAGTGTTGGAAATGTGTGTGCTCGTTATATTGCGTGCACGTACCGATCATCCATCGCCGACAGACCTCTTTCTCGACGTTGCAGTAATTTTCCTAGCAGGCAATATAACGATCTCGAGCTCCATTTGTCATGTAAGACAAGCTATGGGGTGACGGTGCAGTTATATGAAGCTTATTTCATGTACATTCAAAACACATCTATGTACATCATCTGCAACAGCAAGAAGCCCCCCCCCCCCCACTTCTGTCAGGTCCAGTGCGTTGGAAGCGCTCTCAGCGATTTATTATTTTCATATGCTTCATCGTCAGTCTACACAATCGCAATTCGATAGCTTGGTCGCAACTTTCTATCTACGGGATCATCAATAAATCATCGTATGTTTAGCAGGCAAGCAGACAAGCATTTACAGCAATTACAGCCACGGGTATTGTTGCCATGAATTGAAGTTCTCCGTGGGATTGCGTCTATCCTGATCACTAGCATTTTTACGACGCAGAGTTGCTTCTCAGGCTGCTTGCATTATGTTTTCTTGAAATGTCGACAAATCAGTGCAGTGCAGCAGGAGTCTGCTCGACTCACTTTCCATACAATAGATTCACCGTCTCATTTCTGCCTTCTTTAAAAGGACACTAAAGTGCGAAAGGATTTTAGCGTATTAGTTGGGTATACGATTTTCCCGTCTCGAAAGCACCAGTCTTACCGCGCGACATCACGCTCGGTAAGCGAAGACACGCGCGAAAAGAAAATGCGCATGAAGACGCCACCTTGAGATTCCTGCACCAAACCCACGACGTAATGTTTTTGAAGGCGTCCTGTGTCTTGCGTAGCTCTTAATGAATGCAAATAATGTACATTGTATTCTATGGGTGCCATAAATCTGGCATACGAAGTTTAAGGAAATAAATGAAATTTTGGACGTCCCGCACGGAGATTTTGTCTTGAAATTTAAAAATAAAACTTCAACCTTCATTTGTGCAACTATATTGAACATATGAGAGTGTGGAATATGGCATTAGTTTTCAGAGTGCAGTTTGTCAATCTAAACTATGTCGTTGTTGCTCTTTAGTGTCTCTTTAATCTAGTGAGAAAGCTACCGTATCGTGACATCATATTGGGGCGTCGGTCCACAATGATACGTAAATTTTTAACCCCTTGACTGTTGAGCAGCTAAGGTCAAAGAAAAATGTGCGAGCACGTTTAATAAAGGTCACGATAGTTTTATTGCTTTAGTTTTACTGCATATGAAGTGCGATTGTGATAGTCTAAATTGTACTATAGCACTGTAAAGTCGCGTAGAACGCACGAGAGTGTGCCACTGAAGGCAAGGCTAGAGAGATGCAAGGAAGCACTCGATTGTAGAGATCAATTTCCAAGTGTGCGAATATATTGCTGCATCATTTCTTCATGCCGTTTGCCTTATTGTAGAGAAACGGGCCTACCCTAATTCATTGTTGAAAACACACACTTTTGTATAAACGCATGAGTTATAGGCTTTCTTCACTCTATCTCTATAACTCTCAAAACATTACATTCCTATGCGTTTCAGTATTGTTATTCGCTGTTAATTCCAGATTTGTGCAGTTAAGTAACTATATTTGGCCAATTTTGATACTGTGAGGCATATTCGAGCTTTCAGAAATTTTTCGATTGTAGCAAGGAAGTGAAAATTGCTGCCTTTGTTGCAGTTACGTTTGGTATCGCATAGTCGTTTTGGATTAATTTATAGCTATCAAATATTGAGCACGTTTACTGCCAGGGTACCATGAAATGAAAGCAAATCTCTTGACTGACCATCCGACTTGTTCCATTCTCCCTACAAGCATTTCATGTCCCCCTCCGTGATTTTAACATTTACGTGTTTTGGGCACCTCTATTGCGCAAAGCTCTAAGCCCGTATAAGCCAGATAACATAATAAACATTTAGATCGGCAACATATCATGTAAATCGTACCGACCGCTTTCGTTTCGTAGACAAATACTTCGTAGACAAATATTTCGTAGACAAATACTTTAAGTAATGTACTGTGTCTATAAATATTACCGACCGCTTGTGCCCTCGCGATCTCCGGCATCAGCGTAGCTCTGGCTGACTGGTCTCGCCCTACTTCACCTCCTGACGCCGACGACCTTCGACGACAGTGTAGCTCTGACCGACTGGACTTGCTCTACGCCATCTACTGACGCCAACAAGAGCTCTCGCAAGTGGTGCCCCGTGCTCGGGCTCCTGTGACCGTGTTTCCATTTTTGCTATCTCTCCTATCCCCTCTGTTTGTTGTCGCTTGCTCTGGCTTACCACCTCGCATCTCTTCCTCTTTTCTACACCTTTACTTTTACCCTTTTGATCCCTCCTCACCTCCATCCCTTGTGAGCTACTGTTGAGGTGTCACTCACTGAAGCAGAAAGTTACGGGGCTCACTTTTCTCTTCCTTTTTCTTTTAAGAATCACCTTCGCCAGCTTATGAAACGTGCTGACATAGCACCCCGCTAAAGGCTGCTTTGGGGAGCGGTTACAGTATGCGGACCCCCAAAGTGGGATTATCTTATAAAATAAGCATTTACTTGACACGAAACGGGCAATAAGAGGTTTCTATAATGGCATTTAAAAAATCCACACCGGGTTATAATTTCCTTTCACATGCATTAAAGGTTGTTTACGGAAAGGATTGCGGTTAGTCTTGATTGTGAAGCGTTTCCCTTTTTTATTCGAAGTTCAGGTGCGTCAGTCCAAACTAATGCGACACTCCCATTTCTAGGGCCTTGATAATTTACGCTGGGTGATTATTTTCTTGTCATATGCCTTAAAAGGAAGGAAGGAAAATAGAGGGAAAAGTAAGGCAAAGAGGTTAACCAGCCTATAGGCAGCCGGTTTGCTACCCTGCGCATGGGAGAGGGATGGGGGAGATGAAAGAGAGCAGAGAGGGAAGAGAGAAACAGCACATTCGGCAGCACACGCGCGCACACTCAGTCATAGTCCAGTCTTGTCTTTCGCGGTGTGTGACATTGCTGTTACAGTAGCTTGTTCAAGTCGGTGTCGCGTTGGAATTTCAACAGAGCTTTCGTCGCCTTCTGTTTCAATGTCTTCTCTCGGGCACTTGACAGAATAGTGTCCACAGACATTTGGCTGTTGTCGATGCGCGCAAAAGCGGACGCCAGTGACTGTCTCTGGATTTCATACAACGGACAGTCGCAGAGGATTTGGTGTAGCGTCTCTTCGCAATGACAGGCATCGCAGAGAATGTACGCAAGAGGGCCGTGGTAAGGCTTGTTTGTGAACCGACTGCCATTTTTATTGGCAATGCAAGTGTCTTAGTCAAAACCAAGGCGATGTTCTAATTAAACGAGGCCCTAGATTGATACCACCACACCCATCCTTCAATTTCCATCATTAGAGCTATTTATTCAACCTATTAACCATTGAACCATTGTTGTTGAAGAAAATTAGGCATGAGGACCTCCTGCAGTGTCATGGCAATGTTTAATTTATCTTCTCTGTACATGTATGTCAGAGATTGATATGGCAAGTTTTCATTATTGAAATCTCTAACGGACACACATAAATAAACCGAGGCGGACCTGGGCACACCGGCAGGATGGTCGGCACGGTCGGTAGTCCCATGGTCCACGGCAGTTCTAAAAGATGCAAGAAATAAACTGTATTATAAACTTGTATTCTGAAAAAGTGTGATTGCGTTGTTTCATAATTTTTTCATACTGTTTTTGTAGTTGTATTTAAACAGGCTTACTGTTCAAAGCAAATGCTCATGCCGTAGTATGTCATAAGCTATAGTCTTTTCTTTGTTCAATAATGATTCCTCGTGAAATTTTTATTTATTCATAATTGTTAGTATTTAACCTTCCAAAACTAGCATATGTATATGAGAGACGCCGCAGGGGAGGGCTTTTCAGATTTTGACTACCTGAGGTTGGTTTAACATGCACCTCAGTCTGTAAGCACACGGACCTCAAGCCTCCTTGCCTCCCAAGAAAATGCGGCTGCCGTAGCCGATATTTGATCCCGCCACCGGCGCGTCAGCAGCTGTGTGACTTGGTCACTTTTCTTATACTTAATATTCGGAGCCCGCACCAATGTTTTTTGAGAATTCAGCAATTTTGATGACACCGTGATATCTTCACTTTCGTAATACTTTTCACAAAATCCTTTTGTGTTTTAGCGAAAAAGTTGGGATGGCTGTTTCTTGCGATTATTTTTGTTTAGTGCATTTTGTTTGGATTCGTCGGTACAAACGTGATAGTCAGCGCATTTATAGGTCTATTCCTGCTGATTTTCTTGATACTTCTATCATCTTTGCCTTTTTATATGATGATGAATAATGTCCTTCCTATTTTGAAATATATTTCTTTACTGCTTCCATTTATATCTCTGTCTCGTACTCTTGACTTTAAGGGCGAAATTTATTTCTCCATCATGGTTGGAGATCAATTCTTGCGCATGTTTTCTAGTTGGCACACAAAAAACCTATAAAAAAGTGACAAATGAGAGCACTGATTGTGTCCCATCTTCTGTCGGCGTTGCAGCAAAGTAAATGTCACGCCATCAAGATGAATTGATCTCGAAATTCCCATTCGTCCCCCTCAATGAAACATTGGCTGTGGCATTCGGCTGCGGTGCCAAAGGTCGTGGGTTTGATCCCTGCCACGGTGGTTGCACTTCAATAGAGGGGAAACGGTAGCGGCCTGTGTACGGAAAACACGGCATGATCGATATTTCCCGAGCCCTTCACTACGATGTCTCTCATAATCACAAATCATAGCTTTGGGACGTAAAACCCTGTATATATGATTATTAAAATGTCATTATTTGAATTTAGATTCATAGAAAGTAGTTTCTAGTAACAATGGTGTTACTTTCGATCATACAAGTATCTCACTTCATTATGTAAAATAAGCCTGAATATGTACGTTTTGATCATGGCACGCACTTTGACATTAGGCAAAAAAAAATTTGAGTTTGCATTTTTGAGAATACGAGTCGAAGGCTCCTTTTTCAACAATGACTTTTCGCCTGTGCATTTTATAAAATTCTTAGCAATTTGACTTCAATCTGAATTTACACTGTGCGCTGAACTTGAATATCTCAACTCGAAAACCAGTTAACATAAAACCTAGAATCGTGCCTCAACATGCATGTATATTCCCCATTGAGGTAAGCGGCAGGTTAAAGGGTAAATGTTGTAGGCCCGTGTACTCAGATTTGGGTGCACGTTAAAGAACCCCAGGTGGTCTAAATTTCCGGAGCCCTCCACTACGGCGTCTCTCATAATCATAGAGTGGTTTTGGGACGTTAAACCCCACATATCAGTCAATCAATCAGGTTAAAGGGTAGCCAGCCGGTCTAAGAACTGGCCAACCTCCCTGCCCTTCCCCTTAAGCTTTCCTCCTCCTCCTCCTCCTCCTCCTCCTTCTCCGAAACAATAGCGCTCCTTGGTAATGTTTATATAAAACTAGTCGCTATGTCTCATGTGTATAATGTGACAGATAATTTTGCTCTTCTGCATAGCTTATGAAAAAAAAAACAGTCTCTGTCGAAGATTCTGCGAATGAAAGACGTTGAAAGACGTTACTACCAACTGAAAGCTTGATCAGAAAGCTGTTAAATATATACTGACAGATGAAACCTTTCGTAGACAAATACGATAGAACCAAACAGGAAACCATACAAAAACCGGTAATACATACGTGTATGTCATCTGCACCTTACTGACGCCCACTTTGCCTTACAACGATTCCTTCGCGCCTATGGCATCTGCCACAGTACAAAAACGCAAGCTCCTTATCAAACAGATCTACTGACTATTCGCTCACTCAAGTCAAGTTACCATGAAATATGTTTGCAGCTTCAATAATAATCCTTGTGCGTTCATCTTTGTGTTTGTTAACCGCGACTGTACTGTCAAACTGTCTACGTATTGCGCTCGTATCTCAAACCGTTAACGACTGCAATGCCAAGCAAATAGCTCCTTACCCTGTACAGACACATAAGGGGCATGGGTCCTCCCGCAGTATCGATTTCCCTGCAGTGTCGTAGAACACCTTGTTTCAGCATTTATTAAAACCATCGGTGCCACGCATAACAAATTAATTGAATAAAGTATCATCTGATTTCGGGGCTCCACATCCTCGTTCGGTGCTCTACCACTGAGCTACGGTGGCGCCAACAGTCAGCTCATAATGAGACCACGTAGTACGCGATGCCAGCAGCCAAAAATAAGTGTTCCGCAGTCGCCGCAATGGCGACAGGTGGCGCTGGCTGACACCCCATGACCGCCACAGTAGCTCAGAGGCATAGAGCATCGAATGCGTTATTCAAAGGTCGGAGGTTCAGATCATGCTAGTGCAAGTTATCTTTTTCTCCACTTTTCTTTCTTCACAATTACATAAGAATTACTCGTACTAACATCGCCTATACTTTTCTTGGCGTCATTGTGTGTCAGTTCCCACTAATGTTGTGTCTAACTAAGAAAAATGAACCCGTAATTCGCATGTAATGCTATGTGAGCATTTATTCGCCACATTGACTTCGCGATGTCTTTTCTAAGGTATTGAATGCCACATTGTTTCATGAAGTGTCCAGCAGCCCAATAACTTCTAGGCCGAACTAGGAACATATAGGAACAGTACAATTAGTAATTTATTGTTGTAGCAATCCTGTTCTAATACTTAGCACATTAATCAACTTTTACTTGGTAATTTAAGTGATTGAGAAATGCGGGAGCTTTACCCGGAAATTTCCATTCTAATTGTAACAAGTCTCAATTGTATCAGAGAATGTCGCGTTAATCTTAGCGATTTCTGATTAAGTACTGGCCCAAAGTGGCCACCGCGTTGCTCATTCAGAAGGCATTTAGTTGAAGCCTGGATATTTCAAGAGTAATGTAGACTGTCGCGCCACCCCGCGGCCGCCATGAAGAGTATCGGAGTAGAGTGCCAGTGGCGCTCATAGCATGCACATGTACGTCTTGGCTGCCGTTTTGGCTTTACTAGAACGTTTGTGTTGTAGTTACCGGGCGCACAAAGGTCACTGCAATCGGTGCGCAGTCCCCGTTTGCGAAAAGGGTGCTTTTTTTTCAGACACAGCGAAGTAACAACTGAGGCACTTATTCGCGTTCATCTGTACCTGTGGGAACGCTTCGTGCGTTATTTGTGTGTGAGAAACGTGGGGCACACTTCGATCTGCTTGCCATATGGCGCGTGACCTACCGATTTGTTGCTATCGCGTTCATTGCTTCGCCTTTCTAGCAAAGCTGTGAACTTTTTTCAAAGTGCGTCAGAAACATCGCACTTGTGATAATTTACATCGGTAAGTATCCGCTCAAAACTCAGAACGTGAAAGGAAATATACCATGTTATACCACTGTTTGGGTTTTTGCGTGACAAACCACGTAATGATCGTGATGCACGCCTTTAGTGGTGGGCGACGGGCAGAGACATCGCATGCCACAACAAGTGATGTGTTTGGAATTCGGGACCTCTTTGCCTTCAACGAGGCATGGTATCCAAGTTTCTGAACCGTCTTGGTGGCGCATAATATGCGACTTCAAAAGGGGTAGAGCCATAGCGAAGCAAGAAAAAAACAAGACACTGCAGTGCAGGCCGTGCATGTGCTCAGCGACCCCGATACTCTCTGTGGGTGTCATATTGAACCACCCTGTGCGCGCGCTATAAGCGACGATACTAGCGAATTTACTTGACGACATCGAAGCGAACGACAAACATGCTTGTAATTGTGTACTCCAAATAGAAAATAAAATAGAAAGAAAAAAAGATGTGATCAGCTTTGAGGATAGCCTGATTTCATAGCCACGGGAAAAAGCTAGCGCAGCTTCCATGAACTTGCGCAAGGCTGGGTCACAACTGAGCTGGTGGGCACGCTTCACGTTCTCTTGTTAACCATGCATCTGTACAAATTAAACGCTTCAGTGGTCATTCAACACGTTCCAGTTCGTTATAAATGATAGCTGTTTCCATGTACGTCACATAGCGAATGGACCACAAAAGCTCTACTTGAAATATCCTGCATCGCATATGCGAGCAGTGAAGTTGGAAAATTTTCCTACGTTTTAGTCTCTCTCAAGTTAATGATCTGTTGTGAGTGCTTGAGAGGCGATTGAGCGTGTTCCGATTCATGAGGGAAACTTTGCATTCACTATACACGGAAAACAACCTCGGCCACATCATCGCCGGTGTAAAATTATCGTAACAAATTCAAAATACGCAAATCGGAAATTGCGGAAAACACAGTTAAAGCGGAAACAATGACGTAACTTACTCCACAAAGACTGTTAGAGCGAGCATTAAGACGAGCGCAATCTTAACAGCTGGCATTGCAATACTGGTTTTCTAATTGAAATACGCAAATTGAAAATTGCGGAAAAAAATGTTCAAGCGGAAACAATGACGTCACTTACTCCACAAATACTGTTAGAGCGAGCATTAGGAGGAGCGCAATCTTAACAGCTGGCATTGCAACGATGGTTTTCCAGTTCACATTGATGCGCTAACAACGTAATCTATTCATGCGCACATTCCAATGTCGCTATAATGATGTCTCGTGCATCTTTATTGCGTGAAGCGTCTTTGAGTAACAAAATCCACCCGAAATAAATACGTCAATGTATGAAATGTAGTATATTCTTGCTGCGTTCCACAGTTAGAGCTTATGGACATCTGTATGGTACATTCTCCAAGTGTAACAGATCACACACGCAGTACAAAATTAGATACAATTATACTAACCATTAGGGAGATCTAATATAGCATATCTGCAAAGCTGTCAGTTACTCATTTTTATTATCTCTGAGTGCTGGTCATTCTTATGAGAATAAAGTTGTCGTCATCAAGACTCAGTAACACGTACTGCGTATGTCAATTACGCTTATAAAGATCGATCGCATTTTAGAATTACTTGAGTTATGAAATTTCTGTAGACGTGAAATAACTATTTATTGTACGCTTCAATCATCTCCAAGTGAATTGCTTCAACGCTTGCCATCAAACAGGGCTGGACCATTTTTTTTCTTGGCAGGTGCTTCGCTTATTGTCTTATATCAGGCAGCTTAAAATATTGCCACACACACGCCAATCAGTAGTTACTGAAAAAAAAAGGCTTTCTCTGTTTATTTCTTCGGATGTGGGGTGGGGCTTGCACAATGAAAATAAAAAAAGCCTTTGGTTGTATTTCTGACAAACAAAGCTAGTAAGGGACAAGAGCAGCAGAAGGTGATGACTCTCGGTGACGACACGAGAACTCTGGACTGCCTGGAGTTAATGTTTGAGACGGAAAGCACATTCGCTAAATGCCGCTGACCACGCCGTGTAGCTGACCGCGACGTCATCTCAGCTGACCACGTTAAATGGGTAAAGCAATACCATATGACTGAAAGAGAATATTTTGTGGCCACATTTCGAACATGACTGTGGAAAATCTGGATTGGACCAAATGAAGTTTCGAGAAGTAAAATTACTGGGTGTCTGCAAATATCGGTGAGTAACTGATTGCGCCCAATTGGGTTAACGTTTGGTCGAGCGAATTCGCTCCTATTCCACCTATAGTGAGACGTAATTACGTTAAATGTGGTTAAGCTGTCTTTAATAAGGCATTGCTTTAAATCAGCTAGCCCATTAGTCCCAGCGCAGTACGTGAGTTGGCACGCAGTGTGTATCCTTCATCACAACCCAATGTACGTACTTTCGACGTGAGAAGAGAACCGAGACATGTCGTGACCACTCGGCTTTTTATTTAGTCCTCCTTGTAGCGATTTGTGAATGATGCTAGCAGGATGGCCGCAGTGGGCCATACGCAAATGCGGGTAGACGATGACAGGCTGTTTAGCAATATGGAGGGCCAAGGCCATAGCGTTTTTCTCCGCCACACGTACATGTTTTCTATGCACTGAGGCTGCATTGATTACTGTTTCCCGCGCGTCAACAGCCGCTATAGAATCTTTCATGCACCTCGTATCTGGATGAATCTCCAAAGACAACGCCAGTTCCACGCGGAACAGCTCTCTCGAGGACAATCAATTTTTTTTTACAACGAAAGCTGTTATGAGGTAACAACTCGGGGCACGTGCAGTTGGTTGTCCGCCACCACCGCCGGTGTCCGTAAGCACGTAGCGTGAAATTATAAAAAGCTTGCACCAGTGACACCGTGGGGCTTGGACCCGGGTCCGCTAGGTGCCAGCCCAATATTCTACCACTGAGTTACGCCGGTGCTTGAAATTTGTCAAGAGAGAGAGAGAAAGGAAAGGCCGGGAGGTTAACGAGATATTGGCATCTGGTTTGCTACCCAGCGCTGGGGGCGGGAAAATAGGGTCAAGAAAGAGGGGGTAGATAGGAAAGAAAAAACGCACCGCGCACTCCTGTGAAAACGAAAACACACATAGGAAAGGCGTTCTAGCTACAACCGTTCAGTAAGGCCGGTCAAACTTGCTTTAGGCAGGCATGACCTAGCACCAATGGCACAGCGGGGCTTGAACCCGGGTCCGCTGGGTGCCAGCCCAGCATTCTACCACTGAGCTACACCGGTGCTTGTGAGTTGTTGTCAAACTTGCCTTAGGCAGGCTTGATGCCAGGAAAACAATCACGTTAATGCGACTTATAAAACATTTTACAACAGCTAATGAACAAATATACGTCGCACAATGCGAATAGCGGAACGAGTGGGCCGTCCAATGCTCCAGCCCATTACAAAAACTAGTTCTTGTTTCCCTATTAACTGTGGCGCATACCCACTTCAGCCTTAATTACTCAACGTCGTCAGCCACTGCATGGACAATTGGCACAAAATTCCTAGCAAGTGTTTAGCGGATACCACGCTTCTCAGAATACTGACGAAAAATAGCTTAGTGAATGCCGGCCTACTACCTAAAAGTTCGTTAATAACGCCACGTTCCATTTCCCAAGTTTTTTGTTATCGTTCCGAAGCACCACACGATTCTCGGCGCAAACCGCGCCTGCAGGTTTCGAGAAGGTTCCCGACTGTAGTAGATCATTTCGATAAGATCACGCCCACTGCACGAACGGTACAGATTGTTCTGGAACCTACGCCACCGCCAGCGATAACGCTAGAACATTCGACGGCAAGGGTATAAATGCCGACGCGCTTCGCCGCTTGTCAGTTGTTGATCGAAGCCCTACGCTGCGTTCGCCGCTATCAGTCCGAGACTGCTATCTGTGCAAGACTGCTGCTGTAATTGGACTTTCCCTTTACCGGGCACAGGTTCGCCCAAATAAACAGTTAAATCCCAACACGAAGTTTCCTGTCTTCGGCCACGTCACGACCCCGTGACAATAATGCCCTAATGGGTACCAAGCAAGTGCGCTTCCAGTTGTTACCCAATGAGTGTTTTGAAAAGGCTCTGAGAGGCTGCTCTTCTAGCTTTCGCTGTGACTGTGCTGCGCCTGCCGCACAGGCCCGGCGTTGTTTCTTCCGTGCATTGTGCGAGCGGGCAGGGTCCAGTTCGCAACGACATGTTGCAGTAGCTTTCAACCTTTTTTTTTATATATAACTACTGGTGATTGAAACAAATTCTCGATACACTCACTAATTTACAGATCAGAAGACACGAATAATCATATAAGAAACAATGAGTTATTCTTAATTTATTAGACCATTGCCTCATTAGCGTTTTCCAGCTGGAGAAATAACTAGCGCTGCTAAAGGTCTCCTTAAACAGAACCTCTGCAATGAAGGAGCAGTAATACAATATACTCCAGCAATGATTTTATCTGGCCAATCATATGCAACATTATGACATTTCTCTATAACATATACGACTATGTACTTTCGTTAATGGTCGTCTTCATTCGGGCAATTCTCCTTGACGACCCTGCAACGCTTTTTCGAAATTAGAGTCAATGGTTGGATACATATATTTTTTTTCACCTGACTAATCTACCACCGTAAATATTTTTGAACTCGATCAAGTATGGATGGCGTTTAACAAATTTTCGCGTTCATTAAACGCCTTCTTAAACCCTTTTGTAGCTGCAAGCCTGCACAAAGTTACGTGGACGGGATATGAAAAACAGACAAAAAGCTACGGCCGTTCGCCAGTGCATGGCGTGACCTTCGGCACTTCCTTGCCTTCGAATTGGCTGCTTACTATCACTGCCATCGCATGTGCACACGCTGGCTCGTGGCGGCATCCCGCGGCACCCGTGGTAACTGTGCAGCTTGTGATGCTCAAATTTTATGATAACATACAGTTATCCCTACCTACAAATATCCAAGACATATGAACAAAAGATCGACGCCATATTGCGCGATACCCTAAAAAAGGCACTGAACCTCCCTAAATGGACGACTACAGGACTACTCCAACAACTGGGATTTCACAACACCGCAGCAGAACTATTCAAAGCCCATCTCGACAATCAAATAATCAGGCTGGCCATCTCCAGAACTGGCATGGCGGTGCTTTCTAAACTAAACATCCCACCACCAACGCATGTTAAGAACAAACATAGGCTGCCGGAGGCATGGCGGACAGGCATCATCATCAAGCCTCTTCCTCGGAATATGAACTCAACATTCCATGCAGATAGGCGCAAAGCAAGAGCCAAAGCCCATGATAAATACTCAGATGACGAGAGCGCCTTTTTCGTGGACGCCGCCCGGTCACACACAGGACAGTGCACGGTGGCAGTAGTAAACCAGGGGCAATGTGTCGACTGCGTATCTACCATACAGGATGATGTTACAAGCCCGGAGGAGGTCGCTATCACCCTCGCGCTCAGAAACCCTGCGTCAACCTTCGTCCTTACGGACTGAATGACAGCCTATCGCAACTACCTTAAAGGCAAAATCAGTCCTCTAGCACGCCCCGCCGCGGTGGTCTAGTGGCTAAGGTACTCGGCTGCTGACCCGCAGGGCGCGGGTTCGAATCCCGGCTGCGGCGGCTGCATTTCCGATGGAGGCGGAAATGTTGTAGGCCCGTGTGCTCAGATTTGGGTGCACGTTAAAGAACCCCAGGTGGTCTAAATTTCCGGAGCCCTCCACTACGGCGTCTCTCATAATCATATAGTGGTTTTGGGACGTTAAACCCCACATATCAATCAAGTCCTCTAGCACGCAGAATACTTTTGCAAGCAGCAGAAGGCCGCACTGAGGGAGACTGGAAACAAGTCATATGGATACCTGGCCACTGTGCATGGTGTTAGAAACAACAAGCTAGCTATGCTTCCGCCCGAGCTCTCTTACCCCGGTACTCTAACTTCTGTGTAGGGACTCCAGCCCTTCCAGATCAGACGGCCCACCTGACCACATACACTGAAATATTACAAAACCAAAGGCTTGCGCGGAAGAAATATCCTCCGCCACATCCTAAACTCAGTAAAGCCGCACAGGTAGCCTGGCGCCGCTTAGAAACGTTATCGTATTTGAACCCACACGTACTCTCCAAAATCGACCCTGATAAGTACCCTTCACCAACATGCAGGCTATGCAACACTAATATAGCTACAGTTTATCACATGGCATGGGAGTGCCAGTGCAACACATCAAAAACAGATGTCTTTAGGGATTTCAGTAGAGATTGATGGGAGGCGGCACTGTCCAGCCCGGACCAGGGGGTCCAAGAAGCCCTGGTGGCCTGCCTGCGCAAGGACCGGGGCGCAAGCCAATGGAATCGCGGACTAGGGACTCCACCCAGTCAGCAATATGTATAATAAAGTTTTTCATCCATCCATCAAATTTTGCGACGTGCTCATGTGCATTTTATAGCATCATTTGCGGAGAGAAGAACAAGTTCTAGGAGATCTACAGAAACTTAACTGTTAATTGCAGGCCGTTGCACGGATATAAAGTTCGACTCATGCGTTTTCGCTAGACTACACGGATCTGCAGGCTTTTCTGACTATGCTCAAACAGTATTGCCGGGTCGCTTTCAAGTGCGGCAGCTGAGGCAGTGGCTTAGAGAAGTACTGATGAGAAGGAATTTCCAGAAAAGTTTCAGAAAACAGATATCATTATTGATGTGCCGGAAACAGAGCTTGTGTGTTAATAAATACGAAAAATACGTGCATTAGTTACCAAGTTGTTATACTGTCCTCTGCGTGGATAACGGGGTGGACGTATGCTAAAGAATAGTATCCTGTGGAATTCTAAACAGCGTGAATCTTCTAAAATTCTAAAAAGCGTGGTTAAGCAGGGATTATGCATGCTTGATTGCTGTCACGAAGACCGCAGGCTTTATCCTGGTCGTGGCGGTAGTGCTTCGGTACAAGCGAAGGGCGAGATGCCTGTGAACTGTGCGATGTAAATGCACGTTAAACAACACATATGCTTGGCCCTTCCAGACCCATTCACTGCGGTCGTCTCTCATAATCATATCATGGATTTCAGACTTGAAACACCAGCTATTACTATTGTTTTCAGTATTTCATTATCAGTATAAATTTTTTTTGAAAATGTATAGAACTTTATAAATTCTATTATGTTCGTAGGTGGCTGTTTGGTAAAAAAATAACACAATTGTGCTCTCTAGCGTATGTGTTTTATTCTAAAAAACGGCTCGACCATCTTACTGTATATAAAAGCTTATATTCTCGGTATTGTTCAATGTCACGAATTTCGGCCGTTATAAGTATATATGCGCTGAATTTCAATCGATCGATTACAACACAACTGTAAATGAGTCATCACTTCTTTGAATCCAGTGGCGCGTGATACTAAAGTCGCCACTTAAAACACCCTTAGCTATCTGATACTCATGTAGTTTTTCTGTGAGCCTCAGTACACCATTAAAATTGTATAGTGTAACTTCTTTCTTTAATGTCAAAAGTGCAAATACACATACGATACCAGGAACGAAATCGATAAATTGCCTTTCTTTTCGCTCTGTGCACTTACGAATTCGAAAGTCGACAATGGCGGCCATCATTTATTTCGCCCATTAAAAAGCTGGGCACACGTAATTTAGGCTGTAGATTCCCAGGCCATACGATCCACTACGGCAGTAAAGCAACAGCCCCTCTCGTGTTCTCGGGTGCGCTCTCCGACGGCGCGGCTTATTATGTCAGTCTGGAGTGTGCACACTGATTTAGGCTTCTGGGCACCCGCCATGGGAGAGGAAAGTTGTTGCTGCCGTCTAGCTTACACTGCTAGAAATATAGCTTACAATTCACATCGGTACGCTGGAGGTGTGGGCCCTTACGCTGTAGATAGGACGCTGTAGATATGCCAATGTAATTATGACCCGCCACGGTGATCTTGTGGCTAAGGCACTCAGCTGACCCGCAGGTCGCGGGTGCGAATCCTGGTAGCGGCAACCACATTTTCGATGTAGGCGAAAATGCTTGAGGCCTGTGTGCTTAGATTAAAGTGCACGTTAAAGAATCCCAGATGGTCGTCACTTTCGGGGCCCTCCAATACGGTGTCGGTCATAATCATGTGTTGATTTGGGGGACGGTAAACCACAATTATTATTATTATTATTATTATTATTATTATTATTATTATTATTATTATGAGATGTGGGCTTACAAACGTATGCCCTTCAAAAACTGAACATTTAATACAATAATCGAATGCGTTTACAACTGCTTTAAGCAAGTCATTTTAACACGAGAGGAGCGAGTAGTTACGTAATGTTTATGATGATGATTAATACTTTACTTTGCTCCAGAGATTACGCAGGGGAGACCCCGTGCCACCCTGATAATCCCGCTTTGGGACGACCAAGCTGAGCTTTGCGGCTCATTCACGGGCACTCTGGACGGCCAGCATTTGATCTTTCAATTCGGGCCTACTCAAGAGAAGCCTCGAGTAGCAACTGTCCTCGCTGAAGGTGGAGTCGATGGCTTCACATTCCCACATGACATGGTTAAATATTGCTAATAGTCCACAGGCAGGGCAGTCTGCGCTGGGATACCGTTCGGGGTACCTGAAATGAAGAACCGCAGGTTTGCTACATTTTCACTCATAAGTTTACACTCATAACCGCTTTGTTAGCAGTTCTGTTGCGGTCCTTATTAACTGAAGGATATCGCGGAGCCAGATCCCCACTGTTGTGGCTGCAAGTGCCATTTCGGTAAATTGCAAAGTATAACGTTATTCTTGCATTGGGCACGCGTTAAAGAATTACCGCAGACTAAACTAGAGTGATGTGCCCACATTCCCCTCCCCTTTCCACCTCACGATGTGCCTCAGACTCATAAACCACCATAAACAAGTATAATGCCGGACTTAAACTCCTTCTTGGAACCTCTTGCCCGCAGTTAAGCTCGAAGAATTCACGCGTACTCGTTGTGGAGAGTGGCAGTATTTTTTTATTGCTTCATTTGTCCATAACCGCAAGATCTGGATACTCATATGCTAGATTGTATGTAGCTAACACATCTCAGAAGCTAGCGTAAGACGCACATGAAAATGCGGTTATGTGACCGTTTACAACGACAGTGTGGTCGGCAGGATGGGTCATTTATTCCTCTGCAAGGCTGAAAAATGACAGAAAAGAAACGTGTATTGGTAATGTTGTAGCGACAATGTGTATTACTAGGCTGTCTCTGTGGGAGACGTGCAAAAATCTCAAACTTCAACAAAATAGGAAGTGGTCCGCGGGTACGCATGTGCCCCAGAAGTTGGGCAACGTGTACCCATGCCTCCTATACTCGCCACTGGTCCAAACATAAGGAAGCACGTGGGCAGCAAACATCTCTCTGTCTGACCTATCTTTCAGCGCATAGGTTGAGGTACCTGTCCAGTTGCAAGCTGGCACATCCTTTGGTACCATTTGTGGGAATTTATCAGTGTTACATTCAAGCAGCGTCCTTTGTTGTTTTTTTAGTTGTTTCGTATCGATATCACCATTCATATCTCAATATATCAGTAACCTCATCAAAACAATTTACTAAGGCTAGACCTTTATAATAGTTTATTTTGATTTTCATGTCTAAGGCTCTCGATATTTTTATCGTAACCTGTGGCACAGAATCCCGCTCATGGTGGATGGTTCATACTGAAGAATTTGTATGACTCACACGGATAGAAGAGTATACTGCAAGGTAAACAATACATTTTTTTATGTTTTGATGTTTACGAAAGTCTAATTTCAGTTTTTAATTATTTTTCTATAGTTTCTTTACAAATTCGAATGAGTGGAAGCTACACTGATTTGTAGTCATGCAACTCAGCACTAACCCGTATATGAGTGACCACAAAAAGCTACGTCTGAAATAAAGGAATTTAAAAACAGTGCCTCGTTTGGAGATCTTTCTAGTGAAGCGATTGAATGAAATGGGCTCTCAAGAAGTTGCACGATGCTCGCTTAGTGGGAGAAATATGCATCACGATAGCTCGGCAAACCGCAGTATTACTCTGTTTACGTGTAGCTACACCCTCATATAGGCCGTCTCCCGAGTGAGGTGCATGCATAAATTTAAATAGTCTTGTAAGTTTATTACTAGCAATAGGGTAAATTTTCCGCCTTTCCACATTGCTCATATATTAAGAAAAGGCACTGATAGTAAGCGAAGTAGAGCACAATTTGAAGCACTTGCATCTTACCCTATACAGACACCGTGGAGGTCTTGGTGCGCTTCCAGCCGAGATTACACTGCAGAGAAGCGAGAATTATGTGCACACCATTGACTGACTTTATACTTATCTTGCATTAATTATTACCAAATGCAATACTGCAGTTTTAGAAGTTCATGATCACAGTAATTTTGTAGAGAAGATATGTATTTCTGTTGAGGTAGCTTCACCGGCAATATTTTTAAGTCGCACGTTCTTGCTTTAGGGTGAATCAGTCATACTAAGTGGGGAACTGCCCGACAAACGTGTGCAATTGAAAATTTTTTAATGCGAAGCATTTCTTAGCGAACATAGGTGACTTTAAGTATATCTATCTATCTATCTATCTATCTATCTATCTATCTATCTATCTATCTATCTATCTATCTATCTATATATATATATATATATATATATATATATATATATATATATATATATATATATATCTATATATCTATATATCTATCTATCTATCTATCTATCTACCTAATCTAGCTGCATATGACTTTTACCTCTCCGGGCCGTTTCGATAATGGTACCGATACCAAACGTGGTATGGCATAACATGTCAGTATGAAGAACATATTTGAATAGTCATGGCATGATAATCATGGCATGTATGTCATAAATGTCATGATTTACATTACATGGTCCTGCAGGTCTTGTGGTTTCGTTCACATGGCATGTAAGATTGATATGGCAAAACATAATTGTATGGCGAACACAAGTGACAGACCCTAACATGAAAATCATATCATTGAGTTCCATGATACAGCTTTACCAAGCACTTCTTATTGGTGTACTGTGCTACAGTTCTCCTCTGCTTACTAAAACTTGCAAGATAAACATTTGAGCACTTCAGAGCGTGCAAGCACAGGCACTACGTGTTTTCTCGTACTACCACGAACTACCTCAACCGCTGGAACAGTTATATTGGCTCGGGATCACCCGGTTACGACCTACGTCACAACCGACATGCTGAGAGCACATATCCTGCACATTTCACAGATGGTATCAAGCCGTTTGACATTTCTGCTAGAACAACCGCAGGCGTCGTTCGCTAAGGTCGTCAGTTCCCACCGCGCATTGCAACCATCTGGTTTTATACCACTGGGGTGTTCACCATTCGCCTTGTGGAGCCTAAAACAACCCGACGTGCGACTTACCGTCCCAGGAATAAGAAATAGAAAAGTACTTTCTGCCTTGGCCTTGAAGCAAGTGACTCGGGATTGTTTCCACACTATCTGCGCTGACAGAATCTATGTATACACGGATGGATCTACCCCCCAGACTAGCTCCACCGGCGCCACCGTCATTCCATTGCGACACATCAACATCACTTACAAACTTTGTCACGTGAGCACATCGACTGGTTCAGAAATTGTGGCCCTGTGAGGTGCCATCGATTATATCAAGCAACAACCGGCTAATCGATGGGCAGTATTCTGTGACTCTAAGGTGGCTCTACAATGTCTTTCGTCGGCACTACGTCGTGGGTTGTTCGAACAACTGGTAAGGGAGATCAGAGCAATGCTGCGCTATGCGAACGAACAAGGTGACAATGTTGTGTTCCAGTGAATACCAAGTCGTTGCGGTATCTCCGGCAACGACCTTGCCGATGAAGCAGCCAGAAATGAACACGCACAAACAAACCCTGTGTCCGTCTAGGATCGACTCGGCTAGATACCTAAGTAAGCCGGCGCAGGACATGACACTCCAGAAGTGGCAGTCATCACAGTTCGCACTTCATCGACTATATTCTCTCGATCCATCTCTACGACTGCGGCTACCCTCTGGTCTTTCTAGGGAAGAAGGTACAGTGTTGTGCCGTCTGCGTCTAGATGTAGCCTTCACCAATGCCTACTCATTTAAGATGGGGATGGCCGACAGCACGGAGGGCAACGACTGCGCCGTCGATGAGACTAATAAACACATTTTATGTTACGGCCCGGCATACACAAACGAGAGGCTTCACCTGCGCAGTGTTTTAAATCAACTGGACAGAAGCAATTTCACCGTCGAGAAAGTATTGGGACAATGGCACTACCCATCCAGTTTCCGAAAGGCAACGAAAGCACTGTTGCATTTTCTCAAAGACACCGGCCTGTTTCATCGTTTGTGATGGTCCCCGCCGCGGTGGTCTAGTGGCTGAGGTACTCGACTGCTGACCCGCAGGTCGCGGGCTCGAATCCCGGCTGCGGCGGCTGCATTTCCGATGGAGGTGGAAATGTTGTAGGCCCGTGTGCTCAGATTTGGGTGCACGGTAAAGAACCCCAGGTGGTCAAAATTTCCGGAGCCCTCCACTACGGCGTCTCTCATAATCATATGGTAGTTTTGGAACGTTAAAATCCACATATCAATCACATTTCAATCAATCGTTTGTGATGGTCAAACTGTTAGGCGTCGGCCCAGTCAGTAACCTTTTCTCTCCTCCTCTATAACTTTCCTTCCCCCTCTCCACTTCCCTGGGCAGGGTAGCCCACCGGAGCTTAGCCCTGGTTAATCTTCCCGCCTTTCTCCTTGTGTTCTCTTTATCTCTGTGACATGCGTGTCATGTAACAACATGACTACATGCCACGCTCATGATGCGCTGGCGGCCGTTTTGCTTGCTTGACTTATGCCAAATTTAGTATTACGGTACGTGAATGAATAACGAAGGTATGTGACTGGTGCAAACATGATAATCATGAGATGCATGTGGTGTAACAACATGACTACATTTTACGCTCATGATGCGCTCGCGGCCGTTTTGCTAGCTTCACATGTACCACACTCGGTATTACGCGACGCGACCAGACGACATTGTTAAATGACACATCCAAACATGATAATCACAACATGCGTGTCATGTAACAACATGACCACATGCACCACTCCTGAAGCGCTCGTGGCCGTTTCGCTAGCTTCACATGTCAAATTTGGTATTACGTGACGCCAATGGATGACCAAGGTATGTGACTGGTGCAAACATGATAATCATGACATGCGTGTCTTGTGAGAACATGACTACTTCCCACAGTCAAGGCGCCAATACATTTCGACGTGACATGGTGCGCGTTCTCGCCGGCGTTGCCACGCCAGGCTGCGGTCATGCCATATACTCGTAGGCGCGCGCCGCACTGCGTTGCTTTGATGCATGTGCGTTCCAGCACGTCCAGCGTCCCTCCGTCGCGAAAAGAGGCAGACGCAGTGTTGTCTGAGTAACGCACCGGCACGAAATGCACCATGTCAATTTCGCGTCATCTATTATCATCACGTAATACTAAGTTTGACATATGGGAAGCCAGCAAAACAGCCGCGAGCGCATCATGAGTGTGGCATGTAGTTTGTTACATGACACGCATGTCGTGATTATCATGTTTGTATGTGTAGTTTACCTATGTCGTCCGTTCGCGTCGCGTAATACCGAGTTTGGTACATGTGAAGCTAGCTTAACGGCCGTGAGCGCACCACGTATGTGGCATGTTGTCATGTTGTTACATGACACGCATCTCATGTTTATCATGTTTGCACCAGTATTATACCTTCGTCATCTATTCACGTCCCGTAATACCAAATTCGGTATAACTGAAGCAAGCAAAACAGCCGCCGGCGCATCATGAGTGTAGCATGTAGTCATGTTGTTACATGACACGCAACTCATGATTATCATGTTTGCACTAGTCACATACCTTCGTTATCTATTCACGCACGTTACTACTAAGTTTGGTATATGGGACGCTAGCGAAACGGCTGCGAGCTCATGATGAGCATGACATGTCATGTTACTGACATGTGTGCTTTCATTTTAGGGTCTGTCGCTTGGGTTCGCCATGCAATCATGTCGTACCATACCAGTTTTGCAAAATGCCATGTGAACGAAACTACCCCAAGATCTGCAGTACCATGACATGTAAATCATGACATTCATGACATGTCATGATTTTCATGTTGTGGCTTGTCATATATGTTCTTTATGCAGTAATGTTATGCCATACCAAGTTTGGTATTGATACCGTTATCGAAACAGCCAGGAGAGCTAAAAGTCGTAGGTGGCAAGATAGATGGATGGACGGACGGACGGACGGACGGACGGACGGACGGACGGACGGACGGACGGACGGACGGACGGACGGACGGACGGACGGACGGACGGACGGACGGATGGATGGATGGATGGATGGATGGATGGATGGATGGATGGATGGATGGATGGATGGATGGATGGATACGCTCAAAGTCACCGAAGGTCGCTGAGAAATGCTTCGCATTTAAAATAAAAACAAAACTTGATTACCAAATCAGGCCTCGAGAGCATCGACTTCGCAACTTGCAAACATGCCTTCGGTCCTTGGCGAATGCCTCAACCGTGCCGTAAATAAAGGAATCAGTGTGCGTCTGACATTGGCCGTTTCGAACTATCCCAGAAAGCCTACGTCAAATTTATTTCAATGCTAACCATGACATAACTCTTCCTCTTGCTAATTAGCGGAGGGCCCACAACTCATCAGTAAGGCAAGACGTGCGATGCGGCTCAGTTTGTTGATGTTCGCTGCTGCAGCTGATGATTAATAAATAGTGTGAGCGTTTTTTAACGGACGCAATGGGTATTGTAATGGGTGACCCACTCGTTGTGTGATTCAGTTGTTATGACACTCGGCGTGATTCTGCGCTTATACTACGCGATAATACAAGCGTTAAGATTACTCTTTCCGCTACATAGCTTCCACGTGGTTTAATTTACTAGCGTGGATGAATAGTAGAACATCTGCCTGTTATGCCGAAAGCCTGGGTTTGATTAGGAATATTTTAATTATTCATTTGCACTTTTCTAGATTTTTTGGTGATGGAACGGATAATGATTTTTTTGTCGATACCAACGATGCTGATGCCGACTCCGAGAGAGAAGAGAGAGAGAGATATGGTATGAAAAAACTAGGAAACTAGCTAGAAGAAACTGCAAACTAGAGTAGCATTACAATGATTTCGAAGTACACAGCAGAAAAACAGGTGTCAGCCTAGCACGGCCTAAAATGTTGATAACAGTACTTACTCCACCATGACTGTTAGTACAAGCATTAGGATGAATGCTGTTTTCACAGCCGACATTGTAATGACTGTAGTTCTCACCACAGTGCTTCGGTAACAATATGTAGATAACGAGTGGAATGATATGAACACGGCTGCTCTGAAGCAGCCGTGTTCATACGTCAAAGGACCAATGATGATATAGTCTTTCCACGTGCCTAAGTGGCAGCTTGAAACAGTTGGAAGATCAGTTTTATTAGTTCATATGAGAATGTCGATGTTTAATTAAGGCCTAAATTTCCACCAAAATTTATTTCTACTTACTATTAGGCCATATATACGTGAGTAAAGCCGTCAATTATTCTCCTTCATTATCTGTATAGGCGCGTGACGCGAACCGATCATTTATGTGACTTATTCACCAAGACCTGGCTTACACGCAAATGTGCCGGCATCTTTTCAGGTACGCTTGCAGAGCTTCATCACAATTAGAAATAATTATGTAATGAGACCTCCGTGGGCATGTTCTTAGAAATTTTGATTGTTCTTTGTTAATCTGCACGCTGCAAATTACTCAGATGGTGACGATAATAAAATCAATAGTACTGCGCCTCTCAAGTTTTAGTTTTTTTTCTTTTGCCCATCTGCTTCTACTGGCTTCATTAACATTTCATTGCGTGGAGCGCTGAACGCTGTGACATGCACAAACGTGTGAAATATAGAGTACCTTTTTGTTCTCGTAGTTTTCTTTGTTTCTTCCCAATGAAGAAAAGCTTCTCCAACGTATGACATGTAGAAAGCCTACGCATTTCTATCTAGGCCTTCCTCAAATTTTCGTCTACTTGTTGTTTTGTATATTGATCCTGTACTTGTGAAGGCACGTGGAATGTAGATGCTTATTCACGGAAACAGGTGGCCAGTTTTCGGTTTTCAGGAATGTGTTGTAATAGTTGTGGCCTGGTGTCCTGGATGTATATAGTTTCTTTATTATAGAGAGAATGATGGTTTGTTAAAATATTCCACAGACGTGGTGTTCCATATATGTAAACTTCATTGTTTTCGTAATAAACTCCTCTTACTTTGTGTGTATTGAAGCTTCCGGGACTGATCAGCGAACAGATTAGTTATAACGTTGCTCACCTATGGCAGCAGTGTACTGGGCTTGGAAAGTTTTGTTGTCTCTAGTAAACACCAGCTGAGCTATCAAGAATACTACAAATGGCAAAACGATATGCTTGTGTACTTCTTTTTTCTTGTCGGGACATGTTTACTTAAATAGCGGTATTATCCAGAAAAATATCCGTGGCCTTTTTATAGTGTAATTTCCCACAACATGTGCAACAAATTACATCGCATAAGTGTTTCTTTCACAATGCTTTAGAAAATTTATTTCTTTTGCTTCTTCACCAAGCATCGAAGCTCCTCGCTGTGTACGTCGAATAATAGGCTGTTTGTTGGGCCGCATCGGTAGCACACATGGTTGGAAAACACGTAGCGAAACTCTGTACTTTTAGGCATACAGAGGTACGACCTTCGAAATAGCGAGAAATCTATTTTTTTTATTTAAAGCAGAAGGATCCGCCAGCGTACATTCCCAAGGTTGCTATTCTGCAGGCAAAGGGGAAATTAGAGGACAAGGCCACAGAAAATGATAATTGTTGGGTTTCAACATTTCATAACCACGACATGATTATCAGAGACGCCGTAACGGAGGGCCCCGGAAATTTAGACCAACTAGGGTATTTAACGTGCACCTACATCCAAGTACATTGGTGTTATAGCATTTTGCGTCGATCGAAAATGTGACCACCACGGCTGGGACTCAATTCCGCAACCTGTGGGGGAGCAATGGAGCACCATAACGCACTTTAAGCCACCTTTTCAAGTGCCACAGAATAGCAGGAGCAGAAAAACAATATGGTAAAATAAGTATACGATGAAGGACTCGTAATAGCAGTTTTAAACGATGAGTACGCTGTCCCGAGTGTGAATGCAAAATGTCAAACGAACAAACAAACAAAAGCACCTAAAGTACGCAACGGTGCATTACTATATATGGTGCAATATTTATTATTTCCGAGAGCTACATATAATGAAAAATTAGCAGCCGTATTATTTTGCCATGACTCATTTTTTTTCATTATGTGATATCCACAATATATGTTGCCACGGCGGAAGAGATATAATAGTAAAGTAGAATATGCAGCCGGATTTAATTACAGCTGCTGCCACCTCACTACTGGGTGACTACACTGCAAGAACAGCCATATTTTAAATATGGTGTGGGTGTTTGGAATGCTAAGGATTTAAAACTAATACAATACCAACCCTCTCCACCATCCTAATTCGCAGCTGTTCATAATCGTATTTAGGCATTGGCAAGTATAACTGGAGTAATAGAGCTGATTTGCTGAGCTCCTTGGTCAGTTGAGGTCGAAGAATAATTGACCCTTAAATTTTTCAAATTATGGTCAATATTTTATTGTTCCTGATTTTCTGGCAAGATCCTGGGGTGATAGAGTGCAGTCACCAAAACGTCAATTTAACGTAGAACGCACGTGAATATGCGCCCGCCAGCACGGACGCATCGACATCTTCTTCCACACGACAGGTCACCAAATGCACGGCAAGGCTGGAAGGGTGTAAGGAAAAACGTGTATAACAGATATAATTTATCAGGTGCACTGCAGTATATTTCACTAAACTGAAATGATTTATTAGCATATCTATCTATCTATCTATCTATCTATCTATCTATCTATCTATCTATCTATCTATCTATCTATCTATCTATCTGTCTATCTGTCTGTCTGTCTGTCTGTCTGTCTGTCTGTCTGTCTGTGTATCTATGTATCTATGTATCTATCTATGTATCTGTCTGTCTGTCTGTCTGTCTGTCTGTCTGTCTGTCTGTCTGTCTGTCTCTCTGTCTGTCTGTCTGTTTGTCTGTCTGTCTGTTGCACATATTCATGCAGAGATGTTATGGCTGTTCCCTTCACCACGTGTTGTACTTCACTGCCAAAGTTCGTCAATAGGACATTTGCACATCTATCACAAAGTTTCGCCAGAACTTGTGCCACGCATATTCCCTTTTCAATCAGCAGTCTGAAGTTTCCATCTAACTAGCCCATAATAATTACGGTAAACGTTGGTTTTCACAAGGACTGGCACACTGCAAAGTGGCAGTACGGTCACCAATACGGGAGGTGAAACGACTGGTTGTTACGTATGGCACGTTGCGACTGCATTTTCTGTAGAAAAAGAAATTTTAGATTCTTGTAGGTCAATAATTGTGCTGTTTTCTTGCAAGAAGTTCATACCTATTATCAGTTAACGGGAACGGTCCGGGAGGACAATAAAACTGTCAGCGTACACAAATCTTTTTGTCTCTATTCTTGCTGTACACAATGCCACGGGGCAGACTAAGTTCCCTCCGGGGGTGCGTATGTGATCTATCAGCACCTTTTTCAACTTCTTTGCGAGGACGCTACTTTGCACGGAGTAGTCTGCACTAGTGTCTATCAGCGCAACGGCCTCGAGGTCATCGATGGTGACTAACAGTTCGGACGTGACGTCACCATTACTGCACTTATCCGTCGTTGCATAACTGCCATCGTCTGGTCGGGTTAGCGATGGAGGGTCTTCCGTCTTCCAAGTATCAGAGGCCTTAACTAGCTGAGTCTAGTTTTCCCGACGCGGGCTAGGAGAACGACGCCTCGGGAGATCTGATGACGGACGAGGGCTCGGCGACCGATAGCGCATTGGTGCTGACGACCGCAACTCTCGTTGATTGGTATCCTGCAGTGTATGGCGCGAAGAGAAACTCTTCCATCTCGTAAGGGCGCTCACCATTCCGTGGACAGGGTGCGTTGACTGGGGAGCCTCGCAGTCCCACTCGACGATGCTGGCAAGCCCGATAAAGGTGACCTTTCTCTCCACAATGGTAACACAGGGGCCATCGGTCTGCAGTCCAACTTACGCCTCTCTTACGGGGTCGTGCTTCCAGCATTGGGGATGGCGTACTTGAGAAAAATATCCGGAGCATTGCGGCGGTCACTGCTGTACAATTCGTGCGTCATAGGTCCTGTCGTGCAACTTGTGCGTACGATAACTGAGCTTGAGGTTCTGGTTGTGCGTGCTGCAGGACCCGGAGCTGCAGCTGAAGAATCGCTTGCCGCACTTCCTCACACACAACGTCCGCAAGTGAGGGCGTCGCTAGAACGCCTTGAGTCAGTTGCATTTTCTGCAGCTCTTCCTGGATGACAGCCCTGACTAGCTCCCGCAAGAGGTCGATGTTGCTCATGATGCTTGCTGACGCTGAGCGCGCGCTGCTGCAGTGTCTTCTCTATCATAGTTGCCTCTGATCTGAATTCTGCCTCACCGCGGAAGTCTAGTGGCTAAGGTACTCGGCTGCGTATTTGCAGGTCGCGAGATCGAATCCCGGCTGCGGCAGCTGCATTTCCGATGAAGGCGGCATTGTTGTAGGCCCGTGTGCTAGATTTGGATGCACGTTAAGGAACCCCAGGTGGTCGAAATTTCCGGAGCCCTCCACTACGGCGCCTCTTATAATCATATCATGGTTTTGAGACGTTAAACCCCCCAAAAACAATCAATCGATCTGATCTGAATTCAGCCACAGAGCGGGGCGGGTTACGCATCAGGCCTGCAAAAAGTTCTTTTACTCCACACATGAGTTGTGGCAAATTCTTCTCCTCAGTCATATTTGGGTCAGCTCTGCCAAAGAGTCGGGACATGTCTTTAATGTACATGTCCACGCTCTCGTTGTTTCTTTGGTTTCCTTTGGTTTCTCTTCTGTAGAGCAGCTTCTGCCCTTTCAGCGGTCCATGTTTGGGTAGGTCGCAAGGAGCTCTTCACGTAAGTCGTCCCATGGCAGGTAGGATGCTTCGTGGTTCTCAAACCACGTACGCGCGGAATCTCGCAGTGCTACGTAGACGTAACGCAGTTTCCTGGTTTCGTCCCAACCATTAAGCATTGCGACGCGTTCGAAGCCCTCGAGCCAGTCCTAAGCATCTTCGAAGATGTCGCCTTGACAAACCTCTGGTGTCCGGGGGGATCCATGACGAGGTGAGATGGAAATGTCGTCGCTGGGGTGGCCATTGTTGTAGCTTCTCGACTTACGGTCTCCACTGGTCTTGAGTAATCGAAGAGAGTGCAAACTCGGGATCCTTAACATGCAAGTGGCGGCTCGCGCGTTGCTGGACAGGTGTTAATTCGACTGGCTCCAACATCCGGGGATCTGGCCTAAGCTCCCTAGCTTGAGGTGGGCTTGGAATTATTACCCAACACCTTCATCAGTTTGTATCCAACAAATACAGCACCTCCAGTTAGAACAAGTGTTTATTTAGGGCGAACCTGTGTCCATTACCTCAAGCTAATCAACTTGCGAAGAAGTCCTACGCTCACTCCTCCAAACTTCGCCGACGTCCTCTTCAAGACTTTTTTTTTCTCATGCTGGTCATTCTTCGAGCTGCCACTCTTCTTCAGCACGTGGTACGGTGACACGCGCAGTTTAGCGTTTAAGCGCTCGCTTTGCTTTTATTTATTTATTTATTTATTTATTTATTTATTTATTTATTTATTTATTTATGTATTTATTTATTTATTTATTTATTTATTTATTTATTTATTTATACATACATACTGCGATCTGTTCCCAGATTTTAGCAGGGTGGTTATAAATTTTTTTTGTATTTCCGCTATGGCGCCTCTCATAGTCATGCTGTGGCTTTGCAACGTAAAACCCCTGATATTATGGTTATTATTATATCGACGGCTGCCAACTATCAGTTGTGTTGGCGCTTGAAACGTGAATTGATTTTGCACAATCGGCTATCCGTTTTTTATGAATGTAACCACCATTACTCACACACTGCCACCACAAAAAAAAGCAGTAGATATATGGTCCAGCGTTTCTCGTCCTTACTGAAATATTCCAAGAAATTCCGCTCACACTTTCTTTAGAAAAGATATCTCTCTCTCCCCGCCACTGTGGTCTAGTGGCTAAGGTACTCGGCTGCTGACCCGCAGGTCGTGGGGTTTAATTCTGGCTATGGCGGCTGCATTTTAATAGAAGGGAAAATATGTAGGCCCGTGTGCTCAGATTTGGGTGCACGGTAAAGAACCCCATGTGGTCTAAATTTCCGGAGCCCTCCACTACGGCGTCTCTCATAATCAATTGGTGGTTTTGGGACGTTAAATACCACATATGAATTAATAAAAGCGATCTCTGTGTCACGACGTAAGTGCCGACGTCACGGTGGACCAAGCTTACATTATTACGCTAGCTTGAGCGCGAGATTTCTGCTAAAGTTAAATTCTTAATTAAACTAACATGTGAAACAAAGAGCATACTCCACAGAAAAAAAAAACGACACACATGAGCAATCTTTGCGTTGTCCGTGTTTGCGTTGTTAATGTTAAGGATGTGTACCAACTAGGCCCAAATGACGTTTTACTTAAATTCCTATTGTGGTGCTAGCGATCTCATAAAAATGGCTTTCTGTTAATATTCACGCATATTCTAGAGAGATACCCAGTTTTGCCGGTTACATCAAACTGTGTGGCACTGATCTAAGCGTTTAGCATTATAACCTAAAATCAAAATATCCTGCAACGTTCAAACTTGAGATCATGGCCTGTGACTGTTGTATTCATTAAATGCGTTGAACAAAGGTATCAACCTCCTTGGTATAGCCATGAGACATATGGGACATGAGACATTTTGATGTAGTTGGTACATAATCCTGAACTAAAATTAACAGAACAAACACACAAGATTCCGCACATAAGAAGCGACATACACGAGCGCAGTTGATACTCAGCGCTTATGTGTGTCGTTTAGTTTTCGTGTGGCGTCTTGTTTGCTTGCGCTTGTTAATTTTATTTCAGGAATACTTATAGACGTTTCTGATACAGGTTGCTTTGCATGGACTCCGGAAGTACATGCAACCTCTGCTGATAAGTAAAGGATATACAATCAAAGACGCTGGTTTCAGAGGCAGGAAAATATTCACATTAGAGTGTACTTGAAATGCTGCTTTAAATACCGATAGCTCAAATAAAGTACTGCCAATGATAGCACAGGAACATGTCAAAACACGATGAATAGCAACGGTAGATGTTTTGCTACTTACCCTATAGAGACACTGCGGGGGTCTTGGTGGCCACCCACTTGAGATTTCCCTGCATAGTAGTAGAAATAAATTCTGTGCAACACTGATTCACTTTACGCGGGTTCTGCATTAGCGATTGTAAGGTGATATCGTATTATCTGAAAATAGTGTATGCCATCCTCGTAGATACTATGTATATTACAGTCGAGGTAGCCGCACCGGCATTTTCAAAGCCTGGTGTTCTTACTCCTCTTTTTAAATTTACATACAGTGAGGCAATGGCCAAGAAACATGTCCTCTAACTGAAAGCCGAAATGAAACCAAGAAGCGTGTCATGATGACCCGACGGCTGGCCATTTGGGTATTAGTAGGACTTTGGTAAGAATTCTTCAGAGTTATTATTGGCCGAAATAATTAATTCTGTGCACCACTATGTCAAATTATGCCGAGATTGCCAAGGACACAAAATACCACCATTTAAACCAACAGGTTTGTTGAAGCCAACAGGACCACAAAAGGGGCCATTTCAGCAGGCGGGAATAGATTTACTTGGCCCATTTCCTGTATCACCATCTGGAAACCACTGGATCGCACTCTTGACATAACTGATTTGAAATTCTGCACCAAAGTCGAATGTTGTCAGACCAAGCGATTCATCAACAGCTACAGGAACATACGATGCCGGATTTCACTTATCGGTCAAAATTTCGCAATGAATGAGTCTGTTTAGAGAATCCTTATCTGGTTCTGTAATATTATATTCAATATATACCGTGATTGTCATCGCTAATAATAGGAATTTTGATGATGCGAAGCCCGCTGCTAAGTGGCTATCTGAAGTGTACTTTTCCGTAGTTTCCAGCTATTAGTGAGAAACTACCACGTTCCTAGCTACCATAGTTTCTGTCTTGCTAGCAATGAATCCAGAAATTCAGGTCTTGGAGCGAACCCTCGAAGGCTTCCATTAACATACTGCACTCCTGTCCACCAATAAGAGAATCACACAGAAACCGGTCTCAAATGTTTCTCGGCTTTTGCGCTGTTTGCATGACAAATGTATTTTTCTTGCGCGTATCACTTGTCCTCTTTTTCCTCCTTAGTTTTCGTATTCTTCTCCACCCTTCCTCCACACTCTGCGTAGGATAGCAAACCAGGTAAAATCTTACTACCCTCCCTACCGTCCTTTGACTTTCTCTCTCTACTTAAAATGCTAATTGGCCAAAACACAATCAGAAGTGTTAGCACTCACCAACTCTAGTTGCGTTTTATAACCATCTCAGTACTGTGGCGAAAGGAAACGCTAAGACTCGAACAGCGTTATATTTTATGCTACAGGAGGCGTAATTCCTCATTACTGTACCACGCATTTATTCCACAGACTTCCACCTGCAGTAAATCGTTAACAAATATTGTTTGCTAGCGATATCGTAACACTTGCAGCTAAACGAAACTTCTATTTTCTTTTTCATTTTCCACTTACAAAAATGAAAATTTAGTTTTATAGTTCTTAATATTTTTCAAAAAGATTATTTAAAACACTTGTGACGTGAGCGATACACCACTGAAAAAGAGTCGGTAGTAGTCATTCTCACTGCAACGAAGTATTGGTAATCAGCAAGTTGTATCCGTTGTCATTCCTAATTTTCCTGGTATACTGACTGATTTTAAAATTATAGTGTACTGCAATTCAAAATACGCCCATACAGGTGTAATGCGCTGTTTATAATTATTTCCTCACACCCTGCAAAATGGGTGTAACAAGCAAGACTACACCTATACAACGGGCGTATTTCCAAATTTACACCTCAATAGCAAAAGTATGCCCAAACGGCCAAAATGGCGTGGGGGTGTATAGCAAGATTACACACAAACGGCAAAAAGGATGTGGAGTTGTAATACAAACAAATAGTAAAAAGGGTGTGGGGTGTTCCCGCAGAACTACGCCCCAACACCTTTGCGAAAAATTCAATAATTCGAGAAATACCCCTTTATAGTTGCTCCCTCGGAAGCGCTAAAAAGCTTACCCTTTAGCTAAACCTTTCAGGGGCAGGCAGCTCATCATAGTGGCTTCTGCCAGTTAGAAAATCCTGGCTCTAGCACAGCTTTTATTTATGGTGCAAATAAAGCACGGCATATGTGGCTTTCACATATGAAATATAATCGTAGCTGGATATGAAGACATCACTCAAAATGAGTTGCCACACATAACACGATGTTCACACAGTTGATATACTGTGCAAAATGAAATCAAGCTTTATTCTATTAAACAAAGAGCTCGTAGAGGATTCAGAAAAAATGTTAACCTATTCAAAGACATTTTTCGAGTGTGAAGAGTGGAATGCCATTCGCTGCGAAAGAATATATGAAATTGCATGTAAATGGCATGGCGTCGAGCACTAAGAACCTAGGAATGTGTATGAGAATACAACAGAAAAGCCTTTGTTCCCATATTCAAATGAAAAACTGCTTTCAATATGCTTCAACGCAACACACTAGTACACTGCAGTGAAGAACACAAGCAGCAAGAACATTAGTGCAACGCAGCATGCCTTATTTCAATAATATACTGAATGATATATCAAAGCACAGACTCGCTCTTTGGATTCCGTGCCGACCGGTTGTGCCCTCGCGATCTCCGACGCCAGCGTAGCTCTGGCCGACTGGGCTCGCCCTACGCCATCTCCTGACGCCGATCTCCGACGACAGCGTAGCCCTGACCTACTGGACTTGCTCTATGCCATCTCCTGACGCCGACAAGAGCTCTCGCAAGTGGTGCCCCGTCCTCGGACACTGTGACCGTGTTTCCATCTTTCCTATCTCTCCTATCTCCTCGATATGTCCTCGCTCGCTGGCCCAGCGCATCTCTATTTTTGTACACCTTTATTCTTACCCTTTTAATCCCTCCTCACCTCCATCCCTTGTAAGCAACTGTTGAGGTGTCACACCCTAATGCAGACAGTTACCGGGCTCACTTTTATCTTCTTTTTCCTCTGTTAGAACCACTTCATATCAAAGCATGTCGTAATTTCGACATTGGCTCGCCACACTTCGCACATGTCGTGACATGGCTGATGCTTAATGTGCAAGACTAGCAGTATTCAAATTATAAATGACTAGACAGTCTTGGCATTTTCATTTCCCAATTTTTCTTGTGTGTTAAGACATTCAGAATACTGGAGAAAAAATAATACAGGAGTGTCACCACACCCAAACCATGCAGAACAGTTTATTTAAATGTGAAACATATTAAGCACATCTCATAATCAATAACGTGTGGCAAGAAAAGAATGAAATTTCAAACATAATATGGACACGCAAATGCAGGGTGAAACAGTAACCGTTTATAACTAGCAGGGGTGCAACAGCCAAGTCAGGATGTAGAGTAATATTCTCAAGCAGCATAACTTACTTTTCAAGCATGAAAATCTAAATTTGTAGCAGATTTCAGGAAAAATAAACAACACATTTTTTAGCATTGAATTCCAAATATACAGTAGTATAACATATAATACTGACTTTCAGGAAAGGAAGATAACTGCAAAGTTATTTACCATCAGCTACTTCATTCAAAATACACGTGAGCGTGGCTATTTTCTAGAGAGCAGTCTCTTTAACTGTCCCACAGCGCGAACAATGTTGAAGTTCACACTAGCATCTGCCGAGTGTGCCAGGCTGTTTGACAGGTGAACCAGAAATTCAGGAGATTCGTAATGGAGGAGCCAAAGGGGGCGGCGAAAAAAGAAGTGGCGTACAATTTTGTTTATTTTTTCTTAAGGCCGCAGAAACCCGATACATCACTCACAACTATAGCACGTGCAGCCGGCTTATAACAGTGAAAAAAGGAAGGTTATACTAGTGCCCGATGGCAGGCACTTTAAAATAAAATTGTGGTAAATAGATGGCATAACAAACACACAACCTTGTGCTGCATTCCCTGCACGCTATTAGTGAATCAACCTTTTGGGTAGGAGCCGTCTCCAGTTTATCACACAATCCTGGTAACATTATGCATCTCTATACAGTTTTCTACACGCATATCGGTTAGTCTTATGGCAAACACATGCTTGTTTTGGAAAAAAAAAGGCAGGTCACACAGCTTGAGATGAAAATTTTAACATTAAAGGAATCTTAACGAAATGTACAAAATATATTGTGCAGCCTATTAGTAGCGTTCACTGCTGCTGCAGCATGTTGAGTGATGTCGTGAGCCCGTTACAGCTGCTTTCAGGATGTGATGAAGAGTACACTGCATCGTCAGCACCGAGTTCATCGAAGATGACGTAGTGCGCGGTCCTTCCAACATTCTGCAGCTAAAACGTGCATAACAATTATCTAAGCGTCTGAAAATATTGAGAACAATCAGAACCTCATTATGATGTATTCTATAACAAAAACCTCTAGCTTCCCCACTTCAGCTTTACCGTAATTCACAACTAAGATTACAAGCACTTGTGAATTTTAGTGTACGAATACAAGTTCAATGGCTGGGTCTGCACCATGGTTCATCGAAAACCTTAGCAAAGCTACGTAGTGGCAAAGAAATGCTTCTCTCACCCCATCGTACACCTATAAGAAGTTTGAAATATACTGAGACGCTCAATTTTCAGTCTTCATTGCAAGATTTTTCGCTTAGCGAGAACACACTAAAAGCTGAGCTAATACAATAGGTGATACAAAAATACAAGCTAATTAAAAAAAAGAGAAGCTTTATCTACAGTTTACCTTTAGGAATTCTTTTTCGCACACGTACACATCACAGAGGTTCAGTCTGCTGAATGAAACTAGCATAAAAATTGAGCAAGCCATCATGTGAGTGGATAAACAGCGCTTATACAATAACTGCTACAATTGGTACTGGAAACAAAGCGCAGTGTATTCGTTGAAGAATATGTGTAAATATTTACTCCAGTTACATTATTTCGGTGTACTGCAAAATTTTATAATCTGTCTATCACAGGTTGCTTATTGGTCAACAAAATGATCACTTCACAGACGAGTGCACGACTGACCCCCGTATTCAGAAACGCTCCTCGACTGGGATTCCATCCTTCACTTGACTGAGTTAAGCAATGCGCCGCTGCTCGACTGAAATTGGCGCTGCGCTTCTCAAGAATTGCTGCAGAATATTGCCGACAAGCAGTAACTTGCTCTGCCAAGAGACGGCGCTACCATCGAATTTTTCAAGTCAAGGAGAGCCCTTGAGTGAAGGAGCGTTTGTGAATACGGTGGTGAGTCTCACTGTTGGGAAAAAATGTATAACACATACGAATTTTAATCTGCTTCGAGTGCAAGATCTAGCAGCCTTTTCACACTTAACATGCAGTTTCTTTTTATATCCTGAAAAAAGCCAAGGAATTGGTAATGCCTCTCAAGTAAGTTATACAGGTGTTTTTCAATATTCTGTAAGCTCTTAGACATTTAATATACAATATAATAAACAATACAGAACTTAACAAGAGGAATATATGCATGGATGGCTCAGTACTTGGATTAGTTTGCATTCATAATGGTGAAACGTGCACAGACAAAAAACGTGAAAGAAACCAAAGCTGTTAGGTCTGCTTTCATTCATTTACAGCCACCTGTGTCGTCATCTTGATTTTCTTTTTTTCATGAGCATGTTCTTTAGTGACTAACTATGCATACTGCATTATCTTCTGTGCTGTGCCAGTGTAACTAAAAGTTGCTTGGTGGGCGTGCATGAGTTTACTTTGTCTAAGATTCGGTGTAACCACAGCGCCATAACCATACACCCGACTACTTTGATATATATATATATATATATATATATATATATATATATATATATATATATAGAACTAACAACTGTATAACGAATTCACGATTTGCTGACCAGGGAAGGTACATACAACTTATTTGGTTGGGTGCACGATTTGTAAGAGAACACATCATTTCACTGCGCTGCAAAGCACAGGCATCAATGGGGTAGTGGTACAAATTTTAAATGTTTTTGCATTGTACAAATGAAAACACTCCTGTGGAGGATCCTAAAAGGAGTATTGGGATACATGAAAACGAAATGAATAAAGTTTTATTATCACTCACTTAATGCATTATATTGTTTTATTTTAAGGAGGCAGCTTCTCAGTAACGTGTAATGACAAGATGATGTCACGGGCAGACAGCTAATTCCGACGAACTGGCAGCAAAGACTTGTCATCTGCTCGTGATGCGCGTAGACAATGATGATTGATGAGTTGATAGACATCCAGTGATCCTAGCTGCTTTGTGTAATTTAGGTGGCACGCAAAGCGAATTTCTGCAACTGTGTCTACTCGGGATGACGTCTACTGTGTCGTGGCTGGCTTCCACATTCTCAGCAGTGAAAACAATATATCAGCGCAAAATATTTCATCTGTGTTTCCCGACTCCGGTGTGGAGGAATGATAACACCGCATGCGAAGGAAACAACAAATGTCTGTTCGGCAATGCCTGGAAATCGCCTCGATCCCTGCTACTCAAACAGTTTAAATGCGAAGATGCCAACTGAAAAAGAACATGAGACACTCTAAGCAATTGTGGCTGCAAGCGATGGGCAAGTACACACGTGCAGTTAATAAACAAGCACGCGCACTAAGTAGGAGACAGTCAAATGAGAAAACAAATGTACAAATGGTGGTCTGGGAGAGTTGGTAATTTAATATCACAGGAATGAAGGAAACAAAAGTGACATACTTAACACAGCAGCAGATGATAGGTCTGACAGACGCTTGCATACGAAAAGAGTGCGTAAAAAAAAGGTCAACGCGAACACAAAGCGCTACTTATGATTGGCACTGTTAAATCGGAATGTCATATGCGTAGATCTATTTCGCTATGATTTAGTGACATCTCGTGCTTGAAAGCAACCCACGAAAAAAATTTTGTCAATCTCTTTTAGCGCAGCTCATTTTGTGAAATTTCGCAAATAGTAACATTTGCACAGAACCAGGATGAAGAACCGAGATCTCTTGCTATCATGCAACAATTTTTTTTTTGGTATAGCACTCTAATGCTGCGCTTGGAGAATGTGCTTGCGTTTTCGAAAAACCAATAGATTTTATTGTTATATTCCGAAGGTCTCCTTTTTATCTTTTTTCGTAGTAAAGTTCTACCTCTTGACACAAACTGTTTACAGGTCTCATACCTCGTTGCTTCATTCCAACTCGATCCTGCTGGCCACGCTTTTAAAACCCAGATGAATTATATTTCACCATGTCCACTTAGTCAAAGGGACAACGTATTTCTATGTGTGGTCATAAACTATTCCTCTATGATATGAAGATATTCTTTTTCTTTGTTGCCCTGCGTTTGTGCGAACGATAACGTTTCCCCCTTAAGCAAAACTAGACGAATAAGAAATTTTTTTAATAGCATTTGTTTCAAGCTTGCGCTTTACCCTGTGATGAGTGAAGAAAAGTACATATATGACGTCTTGATTTTGCAATAACTATCATAGATTGTGGCTTTGTGTGAGTTAGTGTTCTTTTACAATGCCTAGGTACACTTAACAGTTTCAACAGGTCACTTTACTATTAAGCTCGGACACAGATTCTCGTTCAACACACTTGCATACATGCCAATCTAGGGATCTCATATACAAAAAAGTGTTTGGGGGGGGGGGGGGGCATGAAAGTGAAATACGCTTTGCTTCAGAGGAATGCAGTAACCTCACATGCAGCTGGTAATGATGCCAAGTAAACTTCTGAGACGTCAGCCATAGTACTGGTGGACGCATTATTACAGCACGTGCAATAAATGGGCATGATTTGCTCTATTAACATGACAGTGAGTAGCCCCTTCCTAATCTTAGTAAGTTTTTTTCACACGACATCAGGGTATAATGGCGTACACCTTTAGAACAAGGTGAAAGAATTTCGGAACCTCTTTCATTTGTTGCAATTATTTCCCCTACATAGCGAAGGCTATATTTTGGGAAGACTCATCACCGCGCCCATACTACAATAGTTAGCTAGCATTCAGGAGTTTCGCGGGTGAATCAGGAGTTGGCAGGCATGCAATAGTAGCGCCTAGGTTTTCGCAAGCACGAAAGCTTACCTTTTCAGCAATCGTACCAAATCCAAGAGAGTTTTCGTTGTGGCTCCCAGCGTACACTTCGTAGAATGCTTGATCGGAAACACTTGGCTTGCGGCGTGCACAAGCTTCGGTGAAAGCCGTTCACAAAGGGTACGCACGGCGCCTCCCCGAATTCTTTGTTTTGTACTTGGCGACGCGCCATGGATTCAGAGATTGCAGTGGCACGTGTTATATCTTCTGTACGCGCAAACTTCATCACCGCGGAAGCTGTAGAAGTACACATCCAGGACAAAGCAAGTGAATCGTAAAACAATCCGTCACCGTTAGCCTGCAGCAGACACACACACGACATGTCACTAGAGAACACCCTTACATCACCACTCGACTCAAAGGCTGCCTGTGGACGTTGGCGATGCGCAGTTAGCCCGAGATCGAAACCGAAATGCATTGCAGCACCGTTCTGTGACACAATGTCCAAGGTACAAACAACCAAGACATGGCGCAATATTTTATGCTTGACGACACATTCACTAGCTAGCACAGCTTTAAAGCCCAATTTTGTTTAGTTGCCGCTGACGTTTTCAGGCGGGAGGCACGTAGCTTTCGAGATCCACATTTTTCTTTTCCCTATTGAGGCACCGTTTCGGCGTTCGTTCGACGATTCGCAGCTAAAATTTTGTTACGTGTGCATCATGGATATAATTAGTAAGTTAGGAAAGAGCAGGGGGGGGGGGTTCAGAGCTTGACATATGTCTGCCCGTTTTTAAGTTTATTTGAAGAGCTTTTTTCTCAATGTACTGAATCTACAACAGAAACTAGCTGAAATAAGGCTGTATGGGCCCATGCATGCTAGGAACTTTCTTCTAAAACAGCAATATTAAATTACTTACTATAACTATTGTTTTATTATTACTGTTTTAGAGGAAAGTTGAGAGCATTTATGAGCCAATAAAGCCTTATTTTAGTCACTTTCAATTCGGGAAATGACTAATTTTGAAAAAAAAACTCCGTGCTCGAATTCGCCCATATACAACCTCAGGCAAAAATGTACATACAGGTGGGTCAGACCCATTGTTTTCTCTTTTTATTTCCTCTCCATGCATAACAACGCGCCTGCTGAGCTATCAGCTTATTTTCAATAACGTTGGACCACTCAGTAGTCGCTGATGAGCACTGACAAATATGCTTTTTTTATTACTTGATTTAATTTCATGTGTTAAATCTCGTGGGAGCACACAAATATGCAAAATATATAGGAATTGTAACGCAATGACAAGGGATTTCAATCGCAATGCCACAATTATTCAACTGCTCTTCCTCCTTGTTGCACAGGTACAGTGCACTATTGTAGTCTACAGTACATAGTGCGACCCGCAAGTGTTCCTATATAAAAAAAGAGGAGTTAGTGTCCACATCAGAGTGGTTCGGCCCACTGGAAAAGTCAACTAGTGCTTAGCAGGTGTACGTCTAACTTGTGCTGCGGAGTGTCATGCGTGTACAGCAGTTGCAGCAGAGGAGCTCTTCTAGTTGAATGAAAACATGCCTAGCTCCGTGACAATACGTACGTTGCATACGGTCACTTGGAGATGATCTGTGACCATAGGTCTAAATATAACTCGCTTACTTAATCAACTTGTGGACTGACGCGAAATACTTCAGTGTGAAAAAATAAGCGCGGAACATTGTAACTAGAACAGGTACTCTGATAGGAAAAGCTTAGTGGGATTTCAGATGAAAAATCGCACATAATGACCTGTCGAAAATAGTGTGTAGTCGTTTCATGTTGTGTTTCAGCGCAACATAATCACTTTTACAGTTGTTTCAATGAGAATTAGTAATTAATGAACATGAGGAGCAGCACAGTTTTTCTTAGTAAGAATCACAATGTCAACCCATGAAATAAGTCGTTAAATATGTGAATAATCTTGTGAGTAATGCAAACAGGTGGTGGTGTAATAAATGCGTTGTATTATAGCGCGGCATACGTCAGCGAATAAAACGTGACTTGAAAATAAATGCCGCAACACCAATATTTTCACCGAAAAGTTGACATGTGGTTTGAGTGCATCCGTTGAGTTTTAATATGCATTGAAATGATAGGTGTAACATTCAAGAAAACACCCCTGGGTGGAATTTGTATTCGTACATCTCTAGTACAACCAAAAATAAAAAGGTGTAGAAAGGATGACATTACCTAGAATTACACCCTTTAGGATAATCCTAGCAGAAAAAAAAGGGATGACGCATGGTTCATCGAAAATACACCCTAAAAGGTGGAAAATCGTTCACAGTGTGGGAGATAAGACTTGGGGTCTTCGTGTTTCTAGCTGATGTTAATCTTCTCTCTTTAAAGACCAAAATTTACAATAGGCTTCTTAAGCGTCAGGAAACTTGCAGTTTCGTCAGTAAGCTTCATCATTATTTTGATGGCAGTAACAAAAGCAAACGTTTTTGATTAAAAGGAACACCAATTCAGCCTTGATCTTCGGTCTTTGATTTTGTGAACGTTTGTCATCTGTGCGCACTTTTAATTGCCGCCCGAAAAAAAAAAGCAGGGATACTGCTATTATGAAGGTGACCACAAATCACTATCGCCAGAACAAAAAAAAATATTTGAAGTCAAAAGTGGACAGCAGACAATCTACATGCCACATTCTCCAAACAAAGACAAAAACTTCGTTACTTACTCTATCATAACTGTTAGTACGAGCACTAGGAAGAATGCAGTCTTCACAGCTGACATTTTAGTAGTGGTTTGATCACAACGCTATGTTAACGAAGCAGTGTGTATTTCTGCACACCTTCCGACAAAAGTATTACAAAGTGTATCTCGCAGCTGTCTTGAGCCATGATGCTTCACTAACAAAGTGCAGTTAAGGAGTCCCGATAACTTTTTCTCCAGAGTAATCAGGTCTATAAATATAAAATTGATCAATCCGACTTATTGCAGAGGAAATAAGCGAACATTTTTTAACTGTCTGTTGGTAATGTGGCAGAGTGCAATCAGAGTAAAGAAGCAAATTTAATTGTGCTAATATATACAAATTAGTGCATACTTGCAGCTGTATCATATAAACGTATGCAAGGCCATAAGATAATTGCTTCTACTCTTTTCAAGTGAATCATTCAGGTACATGCAGTATGTTAGGTGACCTGATATTCGCCTAAGCTTCATTGAAGTGTACGCTAGCTTTTCGTTGACTATGCTCACCTATTCTTATTGTGACTAACTTACATAATGGTGTTTCTATGAGCAGGTTCAAATATATATTCAGCGTTGCATTCGTCGTCAACGAAATTCCTCTGGTGCGTACAATTACGCTAAAAGGCTCATCTTCATTTGCTTCATGATTTTTTATCTTGTTTAGTCTATTTTGTTATGGAGTTACCCATATCGTGGTACTGCGTGCTTAATGGTATACATAAGATTGGCACTTACAAGCAAAGTACTCGATTTCTAACAAAGACTTTAATTGTTGTCTAGTTGCTGATCAATAAAGATAAGCTTTCCTCGCTCAGGTATCGCGGAAATGGTAGGTAGGATGTAGTGAACGATTATTGTTTCCATCAGTTACTAGGAACTACGCCTGTTTCACTTGCTCTGCTTTCTGCCTCTCGGTTTTTCCTGGAAAGACAATAATAAAGGCAATGGACAAGCGACTCACTCTGTATACGAATAGCGGTGAGAACAGTAACAGACCATCAAAGAATCTAACGTCTTGTAGGGTGCGCTATTGTTTATAAATGTGACAAAAAATTTCCGAGCCTTATCGCTCGTACCATGTAGGCTCTCGAATAAACTTGACTGCTATTCGCGCCCTGGGAAGCCGCTAAGCAATCGTGAAGCTTCGCAAACATTACAGCGTAGTCTTCAGCGAGCGTTAACAACAATATTTGCAGATGCAACGCGAATACATCAAAACAATGCATTGAGCACTCTTGACAATAAATCCCGCTCTAAACAAAGCATCGTTCCGGTGCTTCAATAGAACATAGAATGGAAAACATTCACGTAATATATATACAAAAGGACAATAAAGCAAAAACTACAGTTTAGACGTTATTTAGCTTGCATATAACGGCTCAAGCCGCATGACGTGAACAACTTCAGGTGGTGCAGTGCGGCAATGTGAGTTCGTAATGCCTTCAGGGATAACTGCGTTGTCTCGGGCGCCGAGATATCAAAGCGTCTTGCGTAGATTGAAGAATATTCTAAAAAGTTTTTCACATAGTCCATGTCAGGCTATTGATATGCAAGGTGCGTCAAATTAAAAAAAAAACTGGTCACTGCTGTCGACGTGCGTGATTAGCAAATCACGATCACGACATTACGTCACCAGTTCACGCGAAAGTATGGTGTGGTAGTGAGCACCGCCAAGCGAATTTTTATTTCGATGCTGCTTTAGTCTACCTCTGCGATTCTCGTAGAAGTAGTAGGAGTAGGAGCAGCATACCTCGCACAGGAGACGTGAGGTGTGCGAACGAATAACTAAGCACACAGAAATATATTTCCTCGGCTGCACCAGGTATGAACCCAGGCGCTGGTGGTTGGAAGGAAAGGTTCATAATCACTGGGACATATAGCCACTTGTTTCTTTGTGGACTGAACTTCACACCCACGCTTGCAGAACATCAAGTTAGGAGGACCGTAGGTTTTTACCAGCTATTGTAACAGAATTAGAAAGCTGAACAGTTGTAATGCGCGCTAAACGTAAATATTTTCTCGTAATTTAGTTGAAGGCGTATATTATTGGTAGTTTCCATACAAAATACTATAAAAGTTATCAGCACTTTCGTTAGAGGCTATAAATGCAAAAATAAAAGGCAGGCACTTTGGCGTGTAATGTCGTCATGTGTATTGCCGTGATTGTACAGAGGACGGTGAATCTGTTTCTTTTATCACTGATTCACACCAGTAGAATCTGAGACTGCAGAGAGACAATACAGAGCTGGACCACATCGAGCACATGCACCCGAGTGCCATATAGCAAATGACTTATAAGTGGCTAAAGCAGAAGATATTCTAGAATTGCTAATACAGCCTATGCAAAACTGGCTAAAGCAGAATTTTCAATGGCATTGTTGGCACTTTGAATACCACTTTTCCCTGAAGTACAAAAAAAGAACACCACAAATGCATCTTTGCCGTTTAGCTTTTCATTTCAGAAATATGGAAGAAATATATATGTGACGTATCAAGTGATGGTTAGGAGAAGTAGAGGAGGAAGAAGTGACAATAGAAAAAACATGGCGTATGAGCCAGGCCACGTCTCCCAGTCATCGTAGCGTCACACGGGTCGACAGGATGAAGACCTGGCCACCACTCATCAACCTCACATCATTCACGAAGTCACCTGCAGTACGCCTCAACTGAATATCGACCACAGAAGAGGTGATCTCAGGCGCATTCAGTTACCGGCACCATGACAGAACCATCGACTGACCTCGACATCCCCAAGTACACCGGATCAGCGGACGACGGACCCGTACAGGACTGGTTCAACCTATTCGAGGTCCACGCCGCCGCTGCATTATGGTCGGAACGGGAGATGATCATCAACTTTACCGACTACATCTCCGGTGAGGCTTTCAAATTCTACCTCACCCACATATTTCAAAACGACGAGTCATGGGAAAAGATAAAAAAAGAAATGATCTTTTGGTTTAAACAATACAATGACGACTACGACGAAAACTCGCTCATAACCCACCCTCCACAGACAACCGCGCTCAGTCGTCACAGGCAAAAGCAGTCTTCAAGCATTCGAACGCCCAGAATGAATCGACCACTGCCACAACACAAAATGCAACATCAGTTCACTGACAGGCGGCAGTGCGTAATTCGGGAACAACTCAACCATCGAGCGCAGCTCCCTTGTGCACAAAAGTCGGCATTTCCAAAGTCGTGGCACCAACATACAACACGAGACGTCGCTCACCCTACTGATGCCTTTCGTGCTTCGTCTCGCATACATGGTCCACCACCTGGTTTTCTACGACGCAGCTTTTCAAAGGCTTCTAACGGTCACTATTCGTGTCCTAAGGACGCCTTGTTCATGGTAGACCAGCTGACACATGGGGAAAATGCCGAACAACCCCATGACGACTCGAAGAGTGAAAATCAGTCTTCACACATTGGATCAGCTTACTTTCCATCTAGCACAATTGGGCTACCTCCTGGTTTTCCGTCACTTGGCTCTTTCGTCGCTCACAACGCCCACCTCACATCTAGCATGCTCACAACGGTCGGGATAGAGCTGCGGAGCTCGGAGAATACTCAGCCAAGCCCTGAACCTACCATCCAGATTCAGGCGCAAGAACCACTCGCAGTGAACAGCGAAGACGAAGCCCGTGATGATGTATCTAGCAACTCTGAAGCATTACCTTCGTTACCCGAAATGCAGCACAACAGCCTAGAGACTACTACCTGCCCGCTCGACACCACAATCAGTTGCCAAGAAAGTCAGTGTCATGGTCAAAAAGGGCTGCCACCTCCGCTTTTTTCGCAGCAACATCATCAATGCCAGCAAGTCCAAGAACATCAGAGATTCCAAGGGCTATACGAACAAGGACAACGACGAACACAAACATCATCGGATGATCACTCAAGGGTTAATCGAAGGCGCCTACAAGCTAGTCATGTGAAGCGACGACAAATTCAACATGTCTCGCTTAAGACAAACAAGTCTTCTGATTCAGGATGTTTTCGCAAAAAGGAACATCGCACAAGTTTTCTCCAGGAGAGATCAAGACCCAGTCTACAATCAAAGCTGTTGAGACAACTGGACACAAAACGCCGAAGAAGGCGCAAAAGCACACCCAGTATTCCGGAAAGACACAGAAATCCGCTCATCAGCCTTGGACTACAAACACGCAGACTGGTAGCGCTGCATGTGTACCAATCAAGGCAAAGAGCACGACGCCTACGCAAATCATGCTGCTGGTGCTCCAAAGCCTTCACACCAAGTTCATTTTTTGCATGTATACAAGCACTTTCGTCATCTGCAGTTCACACATTCAGGGTGTACTTGTGTTTTCCAGTACGCAACAGTCAGCTTCGTCCACCAGAACTCCAGCACTTGCCGGACTGCTGCACCCTCCTGCGAAGCTAAAGTGTGTTAACGGAAACTTTCTGGGACATGGAACGATCTTCCATTTTTAAGAGTGTTCACTTCTAAGCCATGCATGTTCAATTTTCGTTTCTGTTGTCTGACGCGACTTCTTTCCGGGGGAGGGGGAATCGTGTGACGTATCAAGTGATGGTTAGGAGAAGTAGAGGAGGAAGAAGTGACAATAGAAAAAACATGGCGTATGAGCCAGGCCACGTCTCCCAGTCATCGTAGCGTCATATATATATATATATATATATTTGTGGACCAATCTGCCTTCGTGGTGCCTTCGTAACTTTCTTTTACTACTGGAATAACATCACACGGATCTTTAGACTGCCGCGTCTTTTTTTACCAGCAACTGTGGCACTAGCAGAGACTGAGGTTCTTCAGAATTATGTACCACATTATTTAGAAGCGTCAAAAATTGGCCTATTTCAACGAATACACATGGGTACTAGGCCACATTAGGTGGTCAATGTGTGCCCGCTTCCTCACTCTTTCATTTTTGTCTTTGTTTAACGCGATGGCGTTAAAGAGCTCCTTTCGCAGAAATTCTGGCGTTGGTGTCGGCGTCAGCGCCGTTGATTGTGAGCGCAAAATTATCTTGTGCGTGACAAAAAATCACCAGAGATATATATAAAATAAATAATAAAAAGTTTCGGGTCCGTGTTAAGATCAAACCCAGGGCACCTGCATAGAAAGCAGGTGTTCTACCACAAATCCACGCGTCCGTGCGCTTGTAAATGAAGTAAGTTAAATTAACTCTCTTTTCTTAGAAACGCAGATAAAATAACCTTCATGTTTTACAAACAAGCGCGTCCTGTATACAGGATTCAAAATAAGCCATGTATTACCACAGTAATATTGCGTGGTACAAGCATACATTTTGATTGGGTGCCAGAACATGCCTTAAGCATAATGACTTTGTGTTTGAAAACAAGCCGCAATTTACAAAATGCCGGTATTAAGGTAGTCTCTTAAAGGGACACTAAAGACAACTATTAAGACAACGTTTATTGTTCAAATAGCAGTTCAGAAACTTTGTAGTGTTACTTTTGTGCAAAGAAAGGGCCCATTTTGAAATCCAATCACGTTTAGTGGTCCGCATCGAGTTAGCGCAATTCAAGTTACCCGCCTCCCTGAAGCGTACAGACTGGACCGACTCACGTCACTGATGATGTACACAACTATGCTGTATCACTGATGCTGTACGGCACTAGTAGCAGAAGACCGAAAGAAGGGGGCGCCAGAGCAGCAACAACGGCCATCCTGTCATTGACTCCGAAAATGCAGACGTACTTTGGTTCAACTAGGTCCCGCTACTCGCTATATGGCACCACCTGTCCAGTTTGACCACGCAAAAATCAATTTTTCAAGCACTCGCACCATTCCCTGTTAGTAACGTCGGGTGGTTCTTCTTTCGATTAAGCAAACAGAAACGATCAAGCAGCATTTTATTGCGTCTCTTGATGCAAGTAAGGTTATTTAATGCTGCTAGATCGATTACTATTGATTATTTGTTGGCGGTTCGTCTGATGTCATAGGAATCATTTTGAGAATGCCCCGATGCGGCGCGCGTATAATTGTGCATTCACCTTAATTTCTCGGTAAGTAGGGTACTGTTGTTGATAATATTGTCATTTTAGATGTTGTCATATATTGAGCTTTAACTCATACGTAAATTGTTATTTGACGTTATTGTCCCTTTAAGGCCGCTTAGTGGGTCTATAGCAAGGTGGAGAAACTTCACGTTCATAACAACTCGTGGTTTAAAGCATGCCACCCATTACAGAGAATGAAGCCTTATGACAAAGGAAAACACGGTGCGAGTTCGAGGTAGTCTGTACTCCATGGTCAACTACTTGTTGCGTAAACTTTTTTAATACAATGAACAAAACAGATATGAATGGGTGCAGTTGTTTCGTCCACTGTGTAAAAAAAGTCAGTTTCACTGCAAGGGTGAAGCAATGAATACGATAGTGCCACGTTCCGTCCTCAAGTTTTGTTATCGCACCTTTTCTCTGCCAATATTTCTCAGCGCAAAACACGCCTACACTGTTCGAGAAACATCAGGTTGGCAGTATATAATTTTGTTCTGGAAAAAAATGGATCGTAGCGACGGACTACCTCACCCACTATGTCGAAACAATGGCTCTGTAAAGAAAAGGACAAGCCACCGCGCTCGAGGTGAAGCCCACCCGTCAACTTCATGTTTATTTGGAATGCTGAATCCCCTAATGATGATAGCGGCTATCTTCGTCGTTCACACAATATTTAACATCATCCACGCCCCCGCATTAACAATTGTTGGTGGAGAACACTAACACCCACACTTAGTTCGAAGCGCACGCTGTTCAAGAGTACTTGTATAAGTCCAGGTCAGTCCATGTGGGAAAATCAATGATATCCAACCGCGTCTGCTTTTCCAGCTGTGCTTTCGGCGCTTGTTCAACACTCGTGCTTCTGAACGCGTCGACCTTGATGAACCAGCATTGTAGCTGAGCAAGTTTCCTTGGAATGAAAATTCGCAGATAAGACTCTTCCAGAAAGATCTCGTGTAGCTATACTTGAGTAACCTTTTTCATTTGCTTTCTGTTCGTCGCTGCATTTAACTTGTAACCCTGCTGCTTCCACCTTCTTCTGGTCTCTCTCGTTCGCCGCTGTTGCGCTGAGTCGGCATTCATCAGCTTCGCAGAAATAAGATGTGCCTTGCACACTATATTCAGTATTACCTTCTGTAGCTTTCTCGAAGAACCTAAGCTATCAGCAGCGCAAGGGGCTGGGTTTTGTGTAGCTGTGACCTTTTGTTTCTTCTGCTTCTTGTCGCTTTGAGATTTTGCCTTGAATTTCCTTCGTCGGGCACTTGGACGCAAGGCGATGAGGACCTTATAATGTCTGAGTCTGCAAGCCTTGGCTTGAACGCATCCTCAACATCTAGTGGGTGGCCCTTTGTATCTACAAAGTCTTCCCCCTTTTCAATCATGGGAATGCCGTTTACCCCGAACGCCGGAGCTGTTGTAGATGTCTTGACAGTAGGTTCATGGGTATTGCACGCTGACGACAGTTCTGCAGGCATGAGTCAGGTCTTTGTAAGTAGTGGTTGTTCTGCGCAGGCTCCTTCGATGGTCGTTACTTCATTCAAGGTCCTGATCAATCAGCTTTCACCACGCTCAAGAATATGTCCTGAGGCTGAATTGACTGGCATCTGTGCTACAAGATTGCTGTCCAATAGGCCTTGGCTGGATGGTGGGGACGCAGACGTAGAGAAAGCCTTTCTTTCTGCTTCAATTTTAATCTGTAGTCTTCTTCCCTCAAAATGAGCCTGCCGTGCCTTTAATTTATCGGCGATTTTATACTCACTTTTGAATTTCACTAGAATTATCTAACGCTCATAAACTTCCGCCTGCTCCATCTCAACTTCCAAAATATTTATGTCAACTTCACCCTCTATTTCCTCGTCAATTCTTCTGACAACTTGCTAGGAAGCGCAGCCACTATAACAAAGAACACACAACACAAGCGCTTAACTTCAACTTGAGTTGAAGTTAAGCGCTTGTGTTGTGTGTTCTTTGTTATAGTGGCTGCGCTTTCTAGCAAGATGGATCCTTACCAACTGGCCCGATACAATTGTTTATTGATTCTTCTGAGTTCCTCATACTGTTCAATCAAAACTCGGTGAATACGTCGTAACTCACAGATTGGTGGGCGATCCAATTGCCGAAGACGCACGACGTATGCGATGACCAGCATGACGACCTTGCGTGTTTGAAATACGCCTTTCGCAGAGGGCCTCCATGATCCGGCTCAGTGTCAGAAACGTGAGGAGTCACTGGCCGACCGTGTCACTAGGTGAAGTTGGAGTCAACACGGCATCCATCGCAGAAGGTTCGCACAACGAATATCCGTCACTTGTCGGGCTGTCGTTTTTCATAATCTTGTGCATATCGGGTCATCGTCGTGAAGGGCGAGTCAGTACTGAGTCGTAGAAGACGTGAGGGTTGCCGTCTTGCGAGTTTCCAGACGGTGCCTGCACTCACGGGGCTGCACTGTCCAGATGTACATCGTTGACCTATGGACTGCCTTCACTTGTGAACATCGGGCTGTCGTCTTGAAGGGCGAGTCAGTACTGAGCAGAATACGACATGATGGCTCCCGTCTCGTGAGGTTCCAGATGGTGCCTGAGCTCACGGGGCTGCACTGTCAAGATATACGTCGTTGACGTATGGGCTGCCTTGACTTGCGAATATCGGGCCGTCGTCGTGAAGGCAAAGTCAGGACAGAGCCGAAGTAGACGTGAGGGCTCAGACTATGCCTGTAGACTATGCCAGTAGACATTTCAGACTATGCCTGTAGTCACGTCAGTCCATGGGTGCTCCTAGTGGTCTCAGTGGCAACCAGAGTCGTGCTCCCAGGTCACAGTGGTGGTTAGGCCTCGCACATCAGCTTTAGCCATGGCGGCTTCACAAAAGTCCTCGAGGCTATGACTGTGGTCGAAATTCGTGATGTCCGCTTCGTCTCATCTCCGTAGGTCCTTTTTCCTGGGTTTCGGCACCAAAATGTAAAGAAAAGAACGAGTTGCCATGCCCATGGCGAAGCCCACCCATCGACCTCTTCTTTATTTTGAATGCTGGTAATCCACTATTCATGCTAGCGACTATCTTCGTTGCTCACGCAATACTTAACAGGCTCTGCCCAAAGGCAATGCCACCGAAGTAGCAAAGCTCTTCGTCGAGAACGTTGTCTTGCGTCCCGAAGCTCCAGAGGTTTTCATCACAGACAGAGGTACGGCCTATACGGTGGACCTAACTCAGGTCATCCTGAGGTACAGCCAGACATGTTTACCGCAGGACCACTGCCTACCATCCGCAAACCAATCACCTCACCGAGCGTCTTAACAAGACCATTGCAGATATGTTGGCCATGTACGTCGACGTCGAGCACAAGACGTGGAATGCAATCCTATTGTAGGTGACCTTCGCGTACAATACGGCCATCCAGAAACACCGCAGATGACGCCATACAACCTGGTGTACGCAAGGAGCCAAGACACGATGCTCGATGTCATGTTACCCAACGTCAGCGACGTAGAAAACATCGACGTGACACTCTCCCTCCAGCACTCCAAAGAAGCTCTACAACTCGCCCGCCTGCGCATAAAAAATCAGCAGAGGTCAGACAGCCAACGTTGCAATCTTCGAGGAAGCTACGTAGAGTACCAGCCTGGTGACCGTGTTTGGGTATCGATAAGCCGACGAGGACTGATCGAAAAACTTCTGCGACGGTACTCGGACCGTACAGGTAGTTCGATGTCTCGGCGCACTCGTCCACAAGGTTGTCCCCGACGGCATCACGAACTCTTGACGGCGCCGTGCACGACCTGAAGTCATTCATGTCGTGCGCCTCAAACCGTTTCATGTGCGTTAAGAAACATAATGACTGTATTATTTCTTGTTTCTCTATAATTGTGCTTTCTTGGTTATGCCTATTTGTTCAAATTTTTTCTCTTATTGTTATTTTTGAATGGATCTTGATCTCGTATTTTGTTTTAGGCATCGGGACGATGCCTTTTTCAGAGAAGGGTAATGCCACGTTCTGACCTCAAGTTTTGTTATCGCGTCGTTTCACTGCCAATAATTCTCAGCGCAAAACACGCCTACACTGATCGAGAAACTTCGGGATGGCAGTAGATCATATTGTTAAGATTACGCCCACTCTGTGAACATTACAGATTATTCTGGGACAGACGTCGCTGCTTGCGATAACGCTAGAATATTCGATGGCAAGTGTACAAATGCTGACACTATTCGCCGCTTGTCAGTTGATCGATGGCCGACGCTTTGTTCACCGTTATCAGTGCCAGTGTCTTACTTTCCTTTTGCGTTGCCACAAGTTTAGCCCGAATAAACAGTTTCTTTGACCTGGGGTTTGCTTCCTTCGTTCACGTCAGGACCCCGTGACAACAGCAACAACTTGGAATGTAACGCTGAGAACGGCTAGCAGATCAGAACGTGCAGCGCGCTGTTCCCGCACAAATGGCGCACAAAAACAACACACACACAGTACGAACGCTAATTAACAACGTCTACAGCTCGAGGCCTAACGCGCTGTTTAAGCAAAAAACGGCGCACGAAACGTGATCACAGGTACATATATGAGTGCGAACAAAGGAGTGTCTCAGTTGTTATTTCGCTGTGTTTGAAAAGTGCGCTCTTTTCGGAAACGGGGCCTGTCCAGCGGGTGAAGTGATTTTTTGTGCACCCGGCAACTAAGCGCAGTGTTACTTGTGAAAACCCAAGGCGCACGATTCTCCCCACCGAATAATAAGTGTGCACGCACAAACACCTGAGCCCCCGCCCACATTTGCGGGGCTAACCCCCGTATACTAGAACGTCCCTCCACTTAGTGCTTGACCTTAACTTGAGAAGGCTGATGGGTGCGCCGCCTCTAGGCAAAAAAATTTATTGCATATCAGCGATAATCTGCAGTGATTCTCGAGTAGCGCAGCGTCACTTTCAGCCGAGCAGCGGCGCAGTGCTGAGCTCTCTCAAGCGAAGGGTGAGAGTCGAGTCGAGAAGCCTTTGTGAATACGGGGGTAAGTATGCGTGGGAGATAAGCGCGCGTTGCCGCATCGTGACTAGCTGGGTGCCGAGCACGGATGGCTTCCTTTCTTTTCTTTCTTGAGTTTTCACACACACACACACACACACACACACACACACACACACACACACACACACACACACACACACACACACACACACACACACACACACACACACACACACACACACACACACACACACATATATATATAAAATGGGAAGAAGTGTATACCTAAGGGCTCGTTTTTCCGTGTTTTAACACAATATTAATGAGATGTAACAGACAGTAATGCCAAGGAATGTACAGGGGAAGTTATTAAAACCAATGGAATGTAAATAAGAAGAAAGAAAAGTGGATGAAAAAATTACCAACTGTGAGCAGGAATCGAACCTACGACCTTCGAATTACGCGTTCGATGTATATATATATATATATATATATATATATATATATATATATATATATATATATATATATATATATATATATATATATATATATATACGGTGCATGACGGCGGCGGCGACAGCAAAAATAAAAACCAGCTGAAACTGACCGTATTATTGCTATAGCAATGAAATTTGCGCAAGAAGTTTTTTCATCTTATGCGTAGGCTTCACTGACACAAGTCACTTTCGGCTTTATTGATTACATTGTAGTGGTCACAACTTAAACTTTTCAAGTAATATCTTTCCATAAAAATTGGCCCCTTATCTGCATTGAATCTGCAAATGTCGCCGAAAGACGATAGTCTTGCGAGTGGAGAGAGTGAACAAAACATTTATTTGATGTTCTGCTGAAGAAAATCTGTGAATGCTAATCTGGAGGCGCTGAGTTAGAGTGCCTCAAGCGTGCAGCGGAGGCGAACGAGCGCATCAAGTCACGTCACACGCGAGACATGGCCGCCATCTGGCAGTTTTTTTTTTCAAAAGCAAAGCACGTGGTTTTAAGACGGATGAGCGCACCCGCCTCAGAGGTGATAAGGTGTAGAACGCAAGGCGACGGGTAGGTGCCACCACCGTCTTGATTTAGCAAAGCGTTGGAAACACTCGCCTTTCTGTGCGAGCGTTGAATGGTCAGTGCAGCGTGATAAGCCCTACGGTCCTTAGTATTACTTATGCATGCCTTTTCTACTAAACGACGAACATGCAGAATATATACGTGTTGTTATGGTGCCTCAGATATGTGCAATAATTGATTTTTAGTTTACAATTGCACACGTATGAACACTGATCGTTGAGCAACAATGGTGGTCGCCGCGGATGGGGTCACCCGTTCGGGGTATCGGCTGGTGCTGTTTAGAGTACCCAGTTCGCTGTGACAGTGGACAAATAGACAAACGTACAGACAGAAAAACAGACCAAATTTTTTGCGTCGAAGGTCCCCAAGATAGACTGTCGTCTTTAAAGTTCTGCAGTACGTCGTTGAAGTACAAGCTCAGGGCACGATACCACTATCGCATTCAATTCCCAAAGGTGGAGCTGAAGGAGCCTCCAATTTTTTCTTCGTCAAATAAATGTAATAATAAAACAAAATAAATAAATATATTTTTATTATTATTAACGATAGATATAAATAGCTCCTACATACGTAGTGTCGGGGTTGCTTGAGCTCAAAGATTAAAGACGTATGGTAGCGATGAATTAATTGGCTTACCTGTTGCTGCATTGTCCATTACGCCAACGTTCTGAGAACGAACTTTCGCTGCACCAAATATTCGGTTGGTTGCAAATAGAAAAGCTCGTAAAGAGTTCAGTTCTTCTTGCCCGTGATCGGATTGCACCGCGTATTTTACTGATGGTTAAGTAGCTTTTTACGGAAAAATGCCAATAAAACCAAAAACCTTCACGTAGTCATCTAACTTGTTGCAATAATCGTCAATTCATCGCCTCTCTTCAGAAGCAAGCTGCATGGCAGTAAGATTAAAAAAATATTTATTGCCTCAATTTCAGGCTCACAAAAGAATATATTCGGTATTGTACTTCCTCCTCGGCTTCCGTTTACACTTCCAGTTTCCGCGGCCATTGTTGCTACACCAGCAGCCCCTGCCGCAGTAACTGTCTCGACTGTGTGGCCTGCATGCCTGGAAAGATATAATAAAAAATCATGTGTCAATTCAATGGCTGCAGCAATGATTAACGGACAGACAAACATGCGGACAGATGGACGGATAAACATACACACACATAAACAGAAGGACGGACAGATGGGCAAAGAGACAGACAGACAGACTACGGATTCATGTGTCAGACGGATTCATGGTTTGCTGATAAAACTTTTCGAAGTTTCGCTTCACTGATCATCATCCACTCTATAGATATGCAGTGATTTTTTTTGTAACTTTTTCGAGCTCGACGCAAGATCGAATGGTGTCACCTTTTAAATGCGGATCGTTTCTTAGTCACACGATCTCACGCTACGGCGTTGGTGGTGGTGCCGTCTACACCCCCACTGCGCAAGCTGCCGTCTTCTGCCGCATGCTCGCGCTACTCTTCTCGCATCTCGTGCAGGCACAGGAAGACACCCGGAAAACTGTCGCTCCCCTCCCCCTCTTTCTCCTCGCAAGGCCACCACCGGGAATGTCTGCTATTTGAAAAAAAAATGTCTGCTTTCGCAGCACAACGGTTTACTGGCCGACCCACAAATGTAGGCACTGGATCGTGCCTACATTTGTGAAGGATGTCAGTCAAGGATGTCTTGCTTCCGCCTGACGTTGAAGGCAACGCTTCTCCTTCGTGAAATAAGTAAGACGAAACAAAAAAAAACCGCCAGGCTTGCCCGGAAGGCGCAGCACAGTCACAGCATAAGCTAGAAGAACGGCCTTTCAGAGCCTTTTCAAAACACTCATTCAGTTTCGACTTGCAGGTCAGCACTCGGCTGCTGACCTGCAAGTCGCGGGATTGAATCCCGGCTGCCGAGGCTGCATTTTCGATGGAGGCGCAAATATTGTAGGCCTGTTTACTCAGATATTGTATTGGTTCATGTGCTCAGAACCCCAGTTGGTCGAAATTTCCGGAGCCTCCACTACGGCGTTTCTCATAATCACATGGGCATCCCACATATCATTTAACATTTACGCGGCCGAGTTGACGTGCCCATTGCGATGCGATGCATGACAAGCGAAGGAGACGACGATGCAAGCCAGACATGCTATGGCATTTCCCTCTCGAAGGTGAAGATCGTGAGTCAGGACGCTTGCATTAGCGTGAGTGTTTGTGTGTGATTTTAGCGAAAAGAGGCCATGGAGCCAATGTATATCAGTTTCCTAAAAACAATCTTATGTTATTCAATGGCTCGCCCTTATAGAGTGTACGTCATCAGTTGGCCAGCTTCAGTTATAATGGTTGCCTTGGAGCTCCAATCGAAACTCTCCAGCAGCATAACTACAAGGAACGTACCTCACTCCATTTTCATGCCTCTATCAAGACCCCGGTGAGCTTTCAAACGAGCACGTTTCAAAACACTGTGTAGCTTGCACTCGATCAAGCCGGGGTCACGGCAGAGCTTTAGTGTCCAGCTATATAGTCCTGGCTTGGTTAGGCTTTTTCCTGTCTTTCTCACCCCTTGATATACGATACACGACTACGTATGCTCTCTTTTTATTTATATCTTTTTTGTGTGAGTGCCTTTGTCTCTTTCCTTGTCTACTCAGTTCTGTGTCTTTGTATCTACTTTGTTATTTTATTAATATATTTGTGTATTTCTTTCATTGCTTTTTCTCTCTGGTGTAGTATTGTCTGTCTTTCTCTGGTTCCTTTCGATTATTTTTTTTGTTTTCACTTTCACTCGGCAGTCAGACTCGCTCCTTCTATTATTTATTTGTTTATTCCCACCAATTTTTAAGTATTTCTATGTTTCAATCTTTCTATCTCCCTCTTCTCTCCTTCAACTCCTTCTCCTGCCCTCCTATGCCCCCTCTTGAAACTCGTATTTCTTCTCCTAAACCTGGGTTTCTGCTTCCCCTTTTGCGATATTTTGCTTTACTGCACTATGCAACGCACTGCTCTTCTGTGCTAGCGTACCTAGATGAATGAGTGGCTACGATACTCGCCTTTGGATCGTGAATACACAACTTCAGATGTGGTCTAGTTTAAAGTATTCTTACAAAATATTGCTTGCTTTTTCTTATTACTTCTTTTTCTTTTTCTTTGTTCTTTCTTTATCTTTCTTTTTTTGTAATCCTGATCGCGCCAATAAAGGTGTTGTATTAGTCGTGGGACAGTTGGGAACAATATTTCTTGTAGCCAATCAGAGGAAGAGCAGAAAAGTGATGAAAAAGATTACAAGGACAGTGCGTGTTGGTTCATAAAAATCATCAACTTATATTCTAGACACACGGCCAACCTCTAATTTTACAGGCATATTGTCAAAAAAATTATAGAGCGTTTCGGATAGTGAGCACTAGAATGCAGACGGTCGAGTCTAGTTAAATTGTAGTAAAAGTTTTCAGTATTTGTGGACTCTTACGAATGTAACATTACTTACACGTCCTTCTCTGCCCGCGTCGTCACACAAGTGAAAGGCAGGAAAGTAGAATTCACGAGCGGATTCACATCTGCAAAACAAGGAAGATACATCGTCGACTGAGATCCGCATTTCGTACCATGACTTCACTCGTGCCAAACTCGAACGATTGCAATTGTTAAAGACGATAGTCTTTCTTGGGGTCCCTCGACGCAAAAATTTTAGTCTGTCTGTCTGTCTGTCTGTCTGTCTGTCTGTCTGTCTGTCTGTCTGTCTGTCTGTCTGTCTGTCTGTCTGTCTGTCTGTCTGTCTGTCTGTCTGTCTGTCTGTCTGTCTGTCTGTACGTTTGTCTGTTTGTCCACACTTCGCGGTACTGGGTATTCTGAACGACACCAGTCGAAACGCCAAACGGCCGACCTCGTGCGCAGCGCCCACCAATGTTGCTGAGGTTCAGTGTTCATACTTGTGGAATCGTCCATTGAAAAGCTGTTCATACTTGTGGAATCGTCCATTGAAAAGCAATTACTGCGCATATCACAGGCACCAAAACAACACGTATATATTCTGTATGCCCCACCGCGGTGGTCTACTGGCTTAGGTACTCGGCTGCTGACCCGCAGGGCGCGGGTTCAGATCCGCTCACACTTTCTTAGAAAAGCGCTCACACTTTCCGCTCACACTTTCTTAGAAAATTCCGCTCACACTTTCTTTAGAAAAGCGATCTTTCTCTCCCCGCCGCTGTGGTCTAGTGGCTAAGGTACTCGGCTGCTGACCCGCAGGTCGTGGGGTCAAATTACGGCTGCGGCGGCTGCATTTCCGATGGAGGCGGAAATGTTGTAGGCCCGTGTGCTCAGATTTGGGTGCACGTTAAAGAACCCCAAGTGGTCAAAATTTCCAGAGCCCTCCACTACGGCGTCTCTCATAATCATATGGTGGTTTTGGGACGTTAAACCCCACATATCAATCATATTCTGTATGTGCGTCTTTTACTAGAAAAGGCATACATAAGTAATTCTGAGGAGCATAGCGTTTATCAAGCTGCGCTGAACATGCAACGCTTGCACGAAAAGGCGAGTGTTTCCAACGCTTTGGTAAGATGACATGGAGGTGGCACCTATCCGTCGCCTTGCGTTCTACACCTTATCACCTCTGAGATCGGCGCACATGCCCATCTCAGAGCCGCACGTTTCGTTTTGCAAGAAAACTGCCAGATAGCGCTCATGTCTCCTGGGTGACGTGACTTGATGCGCTCGTTCGTATAACCACCACGAACGCTTAACTTAGTATTGCTGTGGTTCACTTGTGGTCATAATATGACCACAAGTGAACGCGTAACTTAGTATTGCTGGAAGCAACGAAAGGGTTACTTACACCGCCATGACTGTTAATGCGAGCATCAACATGAACCCGAACTTCGCAGTTGGCATTGTAATGCTGATTGTTGCCCAGTGGCTTTCGTTCAGCTCCCAGTGCTGTTGCGAAATACCTGTGTATTTATACACGCTGAGGCCAGATCTATAAAAGGTTTCTATTGATCATTTTAGCCGCCTCATTTTGCTCAGGCAAAGTTTCTAAGGCCTCTTTTTTTAACGTACTTTGAAATACGTAGGTTAAGCTGCCAAACATGATGCATGTTGGCCACATAGCTCAATAAAAACTTGTAGCATATTAGAAAAAAAGTATAGAGAAGGGCAGCCATTAATAAATTTGTAACGCATGTTACATTAGTTTCAAGACATAAATATACTTGGTTACTCACAGTCTCGAAACGCCGTTGATTAGTCGTACATGTTGAATAAAATAAAACTGATGAACACTCACTCGACGCGTGATGGGGGTTAGACGTCAATAAAGTGTGCATTGATTGCCATGAAAACAATGCAAAAATCGTGGCTAATTTTTTTGTCATGGGGATCAGTGAAGCATCAAAGTGAAATGTGTCTTCTCAGGACTTGTTCAACGTATATTGCGCACTGGTTTGCTACAAGAGCAAAAGAATGAAAGTTATAGCAATTTGTTGTAATGTCACGCGAATTGCAACTCGAGACTTGCAGTTCACCCCTCAAGCAAAAAAAAGGACACAAGAAAAGAACATACAAAGAGCGAGCGTGAACTAGCGACTGTCACAGCTCGACAGATAAAGCATGCTGCTCAAACACAATGGACGCATGAAGGGGGCGCACAATTATACATAGATTGAGGGTGAACTGGAAATATCTGTCGTTTAAGGTCTCAAAACCACCATATAAGTATGAGATGAATAATACTATACAAGAAAGATGGATCCACCGTGATAGAGTGTCGTCCAAAAAACGAGATTTCACAACCCTATTGTGATGTAGTTATCTGACACAACTATACATACTTTTTAATGAAAAAGGCTTCTGCCATCTCCCTGAACTTGCGTACCTGAATTTTCTGGCACGTCTGTAATACATTCACTGTGACCTCCACACAAGGGAGATGGGTTATGAAAAGTGGGATGAAACTATGGCATCAAGTTCATTTCTAATTTCATGTGTATCACAGCGTCATCCTCACCTAATATTGTCTATTGCTCCGAGACGGGAAACCGCCTTGTAAAGGCAGGAGTATGGGCGTAAAGGCTTATCGAAGTTCACGTCAGCGTATCCGCGTCCACACAAGACTACCAGGTTGGTATTTCATGTAGCTTCTCCGAAGATTAAAGTGACGGCTGTCAATTTTCTGCTGCTTCTTGATACGCATCCTTTTGAGCTATTGTGCTTACTCGGTGCGTTGCAAATAAGCGATACACCTTCGCCCACTTGGAGTATGGTCCTCTCGTTGGTGAGCGGCGGGAAGGCAGGGATGGCAGATGGACGGAAATGTAAGGAACCTTAAAAACGTCCTGAGGAGCCAGCCAGTGCAGTCCTACAGGGGACTTCCCGGCTTGCTGTCGGCAAATCCCATGCTGCAGCTAAAAGGTGATGCCTCTCCGCTCTATAACGGGTCTTCTGGACTGCCTTGGACTGGTGTTCTAGTTCGGAGCTCGGGATCGCCTTCTCCCAGTCACCTCTGTTGTTGAAGTCCTGTAACACAGGATACTGCGAGAGCTTGTGGGCTAAAGCACAGAAATTCTCCTCGCAATCCGGCCTATGAGCTAGGACTTATATCTTGTGTAGTTAGCTCAATTGGTATACCAACCACTCCGAAAAAGCGTTGGTCAGAGGTTTGATCCCCGGACGAGGACGAATTTTCGGCAACTAGAGGCTTTTCTTTTCGCGAAATCCGCAGGGACTTCCTAGTGGCTTCGTGCCACACACGGGTGGTTTTAAAATTCCCTTTCTTACATATAGCGTGATCGGCCCCTTTCATTAAGCATAAGGGAAGTGAAATAGGGTGAAGATTATCTAGGCAAGGTAATTTTATAGGTTTTATAATGAGAATTAGTGCCACTTGCCTCCATGAGTCCGAGACTAAGCCCTCTTTTAGAATCCTATTTATTCTTGCATTTATTGTATATTCATCTAATACTCATATTGTGGTTTTTGGGACCTTAAACGACAGATAATATTGCCAGTTCACCCTCAATCTGTGCGTACTTGTGCGCCCCCTTCATGCGTTCATTGTGTTTCAGCAGCATGCTTTATCTGTCGAGCTGTGACAGTCGCTGTTTCACGCTCAATCTGTTTTTTTTTCGTGTGACCATTCGCTTGTGGGGTGAACAGCAAGTTTAGAGCGGCTCTTCGCGTGACTTTACAACTAATTGCTATAGCATTTTTTTCGGGAATGTTGTAGGCCCGTGTGCTCAGATTTGCGTGCACGTTAAAGAACCCCAGGTGATCGAAATTTCCGGAGCACTCCACTACGGCGTCTCTCATAATCATATATTGGTTTTGAGACGTTAAACCCGCCATATCATTCCTCATTTTGCCCTTCTAGTGAACCAGTGCACAATATACCTTGAATAAGCTCTGTGAAAACACGTTTTATTTTTGTGCTTCACCAATCCATATGGCAGAAAAATTTGCCACGTTATTTTTTGTTTTTAATCGCAATCATTGGAAGCCTCACTGACATCAACTCCGAAATCACGTTCACAAACAGACGTCGACAGACTCTTGCATGGCTATGGAACATTGGCGCGTAGCCTTCAGTCGACTTGTCCTGGCATTCTTGCGTGGGAACTTCAAAATGGATCTCACAGAGTGGCCTCACAATTTTCTCTGGTATGATGCGATGTTATGCGACTGGGGTCTGCCGAATTCATGGTATCACATAACAGTGGTCTTTGTGTGGCTTGAGCTCGATTTAAACTATTCTTGCTTATACTACCGTAGGCTCACATTGAAGTCAAAATGGACTTTTGTTCGTAAGACCAGGTTCCATAAAATTTGTGAGGGCAAAATTATAGGTGGGTTTCATGACTTATCCATTGCAGGCGACCATCGTGCTATTGCTCACTTGTTTGTACTTTGTAACTGAAATTCGTGAGCATCACTTGCCTTCCTTCCACGCAGCTCGGCTATTCCTTTTGCGGCGCTAATTTCGCAATGGACCAACAGTTGATGATCGGGAAGTTGTCGGAGGTCTGTTGTGCTCCTGCATGCGACACTGGTCGTCGCTGTCACATGACCCGTTGACCATTTCTGGTCGTGCTGCTACGCCCCGCCACGGTGGTCAAGTGGCTAAGGTACTCGGCTGCTGACCCACAGGTCGCGGGATCAATGCCCGGCTGTGGCGGCTGCATTTCCGATGGAGGCGGAAATGTTGTAGGCCCGTGTACTCAGATTTGGGTGCACGTTAAAGAACCCCAGGTGGTCAAAATTTCCGGAGCCCTCCACTACGGCGTCTCTGATAATTATATGGTGGTTTTGGGACGTTAAACCTCACAAATTAATCAATCTTGCCGCTACAATGGCTAATCCACGCCACAAAATGTCATGAAAGCTGCAGTCGTAAAAGATGGGGCCGCCTTCGTCGTAGCGTTAACAGAGTGGATGTTGATCGGGGTGCGTCAAATATCTGCATTCGTCGGGGCGCAGCGCTGGTCGACAGGCGGGTGGCAGGATGTCGACGTTTGGGGTTCGCGATGGACATGCTGTGGTGCAGGGTTTTGATGCGTCGCTGTGTGGTGATGGCGCGGCGTGCGAAAGTGGCGTAGCTCATTGCTTTCTTTTGAGCTGTCGGTTATTCGAGTAATTCAAGCGATTGCTGGACTTTCTTGGGTACAATTTCTGTGGTCTCATTCATTTGAGACTGCGCTAAAGGTATTACGTTGCGCAGCTCCTGCCGCACGACTGCTCTAATAGTTTCGCGAAGGTATTCGGTGAAAATCGAGTGTACTTCGGCATAGCATATAGACAGAGTTAAACAATTGTATTGCGTGGTTGGTTTACGGAACACATCTTGCTCGTCTTTGTGCTTTTCTGGTTTTTTCGCCGCAGTTGTGGGGTCTATCGCCCCATATATCGTGGTGATGGATGTTCAACCTCACGGGGCACCGTCCGAGTCCGGTTCGACCGCTGGGACTGCTTCGAGGAAGCGAGGAAACGCGTCCAGTGAGAGTGAGGACACTGAGCTATACTCCGCATCAAGCGACGAGTCCTCGGACGACGGCTTCCAACCCGTCCTGTACCGCAAGGCTAAACGACGGATCGTCAATGCATCTTCGGCATCAAGCACGACTACCGTGAAAACTGCCCCTCAGCGATGGCCTCACTCTATCCTGTTTGTGCCACTGAAGGCTACCGACAGTCTACGCGGGCTGAACAGGCAAGCGCTCTCTGTGTATCTCGAGAATATTACGCCAAATCAGATCAAAGAAATACGGCTAAACGCAAGAAAGAACATCTTGGCAATCGATGTGCTGAACCCACGTGCGCTAAACGCGCTTCAGAAAGTAACGCAACTGGGTAACATCAATGTCAAGTCTATAATACCAGCTGATAGCACCACGTCAACAGGAGTAATTTATGACATCGCCACTGAAATTCCAGAATCGGATCTTTCAGTACTAATAAAACCGGCAAATGAAGATAACGTCATTGTGAATGTCAGTCGCCTTGGTAACACACATTGTGTGAGAATTACGTTCAAAGGGGACTGTCTCCCCTCCCATGTGAAGGTTGGCCACTTTCGTCACCAGGTCCGACCATTTATTCCAAAACCTATGCGATGTCATAAGTGCCAGAAGATCGGCCATGTGCAGGGAGCGTGCAGGAACTCCGAAGTGTGCCCCCGATGCTCAGAACCACATACCGAGGACAAATGCAGCGCAACCATACTAAAGTGCCCTAATTGTCAAGGTGCCCACAGTGCATCTTCCAAAGACTGTCCACGCATAAAGAAGGAGTTTACTATTCTTAGACAAATGGTGCGAGACAGCTCTACCCACAAAGAGGCCGCGGAAAAAGTCCGGCGAAGACGACGACGTCACCGTCGAAGATCTTCGCGAAGAACGCAGTCAACTACAAGAAGTAAGCCAACGCATCTGGGAACGGCGCCCACTGCAGGGTACACCACGGCGAACGCAGACGATGGAAAACAGAAAACAAGTAGATCTCTCTCTACTGAAGATTGGCCGCCACTTACGCGCACGCAACCTGTGGAAGAACCACATCAGAAGCCGCATTCATCAGAGCAAGCTGCGACAACAGAGGAGCAGCGGAACTTGGATAAGCAAGTGGCTGCTCTTCTACGACCCATAATTAATGCCATTCGCACTGTGTTAAACAACATGCGCACAACGTCAGCCAAAAGTGCACTTCAAGTACTGGACGCTCTGAGTCCAGTACTGGCGGCTCTTGAGTAGATAATGGCCCACCAGCCACTGTCTTTCAGGGAAGAGGTCAAAAAAGCAACAATTTTTCAGTGGAATGCACGGGGACTGAAATCACGCATTGCAGATTTCCGTCGGTTCGTTTTCACTAATATGTTTCCCATCATCGTCATCTGCGAGCCAAATTTATCGAGCGCTATTAGACTCTCCGGATACGAATCCTTTATGTCGGCTTGTTATAGTGGAAACAGCAAGGTCCTGCTGTTTATTCGACGTGACCTGACCTACATTATTCGGCCTGTACCACCTGACAACGATAACCAATATATATGCTTAACAGTGAAGGAAAGGGGTCTTACTGTCACTGTTGTTGGTGCATACCTGTCGCCATCAAGTAGATTTGACCACAGAAGACTAGGACACATCCTATCATCCACTCCTGGCCCATGGGTGATCATCGGAGACTTCAACGCCCACCATACGCTATGGGGGAGCCCGAAGATCAGCGCAAAGGGTAGAAGTCTGATAACGTTTGCTTCAGACAACGAGCTGTGCTTGTTAAATGATGGCAGCCCAACATTTTTACGTGGCCCTGGATACAGCAGTTGCCTTCACTTGACTTTTGTTTCTCGAGGTCTTGTCAGATGTGCCGGATGGTTTGCGGACATAGAAACACATGGGAGCGACCACATTCCCACATATGTCAAGATCAGAGGATTTTCACCTTGCAAGGTACGCGAAACTATCCAAAGAGTAGACTGGACCAAGTTTGAATCTCTCATGGAAGAACGCTGTCAAGAGAACACCTCATTTGACTTAGAAGAGGTGATCAAGTCCACAGTGCAAGACACAGTGTGCACCCTCACATGCTCTTCGAGAGTAACCGAATTTGATGTGGAATTAGAACGACTTCGGGCTCTCCGACGGCGTGCGGAACGAAGGTACCGACGCACGAAAGCAATCGACGATTTACGAAACGCTAGACGTCTTCAGAAGAAGATACAACACCGCATAGACAAGCTAGAGTCACAACGTTGGGCAGCCTTCTGCGCTTCGTTAGATCCTGGCAAGCCTTTATCACACTTGTGGAGGACAATAAGAGGGATCCGGACATCTCCCATTCAGCGGTCTCCATTCAAAGCTCTAGCCCTCTCTCAACAGAGATCGGAGGTCGACGTGGCAGAAGAGTTCTGTGCCAACTTATCTGGTCAACTCGCAGATCCCAACATCTCCACGCTCTCACGCGGTGGCACGACATCACACGATCACCCCATGGACCAATTTTTTTCTATTCATGAGCTTCAAGCAGCACTGGCTTTGTGTAGACGGACATCAGCACCCGGGCCTGATGGAATATCATACAGAGCACTGTGTCACCTTGGTGAGTGTGCGAGGAGTGCCCTCCTCGAGATATACAACGACTCGTGGCGAGAGGGCACCCTCCCAGTTAACTGGAAGACCAGCCGTTTGGTTCCATTACTGAAGCCTGGCAAGTCACCATTGGTGCTCACATCATACCGCCCGATTGCACTGTCTAGTTGCTTGGGCAAAGTGATGGAGAGGATGGTACTTGGACGGCTAGAATGGTTCCTGGAGCATCACAACATCTACCCGGACGCTATGACGGGATTTCGCCGTGGCCGGTCATCAATTGATAGCGTCATAGACCTGGTCACCTACGTGCAGCACGAAAAAGGCCATAAGCGTCTCTGCGCTTCTTTATTTCTTGATGTTAAAGGGGCGTACGATAACGTCACACATGAAGCTGTCCTCAACGCTCTCAAGGAGGTAGGAGTGGGTGGTCGGATGTTTCAGTGGATACGCAGCTATCTCTCTGAGCAATTCTTTTTCGTGAGAACCGAGGATGGTGACACTTCGCTACACTACAGCCACCGTTGTGTTCCCCAGGGTGGCATACTTAGCCCTGTACTATTCAACCTGACGCTAATAGCTCTAAATGAGCATCTGCCAAGTACTGTCAGATTGTCAATGTACGCGGACGACATCTGCGTTTGGACGTCTGCAGTAACACGTCTGCAGCTGCGAGCGCGAATTCAGAGAGCTGCCACTCAAGTTGCTATTTACCTCCGTCAACGAGGTCTGGAAATTTCCTCTGAGAAATGTGCACTAGTGGCGTTTACGCGCAAACCAATGCATAACTACAGCGTTCTGATAAACAACGAAAGAATACCTCACCTCAGATCATACAAGTTCCTATAGGTGTTATAATTGACAGAGACCTCTCATGGACCTCACATGTATCATACATGAAAAGGCGATTGACAGGCATCTGTCATTTGTTCAAGTTCTTCGCTGGAAAGAACTGGGGAATGTCCACAACTGCTATGTTGCGACTATACAGGTTTCTTTTCCTTGGATTCCTTCGGTACAGCCTACCTGTGTTAACCAACGCAAGTAAAACACGCATACGAATGCTTCAAAGTGTCCAGGCTCAAGCACTCCGGATATGTTTAGGCTTGCCCCAAAGTGCATCAACAGCGGCGACTATCGCCATCACAAGGGACAACCTCATCAAGACCCACATTAATGTGGAAGTGCTGAGGACACATATACGACACCTTGCTCGAACCCCTCGACATCACCTAGCCTCTCTACCAGTGGTCCGACCATGCACATCTTACTGCAAAACAGTGACCGCACATGGTGAGTCGATCCCAACTTCGTTCTCTCCTGCCGCTAGACCTGTGACTCCGCCATGGTGCCTCGCTCAACCAATAATTAATATTAACATACCTGGCGTCGAGAAAAAGGCCAATTTGTCGTCACCGGCTCTTAAACAGCTCACACTACTTCTCTTGTATGAGAAATATCAAGACTCCACACATATCTACACTGACGGATCGGTTCAGCCGGACAGCTCTACAGGAGCAGTAGTGATACCAAGGTTGGCCACAACAATTAAATTCAAGACATCTCACGCAGCAACATCAACGGCAGCAGAATTGGCAGCACTTCGTGCCGCGTTGCAATTTGTAGTTGATCAGCCTACGCGCAAGTGGACTATTTTCTGCGACTCGAAGGCGGCACTGCATTCTCTACTATCAGCCTTACGCCGTGGACCACACGAGCAGCTGGTACTAGAGATAGCAGAGATTATACACCACCTGACTGAGAAAGGGCACCAAATTACATTTCAGTGGTTGCCCAGTCACTGTGGAATCATCGGCAATGAACGGGCCGATCAAGCTGCCCGCTCAGCCCACACAGAAAATCATAAACTGCGTCTACCACTTTCTAGGACGGATGCTGCACGAGAGCTCCGCAGACTTGCTCGCCGGCAAACCACATCGCAGTGGAATCAGCCGCACTTCAAGCATGCCCGACTGTACTCGCTTGACCCTACGCTAAGTCTTCATGTCCCGTCGAGGCTTCGCCGAGCAGACCAGACCCTGTTATGTAGGCTGTGGTTGGGCGTTGCATTTACCAACGCCTACGCTTTCCGCATTGGGATGGCCGACACCGCAGCCTGTGGCCACTGTGGCAAGGAGGAAACCATTCAACATGTTCTTTGTGAGTGCCTAGCGTATAGTAGGTGGCGACTATGCCTTCGCAGGGAACTCAACAAATTAGATGATCAGCCTCTGTCGGAGCAGGAAATTCTGCAGTATCATCAGGATGCGACTTCACAAAAGAGGGCCCTGAAAGCGCTGCTGAACTTTTTGCGATTGACCGGCCTTGCTGAACGGTTGTAGCTGGGACGCCCTTCCAGTGTGTGTTTTCGTTTTTTTTATGAGTGCGCGTGCGTTTTTTTTCCCCTCTTTCTTGCCCCTACTTCCCCACCCCCAGCGCTGGGTAGCAAACCAGATGCCAATATCTGGTTAACCTCCCGGCCTTTCCTTTCTCACTCACTCACTGTATTGCGTGGTTCACATCTCAAGTGATTTTTCAACCTCCGTAGCTTCTGTGAGTTACTTGGTGGCCATATTGGGCAGGTTGTGGACAAGTACTACGAAAAGTTCTTTTCGCCACCTCGCATAAACCCGCAAACGTTTTCTGCCTTCGGGCATGGCAGCTTTCATCGTGGCAGAAAAGTCAGGTCAACTCTTCGAAGAAAAAGGTATTGCTTTCGTTGGCTAGCTGCACCCAGGTATGAAGCGATGAAACAGCCTTATCCTTTCGGACGATGCTCGTGAGCGTGTACAGGAATATGCAACGGAACAACTCCAAGCCTAGACGTGTGGAGTCCCGATTTTCGAATCACGTTCTTGCTGCGTCTTCCAGCCAAAAGTAGACGTGACACAGCTTCTATTCAGAGTCCCAGTGGTTGAAGGTGGAGACTCGGTGGTACGTCTTGAGCCAGCTATCGGGGTCTTCCCTAGATTATGCACGGAAAGTCGGTTAGTTCACTTGACTGCTGCATAATGAGCAATGTAGGTGACACAGGGCTGTCAACGTCTCTGTGCTCGATGTGATTGTCTTGGGCCACCTGTTGTTTTTTAGGAAACCTGTATTCTTGCTGTAGTCCCTCTTGCCTACAGCTAGTTAGATTATTTGGCTAATCGTCTACGTCACGTTCTTCGCAGCTTAGGCTTGGGTCGGCACTTGGATGGGGCGTCAGAAGCACGAAAGAGGCAGCACCTACAATATAGATGAAACGAGGCCATGGTAATAAAACAGGCTCCAGAACGATTCTAAAATGCGAAGGGGTGAACTTCTGCTCAGATAAATGAAAGCAGAATTAAAAGCAATATACGCTGCACACTGAGTTCGACATAAACACTCCTCGGCCGTCGAGCAATCGGGTCATCGCTCGAGCGTGCCATCTTCATTGCGTTATGCATTTAAATTTCCATCGTTATCATCATAGTGTTCTCGCAAGCTCTGGAATATACATTATTTCTGGCGTTCTGCTAGTAACCTTAACATGACCTCAAACATCTGCGAAGCCTCTCGAACGTTTCCAAGGGATCTGCGCCAACTTTTGCTGAAAGTTCTTGTGAGGGAAACCCAATCACATCAAAATGAAACAACAAACGTGTGCTGTAGTACGAAATTTCACAGGCACTGTCACAGAATGCGTGAGCCCGACTGCAGAAAAGCGCCCAGATAAGACCGTTTCAAAATAGAAGAGCATGTTTATTCGCATTCGCGTTCCACAGCCAGTAACTTAAATTCCATAGAGATTTCATGGTCCGTCTTGAAACGGAGGTATTAATAGAATAACTGTAGCGTAAAGTGTTTTTGAAGATCTATCATACCACATTAGGTGTACACGTTATAAATTTAGCTCGTTGCCAATAATAAAAAGGGCTTATCTAACATTTTCGACTCATCCAATGCAACTAGTTAACCCTCGACGTAAACTACAGTTTAACAGCGCCCAATAGAAATAAGCTCCTCGTCATCCGATTTCTATTTGCAGTTGCCCTTCTCACGCCTTCCAACTGCATGAATCTATACCAAACCACCTAACTATACATTGCGTTCTGACATTTAAATTTAACTACCAGGGAGGAAGGGCTCAATCACGAGCCCTTGTATGATGGTTTACACCGCCAAACAGCGACACATTGTAACTCTGCATCACATGTACCTATAAATATAGAGTCCAGAGAGATGTATATTCTATTGTGCATGTGTTGTTATCGATACTTGATTGCTCGAAATGATTCAAGTTATCGGGTATACCATCCTGAATGTGCCCATTATCATGTGAAATAATTCTTATATCGTCTTAATTCTATCAAAAGCGCACTTGCACTACCACCATCACCCCCTAATGCACGAAAAAAATATAATATTTTGTGCGCTTCAGAGAAATTTACTCACTTTCATCGCTACTGTTTATTTTATTAAGTTGTTCCTGTTCCGTAACAAGTATATACGATGGATGACGGAGCTTAAGCTATTGAAAAGCTGTACAAATGTCTTCGCGTCAAAACTTTCTTGTAAATCATGTTTATGCTTCCCTGTGGTTTTTAAAGTTTAACGTGATCATAGTCCACCAATCCGGGTGATACTTCACCAACAAAAGCTTCCACTATATATATATATATATATATATATATATATATATATATATATATATATATATATATATATATATATATATATATATATATATATATATATATATATCACCGTAAACTTTGATTGGCTGTGTAGCCTGTGCCTTCCAACATTGCTTGTTGTTTTCAGGGTGAGGTCATGCACTCCGTAGCCTCAGGCCTAGTCAAACATGCTGTACGCAGGTGAGCTGTTGTGGGACGCGTCTATCTCAACAGGTAGGATGAAGACATGAAAGCATTTTACCTCGAAAAAATAGTAAAGTAGCTTTCTCCCACTCATTTTCGGTCGTAAATAGCGGAAATGAGGGGGAGGAAGCTACTTTATTTATTATTTTATCTATCTATCTATCTATCTATCTATCTATTCATCTATCTATCTATCTATCTATCTATCTATCTATCTATCTATCTATCTATCTATCTATCTATCTATCTATCTATCTATCTATCTATCTTGCCGCTTACGTTAAGGTGCTCTAGGGGTCACGCCCTTAACTTAGCATGAACCAAAATATAGCTAAATATAGCTAATATAGCTCAAAGCAGCTGTTTAGCAAAAAATAGCTAAAAGTCATAGGCGGCTAGATAGATAGATAGATAGATAGATAGATAGATAGATAGATAGATAGATAGATAGATAGATAGATAGATAGATAGATAGATAGATAGATAGATAGATAGATAGATAGATAGATAGATAGATAGATAGATAGATAGATAGATAGATAGATAGATAGATAGATAGATAGATAGATAGATAGATAGATAGATAGATAGATAGAAACAGAGGTAATAATAGATAATAATAATAATAGATAATAATAGATAGATACTCTCAAAGTCGCCGAATTTGGCTAAGAAATGCTTCGCGTTTAAATATCCGTAGGGTTTCTTGTGCATTGACCCAAGGTGACCTGAAGGCGACAGCCGTCTGCTTCTTTTTGTTCCGTCATTGTATTGGTCCCTCTTGGACCAATACGTTACGATATACAACGCGACCAATTTAAGCCCACTGACCTCAAGCATTTTCACCACTGTCGAAAATGGGGCCACTGTGGCTGGGATTCGACCCCATGACCTGCGGGTCGGCATCCTAGGTCCTTAGCTACTAGACCACTACGGAGGCTAAGCAATGAACGAAACGTCTGTGACTTTCGCGTATTATCGCATCCCAGAACCGAGCAGGTGTGTCCGCCCCTTTCCCTATTCGGCATGTTTAATAATTATTACGGTTATTTGCGATGAACAACACAGCCTAGTGAGGGTGAATGAGATCCTGCGTGTTCAGATGTTGCGTTTCTTTCCAACAGCAGCTTCTTACACCAGCCAAAACCACTCACAGCGCCCGATAAAGGCATACGAAAGCAGGAAATCGTAGTCTCCTCTCTGACTGCCGGCGCTCAGCTCTCCCATAATGCCCCGCGTCAATCCACCAGGGCACTTTCATTTCTGAAAAGATCTATTTTCACAGAGTTTCGACACTAGCGAAAAACCAACCAACCCGTGCCGGTGCACTTACAGCGCGGAACATACTACTTACTACCAAGCTCATTACCAGCAACCACAACGTGTTTTGGATGACTCGCAACACAGCAACGAGGTCGCCGCACAATATCATGAGCCCGGAGCTCATCACGGCGGCGAACACAGGCGAGCATTCGATAAACGAGTGCCCAGGCGGCCGTGGGCAATGGCGGCCAATTTCCAGGTGGTCACAAGACACAGGTGAACTGCAGACGCCCAAACCGACCTTCGCGGCGCATTTCCTGCATGCGATATACAACGAGACCGAGCCCGTTGCCGGCAAGTGCGATCCGTATCGCACAAGTGACAAGTACGGCAGAATAAAGAATGATCACCTACTCGTGAAAGAATCCAGCGCTGATTTCTACCCCGAGTAAGACTAAAATAATGTATCCGATAGGACTGCTGTCTTCTCGGCCGCCGTGTTGGCCTGCATTCCGAAGCGGTGGTGTCGTTAGTTTGTGGTTAATCTGTCGACTAAGCCAGACATAGTACAACGTGACGTGGTAACGTGTGGAGACCTGCTCCACATTTCATGGGTGTGGCGAAACGTAAAAGTAGCAGCGCACGCTCATCCAAGCGTACACACAAAGCCCCGCGGCGTAATTCCTAGATCGTTGATCTATCCAAGCACGACGCCACGCCAACTGTCATCGGCAAAATAAAGGGAGAGAATAAGCGAGGAGAGAGGAGGACGAATAATTCCCTAGAAAATGGTTAGCGCATTTTCCGCATCTCCCGCACTGTCCATCCCTTTGGAGACTAAGCGGTTTGCACGCAGCGGGCATCCCTCTGCGGTTACTCCTCAGCGGTCTATCCGTTCATCGCGCGACCGGCTCAAGTTTGAGCAACGCCGTTCGCCTCCCTCGCGGAGAGAGGCCAAAGCTGCGGCCACTCGGACGGGCCGCGCTTGCTTGGTTTTCCCATTGCATGCATGGAAAACGTGTTCCTCAGGGCATTTATCTCGCATTTCCCACGCCATCGGCTCCTCTCCTTTCTCATCCTGTAAAGCAGGTACACACTCCTGCTGGGCTGCGAGCTGCTACAAAAGTTTGAAAATGTCTCAGAGCTGAAAACTACCCGTGAAAATTTGCAATTTCCAACGCAAGCAGTGATAGAAGCAAAGGCATCTGGAGTGGATTATGGCAGTTCATCGATACTTCCGTGGTCTTGTCGCTTTCAAGAATTTTGTAGTGATGTACAGTATTACCAACTATAAACGAGGAGAAACATGATGGCTGGACTCATATGAAAAGGAAGTGCGTTTGTAAACTGAAGCTACAGCAAATAGACAATTGCTGTACATTTCGGGATCGGGCAATGGCTTTCCGAGACAACCATTTATGCGGCCACGACAATGAGGATATCTATGAAAGTTCAGTTGTAAGCTGAGTGTCTTTCCTGTCGAGTGGTTTTCCTTCTACCTTGTGCGCTCACATAATTCCACAGTATGATATTTATTACTTCTTGCTCGATTGTCCAAAACACGACACACACCGAAGGTGACTGATGCAGGAACTCCATACGTTAGATCCCGAGCAGCTATTTGCGTTAGATAAAATACTAGGCCCATGGCCATCTAAAACAAATGGCAAAATAATTAAAGTACTGCAATACTTTTTCGAGGAAACGAAGATTTGTGACCACTACTGAGCAGACTATAGTTAAAAGTGAGCTTGGTTACTACGTGTTTGTTCTGCCCATAGCAGAACTTTTGCACTCACCTTTGTAGGACTGTGTATATGTATACAAGCTATTTTGTTAGTTTTTTCTATTTTTTATTTGTAACAATCAAGTAGAGAGGGGTAGCCATCGCCAAGTAATGGTGACAAAAACTCCTTCGCTTATTTTCTATTTCAATGAAAAAAAAGAAAATGGCTGAGTTTGGGAGCCTAATACACCACTGCTAAAATACCGTACCATGAACCCTGCAAGTGTTTTATTCAGCCGATGGCTGTTGAGTTCTGGTCGCCGCTCAGTGTCAACAGATGTGTGCGTCGTGTTCGTGCTGATCGTTTACAGGTACAGGTCTTTCAAGCAACACCCAGTTGTTGCGATACTAAGAACAAAGTCGTGAGTTTTATTCCCACATACGCCAGCTGCATTTAAATGGAAGCGCAGCGTAATAACATTGTGGTTAGATTTAGGTGCAAGAATGGCAGGCAGGGCGTGTTAATTGGCATTGCATATTTGAAGCGTACGGTGGGATGACGCTAATTGTAAGCAGAAGTGGCACTCGGTTTGTGTGCACCCTCTCTCTATGATCGTCGTCGCGCGTTACACTTCAAATAGATTTAGATGCAGATTAATAAAACCAGAGGAGACTGGGTTGAATATGGAGTATCACACTACAGCGTGCCTCGTAACAATATCATGGTTTTTGCACGTAAAATAATACATCCTTGTATGCGCCAGAGCTGCGGGCGATATACAGCTGCCACTATGAAAACGAGATGAAGAAAGAACCGAGGCAGCGATGAAATTTTTAATAATTTCGCGAAATGGATTTAGAATGGTTATCGCGCACTAAAGAGGAGGACACGAAGAATAAACACGCACACACGCATAGCGCAAATTTCAACAGTTTTATTTTGCGATAACAAGGCTACTTGTAGGGCTTAAAGACAATAAATATGCGTACTTATGCTGCGCAGTAGAACAGGATGATTACTAGGCATGAAGATTGACACCAAGAGAATCGAATCATGACAACTTTGGCATCCAAACAATCAAAATCCGAACGCTATATACAAACGCACTCGAAAGCATGGTGGTCGTTGACCGACAGCTCCGAGAAGACGCGATTGCCGCAGAAAATGCGCGTTTTACCGGTAACATACATAGAGAATATCTCGCCATCACCTCACTTTTAATGTCTTAGAAGGGCGGCTATTCATCATCGACGTGCCCATACCACTCGTTCGAAGGCAACGTATTCGACTTACTTAGTCCCGCAAAGGTTATCAATGAATCGCTATCGATTCTCGTGAGATTCACCCTATGAAAACGCTTTTGCAATCTTCTTGAACCTTTGAAGCAAGTCATAGGCTGAGGTGACGCTGCAGGCCCAGGGCGATCAGACAACAGTGCGTACAGAGCGCATGAACATGCTGAGACAGTGCAGGCAGAAGACGGAAGCTGGGTACCGAGCGACCGGCTTTTGCTAGGAAGTCGGCGAAACGTGTTGGGCGTAGCGCCCCCTGGCCAAGGTTGGCCTATTGGGCTCGGTTAATTCTTTTTCGCGTAATTTTGACGTGTCTTTGAGTACACCTTAGCTTTTACTTATTATAGATTATTATATATAGTGCATTTTTTGTAACCTGATGACGTACCCGACGTTGACTACGATGGCAGAAGAATACCTGGAAAGTCGAGGTAGATACAATAACAGACGCTGTAAAACTTTTCTTCGCGTGACTTGGCCTAAAAAGGCATGGCCACCCGTGGGTCTTGTGGGTTGAGGCGCGCGAGGTGCATGCTCATTTTGTCATTGTGCCATGGACGTGATCAAAGAAACTCAAGCAGCTCGACTTCATGGAGAGTGATTAATCAGTGAAGCTCGAGGTGTGCAATGTGGTTGAATCAAGGTGAATCAAGTAAGTTGAATGAAGGGGGATTGACGTGCTATGAAGTGAGGGCATTAGCGAGTGTACGGGTGAGTCGTGGGTGTAGTCCGTAGTGGAAGAGATGGGAAAAGTGGCTTACATCCGTATTTGCCCACCATCTATGGTACACCGACAACGACCTATAGCCTACAATGGTCCCCGGACATCAAAGCCTCGACCAAGAACAACTTCTGTTAAAAATAATCCCTAGAAAAATGGTACCTCAGCGCCGTGGCATTTTTCTTAAATTTCTGTAGTTTCCAATAGTTGAACCTTTACAGGTACTATCGCACTAATAATTAGACACGCACGAGCTAGAAAAACAGTAAGCAGAATTGATGTAACAGCCAGCCAAACAAATCTTTGTGCATTAGCCAACAGCGCTCAGACTTTTTGTGACATTTTGTTTGGCTTAACTTACAGCCACTGTAATCCTGCTGGCAATGTCTTTAATTGTGCTGTAATATATATATATATATATATATATATATATATATATATATATATATATATATATATATACATATATATATATAATGCTTTTTAAGGACACAGTTGCATTGTGCATACATTCGTCGGCTCTAAAAAGCCACACACCTCTGAAAAAATGTTGTTCCGAAAACCACTATTATGTTATTTCCCTCAAGGCATTCCAATACACTTCTGTATTAGAGGTGTCCTTTGGAAATATTCAAGTTTCATTACTCTTATTACGCTCTACCAGCTCACACGTGCGAAGTCCATGCGCTTAATATCTCGGCAACTGTTTCTCTATTCCATGCGCAGGGCAGGTCGATACATTATCGCCCTTGGTGTCTACAAAAAAACGCTATCTTACGCAGAGTGGTAGAAATAAAATTTCGCTCTGAATGGCAGATTTGCGACGAATTGAATCAAACTGCCACGACCCCCCCTCCCCCCCGCACTGCCCTGCGTCAATTCACTACCATGTTTTCAGTGATGGCCGACAAAATCTTTGACCGGCCGATAAAAAAAACGAAAGTGTGTCACCAGCTGTGCATTTATGTTTACCCGGTTTACCCGAAACATTCCGTTCAAGAAGTTAATGCTCAATCTTGCGGGCTTCTTGAAAAAATAAGAGCAACTCACGAAAACGGTTTATTAAAAGTCACAGCAATTTAAATGCGACATTATTCCTCCTTTGTTATGCAGACTCATTTCGGGGTATCTTTAGGTTGGCAGTACCATGCGCTGTGGTTAGAAGGCAACGGCTTGCATGTACAGTGAATGCCACAGTCACTCAATTCCATGTGTTTTTCGCATCTCTGAAAAGATCCGGAAAAAATAAATTCACACTGGTGAAATCTCACACATATTAGGATCAGGTACGGCCGGTTCCATAAACTTTTCTGTAGTGCAAAACTTTTATACGTAGTATAACTACAGCTCGTGTTTCCAGATAATTAAAAAACTGATAATTACTTACTAAGGAAATTATGACAAGCTCTGATTTTAAGATACTTTATAACGTTCCAAGGACATTTTTAGAGCTGACAGTCACCAAACAAGAGAACTGCACATGAAGCAACGGCAGCAACCTCGTAAATTACGCTTGCGTCTATTACAACAACCTTTAAATGGTCATGCGAACCAGAGTAGGAATTTCGTATTCGGGCATTTGTTCTTTAATGTATACAAATTTACGCAGTCAGAACCTACCGCACTCGTCATGTGCTATAAATAAATAAATAAATATATATATATATATATATATATATATATATATATATATATATATATATATATATATATATATATATATATATATTATAATTACCGTTGACAGCATGTAATCAAGCTAGGCTAGCCACCAATCACATTAATGGTGGCTACTTATAGCAGCTGGCAAGATGGGTTCATATGAGTATAACAAAATATTTACACTGGCAGCATAACGGCGTTTAGCAGTGTGTGTGCATTTGCATGCATCTCTGTGAGCTTATCCTTGCTCAGAAAAGGAGGACCAGATAGAAATAAGCAGCGCTGCACGTCTGTGCTTCTTTGTGGTGCGAGTTGTACTTTGAGCTAAAACGAACATTTCAAGGTGAAATTAAAAATTATAGCCCGACTCCTAATTAAGCACATTTAGTGCTAAAACCACGGTTTTTTATTTTGTCCCTGTATTAGTAGGACAATAGCGGGGCAAGCTTAGCTTCCCACTGAGGACGACTCTACTGCTTTATTCGTCTGGACATTTCAAGCTACCAGCATCACTCCAAGTTGCCATAAGCAAGGCTAATCACATTTATCGGAGACTAGAGCAAAAAACTTTCTTGGCGCTTTCAATACGACAAAACTAATACACTTAGAAAAAAAAATAGTCGCAGTCCTCGGCTCACAGCAGCTTCGACAGAGCAGCGGTGACGCTAATCCTTTTCATTGAAAAAAAAATTGATTTTCCTGAAGCAGCAAATATTTTGACCGGTTCATAAAAGTTTCTTCATTCCATTTCATAATTGAATCGACCAGCCGCAGTAAAACAAAAACATGAACAAGGTAAATAATATCATAGGCGGCCCCTGTTCAGCGCTAGGCGCTCTGCAGTGCCACAGGACAGGGTGGAAAACATCACAAAGAGCTTTCAAGGAAAATCGTCACTGCGGAAATGTTAGAAAACTATCACTATAATGTAACTTTTCCACGTAATATTTTTTTTCTCGTAACAATATATTGAGTGAATACGTAAAGGAAAATTTCGCCTTAGTTGTTGTTTTCTCCAGCGGGCAGCCGAAAGTGACCATGTGCACTGTCGAGAGGGGGGTGGAGGGGGGAGGGCTACACCCTTCTAACTTTCCTCAGTGGGAATGGGGGGCGGGGCTTGCACTTTTCTTTCTTCCCCCCCCCCCCTCCGGTTCATATGCCTATCTGCTGTAGGCCCGTGTGCTCAGATTTGGGTGCGTGTTGAAAACCCCAGATGGTCGAAATTTCCGGAACCCTCCGCTATGGCGTCTGTCATAATCATATCGCGGTTTGGAGACGTTAAACCCCACATATCAATCAATCAAATGAATCACATAACATTCATTGTACGCAGAAAGTCGTGTGGGCATGCGATATGCTCTTTCAAAACTTGTCAACGATGCACCGCTTGTTTTTGCGCGATGCTTGATAGATTGCAGCACACTGCAAGCGATTCGCTTGCTGGCGGTTTCCGGGCGGAATGTTCTCTGCACCCAGATAAACGGAGGCCGTCTTGACGATGAGAATTTTTCACCGGACGTGGAAGGTTGTCAACGCATCGAGAGGGACAGTGACGATGAACGATCAGCTGTTAACTCACGACAAGCGAGTTTCACTTCAGGTATACCCTCACACGTTATTGTTTTTTTCATGCCTGTAAGTCACATTGATTGTATATAACGTAAAACTTATTTCAGTGTGAGCCTAATAAAAGCATCGTTTTTCTTGTGCATTGCATTTAGCACGACTACTCGGGGTAAAATGGAGCACCACATGTCGCCAAAATGCTCGACGAGCGAAGCGAAATGGTTAAAACGATGAAACGTGCAGTCACGAATGCAATCCATGCCTTTCTGCTAACTTGTCCTGTACTACAGTGGTACCGTAAAGGGGCGTTGTTGCTATATGATTTTTTGCAATTGCGATGTCGCGAAAAGCATGCATGTATAGTATTCTCGATATTCCTATTTTGATTTCGCTGATGGAACCTTCAGAGCCCAAATGTATTGAATTGTGCACGGCTAGTTTGAGCATGGCTTACTTATTTATTTATTTTTATTTATTTGCAATACCCTCAGGGCCAAACGGCATTACAGAGGGTAGTGGTTGCGAAAGAAAAGACAAAAATTTTTTACAAATGCAGCGGCGAATCTTACATCGAGCAGAAGACCTTGATTATACAGGTTAGCTAACAGGCTTTATAGCAAACAAAAACGCGGGAATGATGAGAATTACATCAAGACAGAAAAAAACGACAAGAAAACAACTACTGTACAGGAACAACACAGCATCGGGTAATACAATACTTTGTTGGCTTTAATTACACATAATTAGCTAAGACACTTTTGAAATGAAGGTGATTTACAATGGTTGCCGCTGATGCGGGAAGCCGGTTCCAGTCCTCAGAGGTACGATGTACAAGCGCTACTTAACGGGATGTTATATGCTTGTTTTGCGTTGATGTAGCAGCTCTATTTTCCTGACAGCGCAATTAAACCACTTTAAACATTCGGTCCCTTGCACCCGCAATAGCGCTACTCAGCCTGCATCAAATCTATCCAGCAAACTCGGTACATACTGTATACCTCGGGGTATCGTTCATTTCATACGTCAATTCTGGTCGGTGCAGTTTTCTGTAGCCCGCACAAAATTTCGCAAAGCGTCATTCATGCACGGTAACCGAGCTGCAATATAACCTTTCGCACCGCGGCAAGTACTCAGGTGGCGAGCCTCATATGTGTTCTTATGCTATAACAAACAAGTTAACCCTACTCCGGGTGCCATCTTGAATCGCACAGCGCGCCAACTATAGTTCGTGAGAATTGTGAACATCGAGAGTGCCACATACTTTGCCAGTGATGAGTGAACCTAAAGGGCCAAGCGTTTAAACCCAATTGACGAGCATAACCCAGAGCTCTAAGCCTCAAGTATGGTTTTCAAAAAGTGAAAGTTGCTGTTTCTGTCATCTCAGGAGCTTCTGAAGCATATTTTGCAGAGTATTTAACGCAAAACTTAATTTCGTCAAATAAATTTCGAAGTTAAAACTTGAATATTATGGTGCAGTTTTTTGTTTTTTTTAAACACGCGTGGCATTAACCGAATCTTCTTGCCTTGCGTGTGCTAAACGTGCTTGAAGAGGCAATTCTGGGCAGTTATATTCAGTTTAATGCTGTCTTGCGCAATTCCATTTCTGTAAGAAAAATACTCTTGTGTCAAAGAAAAAACACAAACTTTTTAGTAAAAGCAGTATAACTACAGATCTACACACTGAAACTTCTAACAAGAATGAGACAAGGAGCACTCGTTCGAGCTCCTGCTCATTGCGCGTTGACGAATGAAGAAAATCTGGCTTGTGGTGCGAACGACCACACTTTTAAACATGTAGAGCTTCTAAAAACCGTGATTACGAGAAGCTGTGTGTAGACAGAATTCACAAGAGTTTTGGCACTCATGAAGAAATCGGGTTCATTCATCAGGCTGATAAAACATCTGATAAATCAGGCTGGTAAACTATCTCTACGCCATAGCTTCTGCATGAGCGTAGTCATGTCATAATACTTCAGATTTTGCTGGCTCTCATTGCACGCGGGAAGAAATCACGACGCAGCATATAACATACCCGCGATAAATTGTTTTGGCAGTGTTCCGATTCCCCTTTGAAAATTACAGAACGTACATGTCTTCAAGGTGAACAATGAAAATCTTGCATAATCAATCTTGCTTACCAAATGATTAGGCTGAATATAAAAAAAATAGCACAGCTTTCTATGGAGGCACTATGGTAAATATACAGTGATGCGCAGCCACCTCTGTACTCCTAGTTGTTGCGGTTCTGCTATGTTTTTAAACGTTTCCGCTTTTAAATGCGAAGCATTTCTTAGTGAACTGTGGCGACAATGAGCGTATGTATCTATATATCTGGCCGCCTACGACTTTTAGCTCTCCTGGCCGTTTCGATAATGATATCGATACCGAAATTGGTATGGCATAACATGACTGTAAGACGAGGATAATTGACTAGTGATAACATGACAATCATAACATGTATGCCATGATTGTCCTGGTTTACTTTTCTTAGTCTTGCTGCACATTTCGTTCACATGACAGTTTGCTGAACTGGTACCGTATGACATGACTGCATGGCGAACATAAGTCATGTCACCAAAATGCTGACCTGGACGTGGTAATTATGACATGTATGTCATGGTTTTCATGTTATGACTAGTCATGACTACACGCCACACTCATGGTGCGCTCATGGTCGCTTCGCTAGCTTCACATATACTGAATTTTGTATTTCAGGATCTCAATGATTGACGAAAGTACACGACTAGTGGAGACATCATGATCACGAGATGCTTGTCATGTAACAACATGACTACATACCACGCTAATGATGCAACCGCGGCTGTTTCGCTAGCTTCACATATACCAAATTTTGTGTTACGTGACGTCAATGAATGACGAGGGTATATGATTGGTGTAAACATGATAATCATGGCATAAGTATCATGTAAGAGCATGAGAACATGCCACGCTCATGATGCGCTCGCGGCCCTATCTCTAGCTTAACATATACCAAATTTGGTATTACTTGATCTGAATGAACGACGAAGGTGAATGACACATCTTAAAATGATAATCATGACATGTGCGTCATGTGAAACATGACTAGATGCTACGCGCATAGCGCGCTCGCAGCCATTTTGCTAGCTCCGCATATACCAAATTTGGTATCACGTGACCTGAATAGCCGACGAAGGTAAATGACACGTGCAAACTTGATCATCATGATATGCGTGTCATGCAATACGCTCATAGCGTGCTTACGGCCTACGGCCGTTTCACTAGCTCCACATATCACGTCACGTGACACTAAATCTTGAGTAGGAGACGAAGGTAACTGACACATCCAAACATGATAATCATGACATGCAAGTCAAGTACGGCATAAGTTACGTCCGCTTTGTAACGTTGTACTTAATTTAAAGTCACATATCAACCTTCCTCTTTGTGCTTCGCATATCATGGATTCCTACAATACATGGGATCTGGCATTTTTTTCTATGTCTTTTTTTCGCACTTTATAAAACACAGGAGGTTTATTTAGAAACACGGACAGTAGAATTCGTACAGACGCTCTCAAAAGAGGGACGCTAGGATTGTCATCTTCTTCACTCGCTTACGCTGCACCTCTCGGGCTAATCCATGATATTCATTGAGGTCGCTATCTCACAACTAGACGCAGCTATGCACGTGGCGTTACCCTTCCATCAGAGTGAGCATCGTCCTCATCCTCACCAGGTAGAGAAGCGGCTAGCGGGTGTTTACGGTACTCACAATGCTAAGTTTTTGGGCTGACCACGTGCACTGTCTCAGGCAGATGCTGGCTACGTTTCAAACAGAAGAAGGTGTCGGCCACGACTTAGTACGGCACGTCAAGACGGCGCACGACCATCTATGGTCCAAAATGTCGGCATATAGCAGTTTCTCTGAGAGGCCTCGCCGTCTTACAAAGAACCAAACCCAGACTCTTTCCCTTCGTTGATAAGCGATGAACTGATGGCGAAGGTTGTGCCGTTGGCGTCAACGTGCTGCTGGTTGATTATACTGACGCGGGCAAGCTGCCTTGCTTTCTCGGCACACTCACTGAAATCTGCGGTGTCTGCCTCTGAATCACTGCAATCATAAAACAGCATGGCTTCAAGCATTGTAGTAACTTCTGTGCCATGAATTAATGTGAATGGCGTCATTTTCGTTGTTTCCTGACGCACTGTATTATACGCGAATGTGATGTACGGCAAGATTTGGTCCCAATTCTTGTGTTCCACGTCAACGTACATGCAAAGCATGCCAGCGATTGTCTTGTTAGGTCATTCCGTAAGCCCATTCGTTTGTGGGTGCCAAGCTGTCGTCTTCCTGTGCACTGTGCCACTGAGCATAAGCACAGCGCACAAAAGCTCGTCTGTAAGCGTGGTATTTTTGTCTCTTATGACGACAGCTGGAGTACCATGTCCAAGTGGAATGTTCTCAATCAATAACCGGGCCGCTTCAGCTCCGCTGCCACATGGAATCACCTTGGTCTCCGCGTATCGAGTGAGGTAGTCTGTCGCCACTATAACCCATTTGTTGCCGCTGTCCGATGTTGAGAATGGGCCCAGCAGATCCATTCCGATTTGAGCAAACGAAGTTTCTTGCGCTGGCACAGGATGCTATAGCCAAGCGGATTTGACAGGTGGTACCTTGCGCCACTGACAGTCAATGTATGTTCAGACATAATGTTTCACTTCTGCTACGATTATGGCCAGTGGTATTTTTCTTCGACGCGTGTCAATGTTCTTCTGAAACCGAAGTGGCCCACAATGACTTCGTTATGGCAGGCTTGTAAAATTTCGCTTTTTGGAGTTTCAGGAACTACCAGCAGATAGCTTCTACGTGTTGATGACATATTCTTTTTGTGGAGAATTCCGTCCCGTAAACAGAATGATGATAAGCTCCTCAAAAACACTCTCCGTGCATTGCCGGCTCGTCCGTTCAATAATTATATTGGCGAGTTGAGCTCCCAATCATCTTGTTGTTGCTGAAAAAAGTTAGCCACATCAGCAACTGCTAGAAAACCCGTGAATTTGTCATCCTTTGTAGCCGATGATTCGATCTGTGTTGACAAACAGTCTGCTTTTAAGTGCTGTCTTCCGGACTTGTAACCTACAGTCATCTCATACTCTTGCAGCCGTAAGCTTCATCGTGCCAAACGTCCAGATGGGTCTTTCATATTGGTCAATTAACAACGAGAATGGTGGTCACCTACAACTCGGAAAGCGCGGCCATACAAGTACGGGCAGAACTTCGCAACTGCGCAAACGACAGCCAGATATTCCTTGTTCGTTGTTGAGTAGTTGCACTCGATACGGGTCAATGTTCTTCTAGCGTAGGCAACTACTCCCTCCGCACCATCTTGGCACTGGACATGAACAGCACCTAGACCATCATTGCGGGCGTCTGTATGGATGGTTGTTGGTTGATCCGCGTCAAAGTGAGTGAGGACGGGTGGAGCTTACAGACGCTGAAGTGCGTCTGTGCTCTACGTGGCCTAGTTAATCTTCTGAGACTCAACTCGGCTGCTTCTTGTGCCTGGCAAGTGACCTGACGCTGGGCCGGTACCACGCCAAGGTCCCTGGATGAGTGACTTGCAATGGATGGTGCACGTGCTGCTGAGTGGTTCAGTAGAGCATCCGATGCAGGTGCCTGTTTTGACGGTTGTCGTTTTTTTTGGTGGTGCGGATGTTCATTTGATTGATATCTGAATTTCAACGTCCCAGAACCACTATATGATTATGAGGGACGCCGCAGTGGAGGGCTCCGAAAATTTCGACCACGTGGGGTTCTTTAACGGGCACCCAAATCTGAGCACACGGGCCTACATTTCCGCTTCCATCGGAAATGCAGCCGCCGCTGCCGGGATTCGATCCAGCAACCTTCGGGTCAGAAGCCGAGTACCTTAGCCACTAGACCACCGTGGCGAGGCGAGGTGTGGAGGCTGTTGTCAAGTCGGGCGCTGTATCCGGTGTGGGATGTTGTGTCTGTTGTATAGGTGACGGGATGATCAGTGTGACATCCTCGTCATTAAGAAGGTCTAAGTTTTTGGGCGTCCTTCTTAGGTACTGACAATTCAGTAAATAACACCGGCCTTCATCTGTACAGACTATGTAAGATCTAGGACCGGCAAGTTTCTCTACTCGGGCTTTCGGAAACCACCCCTTGTTGTTTCTCTGACGATGCCCCCTTCTGAGAGGGGTGTGAGAGGTATGCCTCTCCAGAGATCCTGTGGGTGTTTCCGGACTGGTGGTTTTGATGCCGCTGAGAAATCATGAAGTCGTCTCCTGAGCAACCGTCTCATGAGGAGCTGACTCTGGGTGCGTCCATTCATCAGGAGCGAGATTTGATAATTGAGCAGTGCAACCCGAAACTCCTAGCCAGCGAACTCATTTTTCTTCAAGAAGCGCTTTATCACTTGTACCTCTTTCTCAGCTAGACTATTGGCACTGGGGAAGTGCGGGCTGGAAATGATGTGAGTAAAGTCACATTGTTCTGCGAACTGTCTGAACTCACGAGATGTGAACTATGGGCCCCTATCGGTGCAGGCTTCAATGGGTATACCATGGCAAGCAAGCATTGTACTTAGTGTGTCTACTACAACCTGGCCTGTTGATTAAGGCAATTGTTTCACATCGGGTTAGTTGGAGTAAGCACATTAGGCAACAAGGAACACTTGCCCGCATGGTCAAACAAGCCGACACCAATTCGCTGCCACGGCCGCGTTGGGACCTGCCTTGGTAACAATGGCTCTGAAGGTTCTCGGTAGACGAAGTGCTGACATGTGGCACACTTGCCTATGAATGACTTGATGTATGTATTCATCCCAGGCCAGTATATCCGAAGGCGTGCTGTATGTTTGCACTTTCTCACTCCCTAATGATAACCATGAAGAAGTTGCAGCATGGATCGCCGCAGACTCTTTGAGAAGACCACCCTGCTGCAAAAACACTCCAACAACAAATGACAGTTCTTACAAAAATGGAGCTAGTTCACCTGACACTGGTCGTCCTTGCGGAGTGCCTTCACCACTTCCTTGAGGTATGGGTCCTCTAGGATTGCAGAGGTCAGTTCAGTGTTCTTGTTCTCACTTACAATGCTGGCTAGCACGCGCGTCGCATGCATACACACGCCTTGTTTGTTTTTTCCCTCACTCGGTTGATTTCCTGGAATTCTTGATAGCCTATCCGACACTAGCAGATGGTTCCCAAGAACATACAGCAATTATATATCGAACGGCATTAGCCTCAAGAAATACCGCTCCAATTGTGGCGGCATTTCACTCAAGTTCTTCTATGCGATAACAAGCAAAGGTCTGTGGTCTGTTTCGACTAGCACGGATAACCCCAGTATGAACTCGCTGAAACGCTCACAAGCAAACGCCACAGCCAGTGCTTCCTTTTCCATTTGGGCACATTTTGTTTCCGCCTAGAGTACCCTTAAAGCATAACTTACTAGGCGCCAATCTTGGTCATGGAGCTGAAGAAGTGCAGAGCCCATTACGAAGCTTGATGCATCAGCTGAGAGTTTCGCTTGCTTCAATGGTTCAAAAACTGTGATCACTGGAGCCGAGTTCAAAGCACTAATGAGATTCCTTCAGTCCTTGTTATAATGAACTTCCCATATGAATTCAACATCATTTCCTATCAATGACCTAAGGGCCTCAGTTTTGACAGATTACGTATGAATCAGCTAAAGTATTTCATATTGCCTAAAAACCTTTGAGCTTCCTATTTACTCGACGGCTTTCGCATGTTGGCAACGCATTGAATGAGACCTGCATCAGGTTTTATTCCTTCTTTGCAGATACAGTATCCCAGGAATTTCACTTCCGCGTTGGTGAGCAGACACTTTTCTTTGTTTAGTGTAAGGCCAGCCTTTCTCGCGGCCATCAGTGCTGCATGCACACGTTGATCATGCGGCTCTTTTCATGCACCGCAAATAAACAAAAATAGGCAGATCTGTCATACAGTGGGAACCAATGATATGCAAAGCACGAATGAGAAATGTTCGTATGTCCCTTTAAAACCAGCACAACATCGCGAGGTGCAGGTAAATGATGCCGTACACGACTTCTGTGTCATGATTATCATGTTTGGATGTGTCGTTTACCTTCGCCATTTATTCACGTCACCTGATACCAAATTTAGTATAAGTGGAGCTAGCAAAACTTCCGCGAGCGCGCTATGAGCGTGGTGTGCTGTCATGTTCTCCCATGACACGCGTGTCAGGATTATCATGTTTGCACCAGTCACATACCTTTGTCATTCATTGGCGTCATGTAATACCAAACTTCGCATTTGTGAAGCTAGCGATACGGACGCGAGCGCGTCATCAGTCTGGCATGTAGTCATGTCGTTACATGACACGCATGTCCTTATTATGTTTGGATGTGTCATTTACCTATGTCGTCCATTCGCGTCGCGTAATACCAAATTTTGTATAAGGGAAGCTAGCGAAACGGCCTCCAGTTCATCGTGAGCGTGGCATGTACTCCTGTTGTTACATTACACGCATCTCATGATTATCATGTTTGTACAAGTCACATACCTTCATCATGCGTTCACGTATTCTAATACCAAATTTGGTATATGTGACGCTAGCAAAGCGGCTGTGAGCGCATCATGAGCGTGGCATGTAGTCATATTGTGTCATGACACGCATGTCATGACTTTCATATTAGGGTCTGTCGCCTGTGTTCACCATGCAATGGTGCCATACCATTGCAGTTTTGCAACATACCATGTAAGCAAAACCACCGCAAGAGCTGCACGACCATGAAGTGTAAATCATGACATTCATGACATACATGTCATGACTGTATGTTATGACCAGTCATATCTGTTTTCCATACAATCACGTTATGCCAGACCAAGTTTGGTATTGATACAATTATCAGAACAGCCAGGAGAGCTAAAAGTCTTAGGCGGATTGATCGATCGATCGATAAATAGATGGATAGATAGATAGATAGATAGATAGATAGATAGATAGATAGACAGACAGACAGACAGACAGACAGACAGACAGACAGACAGACAGACAGACAGACAGACAGACAGACAGACAGACAGACAGACAGACAGACAGACAGACAGACAGATAGATAGATAGATATATAGATAGATAGATAGATAGATAGATAGATAGATAGATAGATAGATAGATAGATAGATAGATAGATAGATAGATAGATAGATAGATAGATAGATAGATAGATAGATAGATAGATAGATAGATAGATAGATAGATAGATAGATAGATAGATAGATAGATAGATACGCACGCTGAAAGTCGCTGAAGTTCGCTAAGAAATGCTTCGCATTTTGAAGAAACGAGTGAAAAGGCATAATGATGATCAGTTGCAAAAAGCAATCAATAAGCTGTCTTCAACAGTTAAATAAAAATTCTTGTACATAAACAACAATACCAGAACACATTATTGCCAGACCTTATTAGGTCATCTCCCGAAAGGTTCTTGAGTGTTGTGACGCCAGCTTTTTCATTTTTTGATTATTTTTTTGTAAGTGGAAAACTGTGCGGCATAAGAAAATAGTGTGTGTCAAATTAAATGATCATTTCAAAAGTACATTTAAAAAAGATGATGGTTGTTTGCCATACTTCTCTACAAAACTGCCTTTCATTCTTGACCTTATTATTTCGTAACATGACATTTTATTTTTATTTTTGTCAAAGCTTGATATAGAAGAATCCTCAGGGCCTGATGCTATCCCGTACTGTATTTTTAAGCGTTACGCGGAATGGTGTGCGAAATACTTGCGTGTCAAGTTTACAAGATCTGTTAACGAAGGAACACTACCGGAATACTGGAAAGTTGCTAGTTGCATAAATCAGGAGATGAAGCTTGCATAAAAATTATAGGCCGATTTCATCACCTTCATCTTCCTGTGCGCTCTTTACTATATCATTTACAAAAGTATAATTAGTTTTCTCAATGAACATAAGTGTTCATAGAACAGATATGCAGCACATTATTAGAAATGCCCGTTTGGCAATCACATAGTTTGTTGAGATCGTACATAACTTCGCTAGCATTATGAACAAAGGGAAACAAACAGATGCCATATTTATGAATTTTAGCAAAGCATTTGATAAGGTATCAAATGTAAACTTCTTCATAAGCTGCGCGCTGTGTTAAAAATAATAAAATGATAGGATTCTTTACAGCCTATCTACTGGTCACCGTCATTTCGTTGATGTGTATGGAACAGTGTCAGATATAGTCCTTGTCAAGTATGTCAAGTTCTACTGTGATGCGTTCTTGGACCAGTTGTTTGTATTATATCAACGATATCGTCACTAACTTATGCGTAAAAGTAAGTCATTACGTGGACGACTGTGTGCTATATAAAGAAGTACCAACGCAGGAAGACCGGGTTAGCTTAAACAATGATTATAATAAATAGGTTCATTGGTGTAAGCAATGGCAAATGTGCATCAATTTTTAAAAGACTTTGTACATGCGGGTAACATTAAAAAAGAAGCCTTTAATATATTGCCATGGAACGGAAGACCTTCTCTTGTCATAAGTTACACAATATAAATACTTAGGCCTCCACATAGCAAGTGATCTCTCGCGGTCAAAACATCTCGACAAATTGCTAGCGAATGCCAGGCATAAGTTGCTCTTTTAAGGCGTGTATGAAAATCGTCAACACCAGCAGTATGTTTGTTGGCATATGAAACACTCGCACGTCCTGTTTTAGAATACACCGTCACTGTATGGGACCCGTTCACTAAAATTGATATCACAAAATTAGAAAGCTTACAGAAAAAACTTAGATTTATCTACAATGCGTATGACCGCACTTCAGTCACAAAGCTCGTATTCCAAAGTGGCCTACCTGCTATAAGTAATTGAAAACATGTTTGTCGTCTAAACTTCTGTTTTTCAATTGGTAAAAGTCAGTACAAGATAGGTACGTGACATCTTGCATATACGACAGGTAACGCTACCTGGCACGCACACTAATTAGCTGTTGTTCCATTCACTGCACGTGTCAACTGTTTCAATTAGTCTTTCTTTCCTAGAACGATAGTCGATTGAAACAAACTGCTTAATAAGACTGTTACACAAGACTCACTATAGCGAATTGAGTCACACCTTCTGTAGCACTCAGTTTTTTTGTCTAACATAGATGTTTCATGTGCTTATTTACATTTTTTTGCTTGTACTAATGGATTCTCTCTTCGATTTAAACTTTGTTAGAATAACGGCGCTTGCCCTTTTTTTTTCCTTGAAAGCGTGTGTATAAAGATTTTCATGTGTTCGTTTCTCATTGTTGTCTTTCTGTTGTGTTCACCTGTTCGGTACCACGCTACCAAGATATTGAAGAAAAATCGCAGTACCTGTAAATTTATAAATAAAAAATGCATGCGTGTCATGTGAGAACATCACTACATTTCCCGCTCATGATGTGCTCTGGGCCATTTTGGTTGCTTGATATACACCTTAGTCAGCATCGAACAGCGTGCGTACATGACGAACATGAATGAAAGGTCCTATCATGCGATTCATTCCATGCGTGTCATGTAAAGCCTGCTTAACTGTAACGTTGCGCTCATTTCAAAGTGACATAGCAACCTTCTTCATCTGTGCTTCGCATATAATATATTTCGACTATTCGGGGGATCTGCGTTTTTTTTCTCAAATCTTTGGTTCTAGTTATGCGGATCACAAGGAAAATGATAATCAAAAAACAAGGTCTGCTTAACGTATTCAACCACTTTCTGTATGAGTTGCAACCTTCTGCCAGTGGTCGAACGGGCTCCAGCATGTTCGGTGGCGCCGACTGAGAAGCAATCAGTGACGTAAACACTCTTTTGATCCCTGGTGTTTCCAAAACCCACTTATCGTTTGCCAGTGTCACAGTATTTGCATGACACCCAATCATCTGTGGTCACCATGCTGTGACATATTGAGCGCCACTGTACTTGTCTCTAATTACGTCAAAGGGGCCATGCAACACTTTTTTATCATGGTCAGAAAATGCTAATGATCGGTTGCAGAGGCTCCCTATGAAACACGCGGGCCAAATACCATAGCGCAGCACGCGATCTGCAATTCACAATAAGTTCTGAAAGTCAGCTGAACATTCCTTTATCGTATTTCAACAAATGACTGAAGAGGCTCAAAATTACATGTCACTGCCGTGCAATCAGGCATTAGTTGATTTGAGCATGGAGTGCTATGTCGTTGCAGGGATCACCGCAGGAGGCCGCGACTTGGTCAGGCGTGCGCACACAATTGGGATGAAAAACAGTGTATTTCAAATAAAGAAGTAAAAGGGCTCAAGGTCATGAGGCACGTCTGGAGAATTTGCTTTCCTTATGACATCCCTCCCTGCATAGCTTCCTGCGCTTTTGTCAGAACGAGAGAAGAGAGAAGGCAATTGCAAGGTGCGACCAATCTTTGTAACTCCGTTTTTACCGGACGGATTACAATTTTTTTTCGGTGGTGAATTTGTGAGGCAACAAGCCCCTTTAGTGAATCTATTCTATAGCTACCTAGAAAAGTGTTGCAGGGCCCTTTTAAACTTGTGCAACTTAGCAAGCGCTAGGGAACGAGCACAGAAAAAAAAAAGACGTGCGTTAGACACTGATTGAGAGTCAACTTTCGCAAAACAAATAGTTGAGATGTATGAAAAAGCGCAAAATACTCAATGAAGTGAAGACATTGCTACCATGGCGCATATTTGCCATCTGCCTTAAAATAAGCTTTTCCTTAGCATGCAATTCTAGTGTGCTCACAGGTTTATAATTTTTATATTGATACAGCATGCCTTATACATTTCATGAGCTTCCTAAGCAAAGCTGAGCAACACGCAGGTGACCTTACAGCCAGGCATGTAAAAACATTTGTGGCAGTGACCCGCCAAATGACCTGCCCCCTCGAATGAACTATCCGGTCACTCATAGATTTTTATATTCGAGGCATCCCAGAGTTACAACACCTCATGCCCTTTGAATTACTTACTTCTTTGCACTGAACAATTTCAGGATAATTTGATCATATATGTAACATTGCTTACCTGTCCCATTCTGTTACATTGTTCTCTTTTTGTGTAATGCACTGCACACAAATTATTTCTGTGTGGAGGAAAAAAATAACACATAGCTCCTATTGAAATTGCTGGGTATATTCTAAAGGTTCTAATGATTTTTTGTGCAATTTTCATTTTATACGTCACATTTTTTTATAATTTCTTTGTTATAGTAAGTATCTGGTAGAATTTTTTATGCCGGGCCTTTTCCCGGGTCAGAGCCACAGAATAAGCCTACAGAAAAGCCAGATGCTAGATTAGTGTGATTTGGTGACTTTGCTTTAGAGCGAAGAAGTTTATCTCTAGCCCGTAAGTATCCGGTGGGCAAGAAAAAAGCGAAGTGGGGGCGGGGGCATGCATGCTTTGGGCGGATCACGTCCATCTTTATAAGGGACAGCCATGAAGAAAATGGGGACATTTGGGGAAATCCGGCTGCTTCCATTTACCATGTTCACAAGCTGGAGAGCTATAGTGGACGTTCTTTACGCATAGCTGAATGCGTGAATAAATAGATGTAAAGAGCATCCCTCTTATCATGGAGTGATAGCATATGTGACATAATGCTCATGAAAAGGAACCTTTTATTGCGATAGCAATTATATGGGCACTCTTCACTGAATTTCACCGCCGGCGTCGGCGTGGGCGTCGGAATCGATGTCATGCACTGTATATGTATATGTATCTACATAGATATCAAAACGCAAGAAAAAAAATCTAGAAAAGAAAGCTCCGGTGCGTGGAATCGAACGCGGAAATTCCGCATCGTGAATTGCGAGGCATTAACCACTGAGCCACCGAGGTTTTTTTTTTCTTTACTACCGGTTTTTCACGAGGTGCAGACATCAATATACCGTAGGTCTCTATGAATAATAATATACACAACAGAAGCGATGACAAGACAGTCGCGAAATTACTAGTGGTTACAGAGCTAAAATTCCTTGAGGTTCACCAGGGTTTCAACCCTGGAGAGCCATTTCGTAACAAAGTCTTGTTGTTTGAGTGCATCTACGTATTAGCAATGCTTCCGCGGAAAAACACGTGTGCCGGATGCCTGTCAGGTTCACAGTAAAACCCGTCCATTCTAGCCCGCCATAAACAATGGATATCAAGCAGCATTGTAAGATCAAAAGGCAGTCCATCCTTTTTTCTAGTGTTAAAAACATGATGCCCAGTAGTTTTAAGAGAAGTTTTTTTCAGTTCTGTGTAAAACATCCCAGAAGTAGACCCTTCCCAACAACGCAAAAGAAACGTGATCTATTCTGTCCAGCTTTAGACAGATCAAACAGTTCGAACCCCGGCCATGTCACATGAAATCCTCTATCTTCTAAAGAAATCTTAACCGGCAACGGGCCCATATGTAATTTAATGAAAAAACTTTTTGAATTTGGATGAATTTGCATTTTCTTAACGTGCTTAAGAACATCATTGCCCACTCCCTCACTATTACTTACCTATACAAAGAAACTAGAAAAATGATGTCGCATATGTCTTTATGCAATTTTTTCGCCCGACTGAAAAAGGTATTCATTAGAAAACCAAACTGACAAAAAGCGGACACTGCCCGCAACTTCCTCAAAGAAACTTTGCATGCTTCGGGCGTGCTTGCTGTGCTAACCACAAAATTAGACAAAACACGACAAAGGCGTAACTGGCGTACCTATCTCAAGATGGGGTGTCAAACATCTCGAAAGAAAATAAATCGACTGAGCCACCGCGGGGTACCTCTTTCAATGTAGAAACACAAGCTATTTATATCTACCACCGCTGTTGGCGGGCATATCGGGGGGCGGGGGAGAGGACTATCGTGTTTTCGGCACTATCAGCACGATGGCGCAATGAGTGCGCGGCAGCTCTCATCTCTCACGCGTACTTTGACCCGTGGAGAGGAGAGTAGTGGTGATCTCTCGTGCGCCCTTATCTCTCGGTGGGGAGGACCATATGCCTTGGCTGACGTTGGGCTTGACTGAAACGATTATGTTGTAGTTACGGGGCACACAAAGGTCACGACATTAATTGCACAGACTCTGTTTGCGAAAAGGGCGCACTTTTCAGACACAGTGAAGTAACAACCGAGACGCCTATTCGCATTCATCTGTAACTGTGAGTACGTTTCATGCGTCATTTGTGCGGGAAATACGCGGCACACGTTTCAATCTGCTCCCCATTATTCTGCGTGTGACCTTCCAATTTGTTGCTTACGCGTTCATTGCTTTGCCTTTGTGGTAAAGCTGTGAACGTTTTTTTTTATTTTGGCCTTATGCCTCGACTGAATCAATTCTACTATAAAATAAAATCAAGACAGTTATGCAGTGGTGATGCCAAGCATGGAGGAAGTTGGGAGCGGGGCAGCCTTCTTTTTTTATCTTCGGTTTCTTTTCTCCCCCTTTTCTATGTTTCTCATTTTACATTCTTTTCTCCTGTCTCTCTGAGATTATTTATTTCTGTTTATTTCTTCCTTTCACATTATATATTTTTTTTTCTTTCTTGCTCTTGCAATTGTCTTCCCGTTTTCGCCCTTTTTCTATATTTCCCTCCCTCCCCCTTTCTCTCTCTTTCTCTCCTTGTCTCTCTATTTCACGCTTTTGTCCTCTTTTTTTCTCTCTTTTAATATACGAGGTTCGCTGTACTACACCATGCGATCTGTTTTTTTCTGACTGATAAGAATATTCATCAGGGTGCTCAAAGAAGAGAAGGAAGAAACACTTGACCTTGGCGCGAGCAGGCACTCAGTGTGGTGCGCGTCGATCGTCACGACAGCATTTGACAGGCCGGCCCGTAAAATACTTCCCACCTAATGATACATAAAGTCGCAGCCCATTTTTTTACATCTTATAACAGAATATTTTTATTTGACGCGCTGTCATAACTGAGGACTTCATGTCAGCACGATGAAAATAACCACTGTCGAACTGCAACGCTGAAGTGACACACGCGCTTAGTGTCACTCGCGTTCATGCGTGTGCTAGTGAGAGGCAACTCGGTACTTGAGCATTGTTCTTTTACTCCGTAAATATACCACTGCTCATGTAGACTGTCTGAACACCAAGCCCGTCTTTTAACGAAACGGCCTATGTTACCACATGTTTTCGCTTAGCTAGCCGAAGCGCCAGGGGAAGAGACTTACCAACCGGGACACTTTCAGGAAGCTGTCCAGAATTACTAGAAAGATATTTTAGATGCGGAGCATCTAATACTCGAGGCTTGTAGTGCGGCGCCGTCCGCAAGCTTCCTCCTCCTTTTAGATGTGGAGCATCTAATACTCGAGGCTTGTAGTGCGGCGCCGTCCGCAAGCTTCCTCATCCCTCTTCCACCATCTGTGCATCCCTTCCTCCTCTACACACCGCGTGCGCTTCTCCTCTTCACGAACATTCGCTAGCTGTATAATGTAGCGCGCATGCGCCGTCACGCTTCGAGAACATCGGCAGCTGACGCGCGCGCATGCGCCGTTGCGCTTCTCCCCCTTCTCGAACATCCGACAGCTGACAGTGCATGCGCCGTCGCGCTGTATATATACTCAAGGTCGGCGCTGGCTCGCTCAGTTGCCGCTCGTCGGTTGGTTTGTACGGCGCGTCGACGTCCAAGGTCGCGGTGAAATGAATTCCAACGAATCCACAAACACAATGATCGACGTCCCTTCGACCAGCGCCGCCCTTTCGCATACGTGTGTACGTGTTCACTCATTTAACACCCCCTCCTACAACCACGTTAACCAATTTAGCCATCGACCCAAGTAAGTCGCAATTTAACACCCCATTTCACAACCACGTTGACCAATTTAGCCATCGACCCAAGTAAGTCGCACTTTAACACCCCGTTAACCAATTATATGCTCCGCATCCTCCTCAGTGTTCCCCCGAGGGAAGCTGCGGGCAATTTTTTTCATACTCTTTCGCATGATTGTGATAACACGTGTTTTTGACAGTTGGGTACAGCACATGTTAATGACGTATGAACTGTTGTGAAGTCTACGTGCAAACATGTGCATGAGCAACGGAGCTACGTAATATTTGAAAAAATAAATTTCACATATCCCCGCTGTTCTTGCCGGTCTCTTGTTTATGAACCTCTCGATAACAGTTCTTAATGTAAAGCTACAATAAACAAACATAAAGCGGTGAGGCACGATCTGTGAGGCACGCAGCTTACCTGCGATTTCAAGCAGTTTTGGAACTTATCCCTTTGTATTCCTAGGACTTCTGGCTTACAACGAGTGCCCTTACTTCGCCTTCGCCCATTGCCCCTTGCTTTTAGCGCTAGTTTCAGGAATCCTCCGGTAAGTTCTTAATTTATTTGCTGAGCAGCAATGCTTTTTTTTTTAACATCATCAGTCTGTCTATGTATACGCCCACTGTAGGGCAAAGGCCTCTCCGATGATCCGCTAATCAACCCGATCTTGTGCTTGCTGCTGCCACGTTATAACTCGAACTTTTTAATCGCGTCAGCCCATCTCATTTTCTGTCTCCCCTTCATGCGTTTGCCTTCTCTGGGAATGCAATCGGTTACCCTTAATGACCAGTGGTCATCCTGCCTACGTGCTACGTGCCCGTACCATGTCCCCTTGTTGATTTCAACTATGGTATCTTTAACCCTGGTTCGTTCCCTGACCCACTCTGCTCTCTTCTTGTCTATTAAGGTTACACCTATAATTTTTTCTTTGAATCGCTCGCTGCGTCATTCTCAATTAGGGTGGAACCCTCTTTGTAAGCCTCCAGGTTTCTGCTCTGTAGATAAGGACCGGAAAGATGCAGCTGTTATAGACCTTCCACTTGAGGGTTAGTGGTAAATTACCATTGATGATTTGAGAATCCTTGCCGAAAAAGACACACCTCATCCTTATTCTTCTAGTTATTTTACTCTCATGGTTCGGCTCCGCTGGAACTATCTGCCCTCAGTAAACATATTCCTTCACAACTTCCAGCGTCCCTCCCCCTATCGCAACTCACTGTTTTCTGCCAAGACTGTTACACATTACAGTAGTTCTGTGCATATTATTTTCAGACCTCCTCTTCTGCTTTGCGTGTGTAATTCAGTAATCATGACCTGTAATTCATCAGTGAAACACAGGTTATTAAGATACACTCCATTAGCTTTTATCCCTAACTCTTCTCAAACTAAGGCCCGGAAAACCTTCTGTAAACACATGGTGAATAGCATTGGAGAGATCTTGTCTCCCTGCCTTACACCATTGTTTATTGGCATTCTGTCGCTTTTTTATGGAGAACTATAGTCGCTGAGGATCTGCTGTATATTTTTTTTTCGGTGTGTTTATGTAGCATTTGTTAATGCCGTGATTACGTAGTGCCTGCGTTACTGTTTTGTCTCGATTGAGTCAAATGCCTTCTCGTATTCTATGAAGGCTATGTATAGGGGTTCGTTGTATTCCACCCATTTCAATATTGCCTGATTGATAGTATGAGTATGGTCTATTGTGAAGTAGCCTGTACGAAATCCTGCTTGGTCCTGTGGTTGATGGAACTCTCATGTCACCTTAATTATACTAGCTATTATTTTTGTAATAATTTAGTAAGAACGAACAGTATGATCATCAGCCTGTAATTTTTCAAGAGCTTGACGTCTCTTCTTTATGAATTAAGTTCATATTAACGTTCTCACAGGATTATGTACCTTTCCCGTCAAGAGACATTTCGTATATAAGGTGGCCAGTTTTTCAATAAAATTTCTTCGCCCTCTTTCAGGAGGTCCATCGTCACCTTATCCTCACCCGCGGCGTTGCCTTTTTGCATTCCTTCTAGAGCTCTCCTTACTACCCAGTCGTTACTGCTAGCATGTCAAATTCCTCTGGGCTCTTATTTCTTCTTACGATATCACCCTGATTGTTACGGCTTCCGTGCATCTCTCTAGAACTCCTCCGCCACCTCAACTATTCTATCTATATTGGTTATGACATTGCTTTTCTGGTTCTTTATGGCATAAATCTGACTTTTTTCTGTGCATAACTTTGCCTTCGCAGCTTTTAGGCTTTTTCTAGTTCTTACAGCATGCTCGATTCTCTTCATTTTATACCTTCTGATGTCGACTACATTACGCCTATCGATTGACTTCGACACCTCCACTATTGACGATTTTGTCAGTTGAATTTAAGGCTTTCATGGTTTGTCGTCTCTTAATAATATTTTTCGTCTCCTGAAACAACTTGTCAGTGTCCTGTCTATTGACTGTATATCTAATTTTTATTACACACTCTTTTATGATGCTAGTAAGATTATCGTTCATAGTGTCAACGGCAACGTCGGTTGCCTCGTTTAGAGCCACGAATCTATTCTGAAGTGAAACTCTGAACAGGCTACTTTCCTTCACACTTCTAGCTGATTCATTCACTTCTTGTGTATCCGTTTTTGTCTTTGCTTTTTTATTCTAGGTGAATGCGATCTCTGACCCTTATATAATCACTGTAGCCGATTTTGCCGACTACTTCAAAATGATGTACAATGCCTGTTGTGTGTACACAAAATGAAGTCAATTTCTTTTTAGTTTTGCCATTAGGACTTCGCCACGTCCACTTACGGTTAGCCCGTTTTCTGAAGAAGGTATTCAAGATCCGTAAATTATTACGTTCTGCAAACTCTACTTATAACTCCCCTATCGCATTACTTGAGCCGATGCCATTTTCTCCCATGCGTGGTCTCCGGCCTGTTTCTTGCCTACTTTGGCATTAAAGTCGTCCATCAGTATAGTGTACTGTGTCTTTATTAAACGCTGACTCTACGTCTTCGTAGACACCTGCCACTATATGAACATCATGGCTTGATGTAGGCGCGTAGACATGTACCACCTTCATCTTGTATCTTTTGTTAAACCTAATTACGATTGTAAACGCTTCTCAGAACTGCTAAATAATGCGTGGTACTGCTCCAGGGACAAGACAAGCTTCGCCTGGTCTGTGACGTCTGAGCATCCGAGCTGGCGTAGTTCACAGCTTGCTGACCATCTCACTGCAAAAATGCTTTTTACGGGCGTAGTGGCTAGCTATCAATTATTAATCCTCTCTTCCAATAGTTCCCGCCTGGTTTTGTTGACGCTTATGTTAAACTGAGGTTTTCAAATTCCAGACATTTTTCGAGAAAGATGTATATTCGCATTTACAGTTTGGATGAACCATCAGGCCTCATCGTCAATTATTAGGAAACGATTACGTCGCAGAGAAGCAGCAGGCGTACTTAAGCATTATCGATTTTCATTGCTCGAAGCGAGCGACAGGCGTTTGTCGGCTGTTTTGTCGGTTGCCATTTGTAAATCATGATTGAAAATTTTATGTTTTATATTATTATTATTAATATTATTATTATTATTATTATTATTGTCACGGGGTCGTGACGTGGCCGAAGGCAGGAGAATTTATGTTTGGATTTAACTGTTTATATGGGCGAACCTGTGCCCGGTAAATGGAAAGTTCGATTACAGTAGCAGTCTTGCACAGATAGCAGTGGATGGAGCGTCGGCCTTCGTTCAACAACTGACAAGCGGTGAAGCGCGTCGGCATTTATACTCGTGCCGTCGAATGTTCTAGCGTTATCGCTGGTGGTGGCGTACGTTCCAGAATAATCTGTACAGTTCGAAGAGTAGGCGTGATCTTAACGAAATGATCTACTACAGTCCGGAAGCTTCTCGAAAACTGCAGGCGCGGTTTGCACTGAGAATTGTGTAGTATTTTGGGGCGATAACTAAACTTGAGAAATGGAACGTGGCATTATTAAACAGCATGCATACGTTTGTACCTTAATATACGCCTAAACATCGTCAATATCCCCACTGGTTCTCCCCTGAACTTATAGCTGCACTGGAGCATAAAGATCGCGCGCACGAGAAGGCTAAATTTTCTCCTATTAGCAAGTGGAAGGAAGAATTCAGCTTTTTCCGAGATCTATCTAAACACCTATATAAATGGGACAATTCATATTTTGCATTATTAGAAAAAAAATGTTCTGACAGGCCAGTTGTGTTTTGTATATATATACACAAACGGTGAGGCAAAAGTGGGGAGTCCGTCAGTCTATTCGGACTTGGATGATGTCGAAGGGCATGCCGTTGCTGACTGTTTTGTCACGCATGAACCGTACCAGCTTGTCACGAGTCGTTGTATAAGGGTAAGATTGCCTTCCGAGCTTCGTCTGCTTATGCATTAGGCGCTTAAAATCGTGCTTATCGTGTGGTCCGTGTGGCATTCTTTCCACTATACTAAAAGCTTATGGTAGTATATTTGCCCCAGTACTGACTACAGTATTTAACAACTGTCTGAACGCTTGCATATTTCCTAGCATGTGGAAAACCGCGCGTGTTTTTCCAGCGTTTCGGTCAGGCTGCAAAACTGGTGTTTCTAACTATCGTCGGATTTCTCTATTGTGTGTTAATTGTGAGTTAATTTTGACTATCTTGATATTTTTCACAGTCCACTGTCATTGTTCATATTTTAGCTCTGCAGTGTTTCAACATAGTTTTTCATAATGTACAGATTCTTTCTTTCCGTCTTTCAGGAAGGTTTCTGCACAGATGTCTATGTTCCCCTTTATATATCACTTCCTTTCTGCGATTTTCGTCTTGTCTTTTTATTATTCCCAATTTGCACTGATTTACGTTTTCTCTGTGTACTTTCACTGTTTATTTGATTTCTCCGAAGAGTCGCTGTTTTTATTATTTCTATTGTTTCATTGATAATTATTTTTAATATTTATTTGTATGATTTTATTTCTTGCGTGCGCCTCCACTAAGACCTCATGGTGGTTCCAGGGCACTATAAATGAATTATTATTATTATTATTATTATTATTATTATTATTATTATTATTATTATTATTATTATTATTATTATTATTATTATTATTATTATTAATGATGCACTAGCAAACATACTGAGCTACACACTTATTGCTGGTAGCTGGTGTTTCAATTAAGGGTAGCACTTAGGTAACTTCAGCTACATTTTTCACTTAAGTTTTGTGAGATTTTGTAAATAAGTCTGCAATTATTTTTGCAGCGTCACTTCCACAGCAGAGTACGTAAATCGAGGTAACGTGCGCACATTCGTGTTTCAACTGTGGAATCAAGGACGCTGAAGCACGTTGACAGATTCTTGCCACCCCATATTCAAATGCCGACGTTTTAAATGCTGTCCCCAGTTTTCGTTACATTTCAAGTATCAGAGCCCAGAGACATAAAATTGTACAAACATGCATGTGCTCGTCAGAAAAAGAAAAAAAAACTAAATTTTGCAGTACGGCTCTGCTTTTGCAACGTTGTAGTTACTCGTTATCAAGGCAAGTTACACAGAATATGCGAATAGTTATTCATTTCTTTTTTGCTGGAAAGTATAACTTAGAAGTGTGGCAGCTTGATTTCGCTCGTGTCTTTCGTGTCCTTCTTGCCTCTGTGTCGTCGTTTTGTTCTCGCGCAATAACTATCGTTATAACTTAGAGGTGTGCGAATTAGCCGGCGACACAAATCACTAGTAAATACATATATCCAAGTCAAATCAGTTCTAATCAAGTCCACATCTTAAATAGCCAAAGCAGTAAATACAGCAGTTCAGGTCGGTCTAATTAAATCCAACCACATCCTAAGCGGCGTGGGTTGATTTGATTTGTGGGGTTTAACGTCCCAAAACCACCATATGATTATGAGAGACGCCGTAGTGGAGGGCTCCGGAAATTTTGACCACCTGGGGTTCTTTAACGTGCACCCATATCTGAGCACACGGGCCTACGACATTTCCGCCTCCATCGGAAATGCAGCCGCCGCAGCCGGGATTTGAACCCGCGACCTGCGGGTCAGCAGCCGAGTACCTTAGCCACTAGACCACCGGGGCGGGGCAAGCGGCGTGGGCTAAAGCAATTATAGTAAAATAGATTATACTCAATTGAAAGAACTGGCCAGGCTCCTGTGTCCTCAATTTACATGGATGCCACGAGACAGCATCACTTCTACGTTTCCTATAGCAGCTTTCACTGCGACGTCGGACTATCACAGGCTGCTTCAAACTTTCATCTGCGGTTGCTTTTAACTTGTGCGTTTGCTTCCTGGTTCTTCCGAACATCAAACAGCTGTCTTGCTCACTGCGCTGAGTGGTTTTATTTTGGCCTGATATACATGTTGTTGTTTTTTTTTTCACATTTACCGCACGTTGTCACAACATTCGGAGTGCGCCTGGTAATTATTGCCGCATTGAAAATACCGCACCAAGAGAATGACAAAGATGCGCGAGAGAGAAAGACGAGGTTCTGATCCGATCAGTTTGCCAGTGTTCTGGTACAATTAAAGCGAGTAGTCCAGTATTCAACTGATGCTGTTTCTGCATTGTGACACTGGTGGAGGTGCTGGGTACATGTTCGGGACGCCTGACAACAGCCCCGCATATAGTCCAGAAAGACTTCCACGCATCGACACCCCGGTTCACCGCAGCAGCCGCCGCCTGTTAGGCCTCAGCCCTAAGTTTGGTCCATCGCCGGAAAAGCGTGACCGGGCCAGAAAGCATGACTGCGCCTGAAAGCACTGGCCCCAACATGTTCAGCCCAAGCACGACACAAGTGACTGTTTTGAACCCTCAACTTCCGGTTCACTTCCACGGAAACGCATATGAGGACGCACATGACTGGCTCGAGGAATTCGAGCACACAGCAAATGTTAACGGTTGGAACGCCACACAGAATTAGGGCTACGTATATTTTCCGCTTCAAGACGGAGCCCGAACTTGGTTTACGAATCACGTGTGGTCGTCTTGAGATGAATTCTGGTAGAAGTTCCTCGATACGTTCACGAGCACTGAAGAGAAACCGAACAGCGTCTCCTCGAGTGATGGATTCAGAAACCAATTGAATCCGTTACTATGTTTGTTGAGGACATGGCGTGGCTGTTTAGTCGAGCAGATCCCAATATGTCCGAAGCCAAAAAGGTTAGCCACCTCATGCGGGGCGTTAAGGAGCAGCTGTTTGCTGGTCTCGTACGAAACCCGCCTACAAGTGTTTATGAATTCTCCAAGGAGGCGACATCCATCGAACGCGCACTGAATCTACGCTACCGGCAGTATGACCGCCCAACCCACAGTGCACCGATCAGCACGGCAGCCACGACCACAGCAACGACACCCGACGAAGGTTCTTTGCGCCAACGGATACGAAAAATCATACAAGAAGAATTCAAGAAGCTCGTCGCCAAACCGAATGACTGCGCAATTGCCTCAGTAACAGGCCAGGAGATCAGGCAAGCACTCTCGCTTCCTGAGCCGAGCACGAGCACCCCCAGGGCAAGCTATGCAGACCTAGTCCGCCGACAGCCAGTGAATGTGCGGACACCGCATCAGTACCACTAGCAACGTCCGACGACAGCGCCTTGGTACTACAGAGAAACTTCGACGCCGAGGCGGCCACCACTTCGCAAAACTGACATCTGACGTACCGCTGACCATAGACCCCTGTGCTTTCATTGTGGGGAAGCAGGCCACATCGTTTGGTATTGCCCGTATCGTGTCGCAGGGTACCAAGGGTTTCTTTCCACTATACCTCGATGCCATTTCAACGAAACACCTGACGTCGACACGAGTGTAATGACCCCGTGGGATGTTCCTCCTGGGTTTCGGCCGCGCTCACCCTCTCCTGGGCGTTATTCTCCATCCTCTAGACGGAGCACCACTGACATGCCAAGAGGGAGATCTCCTAGTCCACGCCGGGGAAACTAAAAGCAGCGACCTCAGGCGGAAAGGTTGCGAATCGTAGAAGTACTGAGAATCCCCCAATACTGCCGAGTGAAGAGAGACACATTTTCAATTAATCGACGAAAGATGGAGTTGTTACTGCCGATGTTGCAACTACAATTGACGGATATGACGTCATGGCATTGCTTAACACTGGCGTGGGCTTCTTAATAATGAGTGAGAGTCTGAGAGACAAGCTCGGGAAGATTAAAATAGAATGGACAGGACCGCAGATTACAGGAGCTGGAGGGCAGCTACTCACACCTACTGAAAATTGCACCGCAAGAATGAAGATAGGGGATGCATTCTTTGTCGCAACTTTCGTTATTCTTTCCGAGTGTTGCGAACAGTCAATTTGAGGGATGGATTTCTTGCGTGAGTATGGTTCCATCATCAATATACTGGATGGTGTACTGACCTTTTCTGCGGATCAATTCGCAGCGCTACACCAAAAATCCCTGTGAGTCTTTGACGATGGGGCCATACCTCCGTTATCGTGCCGCCTTGTTTGGGTCACATGCAGCGCGCAGCATACGGGAGAAGGAATCGCTGAACAAGTATGGACGCTTCTACTCTCTCGCGGCGTTGCAATTGCCAGAAGTATTGTCGATGTTGTGTGCGGTGAAGCGGAAGTTCTGTTGACGAATTTTACTAATGAGTGACGATATATTACACAAAGCACTACAGCTGCCTACTTCGACGAGATCATCGAAATTCGCGAGTGCTGTGTAGTGCAACAGGACGAGCCGCAAGCCACGTCAGCCCCACCACCTATTGACGTAGGCATAGATTTATCATCAGCGCAGAGACAGCGTCTAGTAGATATTCTTCACCAGTTCAAAGACTGTTTTTCGTCGACCTCGAGGGTCAGTGAAACGCCACTGACGAAGCACCGTATAATAACGGAGGAGACGGCAAGGCCAATACGACAGAACCCATACCGCGTAGCACCGAAAGAGCGTGAAGCAATCCAGGAACAAGTGAAGAAAATGCTTGATGATGACGTCATCTAGCCGTCAAGAAGCCCTTGGGCATCGCCGGTAGTGCTGTTTAAAAAGAAAGACGGAAGCTTGCAATTTTGTGTCGACTACCGCAAGCTGAACAATGTGACAAAGAAAGACGGGTACCCATTACCGCGCATCGAAGATTCACTCGACAGGCTCAGGTATGCACGCTACTTCTCGTCAATGGACCTCAAAAGTGGGTATTGCCAAATTGAGGTCGACGAGCGAGATAGAAAAAAAAACGGCTTTTGTGACGCCTGACGTGCTTTATGATTTTAAAGTCCTGCCCTTCGGATTGTGCTCAGCCCCCGCAACATTTCAGATACTAATGAATACCGTTCTGTGAGGCCTTAAGTGGCCGACATGTCTGGTCTATCTGGACGACGTCATTGTTTTTTTTCAAAAACATTTGAGGAACACCTAGACAGGCTGCTATCAGTATTCAGGGCAATAAGGTCTGCCGGCCTGACACTAAAACCCGAGAAGTGGCATTTGGGTTTCAAGGAGCTCCAATTTTTAGGCCATGTGGTGAGCCATGAAGGTGTTCGACCTGATCCCGATAAGATTTCGGCCATCAGAAACGTTTATTTATATGAAGTGCCTGGTTTTGTTTTTTACCACTCGAGAGTTTGTTTACAGTGTACAAAGTTTTCCACGCAGACGTGGTAGTCATGGGATTTGATTTAATGATCCTGGAAAACCTAGAAAAGTCAGAAAATTTAGAAATATAAAATTGGTAGACACCCTGTGAATGTTAAAGGAGGTTCTCCTTGGTGGCTCAGTGGCTAACGCCTCGCTCTCACAATTCAGAAATCGGACGTGCAATTCCGCGCACCGGGGTCTTCTTCCTGGATTTTTCTTTCTTGCGTTTTCATATTTATAGATGCGTGTATGGTGAATGACGTAGACGCCTAAGCCAGCGGTAGAATACAGCTGAGAGTGTCCATATAATTGCTATTGCAATAAAATATATATACATTAAATAAAAAAACAAGTGGTAACAATGCATTGACCACGCTCATAACCTTATTGATGATTGAATGGTATGTAGGGTTTAACGTCCCAAAACCACCATAGGATCATGAAAGATGCCGTAGTGGAGTGCTTCAGAAATTACGTTAAAAAACCCCAGGTTGACGCTCATAACCTTACTTACATCTCGGTGAGTGTGACTGCGATGATCAGAAGAAATGCAACCTTTACTGCCATCATCGTAACACTGTGCCTTACGCTTTTCCCCTTACACTAGATTTTTGCTGGAACCTCAGTTTCTTTTTATACTAGTGGTGGTATCCCCACGAGCAGCTTGTAATGTTGCTATTGTCGTCGATATAACCTAAATTTGGCTGCTGCCTTTTCTTGTAGCTGCAAATACAATCCGCGAAAACAAAAGTTTAAGACGGTTGTTTCCAGACCTGCTGCAACGTACGAACACTGACTCGTGAAAATTTCCGTTTTTGTAGAGTAAGGGAATGCGACATGTTGCACTATACACGAACACAATTTACAACAATATGCTAATGAATAGCATCGCTTGGTAGTCACATTCTAGGCTCAACAGAGATGTGGTACAACAATGGAAGACAGCTGTTGTATTCAAAGTAAAGGACAATATAACCGAAGGACACAAGAGTTAAAGGCGACAACAAAAGCGAGCTTTAAGAATGGTAAGTTTATTCTTAAAATTAAAAATATCTTGACAGCTCAGGTCACCACATCTTTACATACCACAAAAACAAAAAAAACTTGTGCTGGACACCACCAGCACTTGTGTCGCCGCCTTCAACCCTTATGCCCTCGTTTTTAGGACTCTCTTTAGATTGTCGCAACCACACGCCCAGCAATCAATCCTTCTAAGAAGACTGACTAGACACGTTTTCAACAAAAGTTACGTGTTTTTGTAGGAATCTAAATGTGCTAACATTGCGAGCTTGCTGCGCGGAAATTTCGGGGCATCATCGTCGTCGTCAGTTGGGAACAAAAAAGCAGTCTTGTACAAGGCCGGAAAGTTAAGGCAGGTGCAAATGAATTAAAACACTAAAATTTTCAATTCAAGTGAGAATCAAACACTACGTTCTTCGTCACAATGAGGTGTTCTACCACAGAGCGACCTCACTGCTTGAAGCAGCTTCGGAAACAGACACTACATGGCTACGTGTGTTTATTTTTATGTATCCGGGTTTCACCGGAAAAGGTGCTGGCTTCGCTCTGTGCATACTACGCTGCTGTTGTTGAGAAGCTTCACGAATGCCGTAGATCGCTTTGTTAAGATTTAGTGAAGAACGCGAATAATCAAGTTTATGTGACGGTTTACGCGAGCAGCAGTCATAATGCTGTAAGATTGGGTGTCTTTCATGTGAACGACAGCTGTATACAGCTGTAATGCTGTGAGATTTAATAAAGAGTCCTGTTTTTTCATCTTTCACTATATTCATTGCGTATCCGGTCAACGTTATGTATAGAAAAAAGAACAACCTGTTCAATATTTGAGTCTTTTTACTCGAGTCGCTTTGGAACTCACTAAATCGCAAGTGCACTTCAGCCTTTTGACTGCCTTTTCTTGCTACTAGCTAGAAAATGTTGCCTCACATAAACTTTATTGCATGTAGGAGTATGGAAGTTTATAGACTGGGTAATAACAACATGTGTGTGTTTGAATTGAAAAACCTTATTCAGTTCTGCTATTTCCCAAAGGTGGAGGCACAACAGTGTACAGTCTACTCAATTTGCTCGAATAAAAAGGCATTTTGTATTGTCTTGCAGAAAAAAAGACTAAAATATGCATAAATAAAAGAATATACAGCTGAATACAATATCTGGAAAGAGGCAAGCTAGGAAAAGAACCCACTTATTTCATTTTGAATTCTTGTTTTTCTGTCTTTCAGAGATATCCCGCTTAGTGCCTCGATTTCTCATAAGTATATTCCTCAAAATGTGCGTCATACGGTTTGATAACGACAACGAAGAGCCCATGTGTTCGAATTACACCATCCAGGACCACGTACAAATGCGCTATAATTGATCCTCATGTGCGTGATCGGAACCCGGTAAAGTTCAAAAACTTGTACTCTCACTTCACATTTCTTGATGTGTTTGTCTCAACCGAACACTAGCTATGGTGCTCGGCTGCTTACCTGAAGGTCAGGGGGTTCGACTCTGGCTGCGTCGGTTTGGATGTAGGCGATATGCTAGAGGATGGTGTACTTTATGTGCCATGTGAGTGAACGTTAAGCAACACTCGATGGTCGTAAATTCCAAAGTTCTTCACTAAGGCATCTCTCATAATCGTCTCGTGGTTATGGTACGTAAAATACCCGATGATATTATTATTGTTTACGCTAATAATAATAATAATAATAATAATAATAATAATAATAATAATAATAATATAACACCTTTTATTTATTATTATTTATTTATTTAAAAATACTGCAGGCCCTACGCGAGCCCAAGCAGGAGTGGGAATATCATTAAAAAAATATCAACAGTGAAGCTTAGGACAATCGACAACTTAAGTAGTAAACCAAATTTAACAAGCAAAAGAGAATGAATAAATAGATATGCTTCGCAGTAACAAACGAACAACATTATAAATGATAAAATATGCACGTACAATATTTCACACGTGAGATGAACGCTATGCATAGAAAAGTGAATGCGATAATCAACTGCAGCGAAGCTGTTCTGCATAAACATAACTTTACATATCAAACGAAAGGTTATTTAAAAACTGAACAAATGAATCAGCTGTGTTAGGGTTTACTACTTCTTGGGGTAATTTATTCCATTGTGTTATAGCATGTGCAAAAATGGAAGACTTATGTATATTAAGATTACTAACCAGCTGCTTGGTTGTTTTGCTGTGGTTTGTACGTCCAGGCCATATGAGGGGCTCAGTTATGCAGTTTTCAAGTGGTATTATGTAGTGACCATGGTACAGCTGACATAAAAATTTCAAGCGAGATGAGCTAGTTTTTTGACTTTAGCCTTGTCACGAAGAACTTACACACTGTAAAAACGCGGGTATGTAGTGTATATAAACTTCAAAGGTGAAGTTTTGCGCTCTGGAAGTACGACGCAATTTTCGTTTCAAAAATGAAAGCTTTTTTGGCGCGTTGCTGCAAATGTTTTCCATGTGTGTGTCTCAAGTTAGGCTGTTTGTAACTGTAAGACCTATATACTTTATTTGATTGTTTCTTTTTCAATGTAAGCACCAATATTAGCATAGAAAATTCTAGTGTTTTTTTGTTGCTAAATGTCTTCGAAGTATTAAGCTTCAATCTATATGTTTCACACCATATACAAATTGAGTGCAACGTATCACTGAGTCAAACTTGGTCAGAATGGTGAGTCACATTAGCATACACACAGTCGTCGGCAAACAGTCGGATCTTCACATGCATATGAACAGACAAATAAATATCATTTATTATGAACAAAGAACATTAAAGGGCCAAGTAATGAACCTTTTGGTACTCCCGAGTAAACATTCAATGTATCGAAAATACAATCATTAACGGCAACATACTGTTTTCTTGAGGACAAATAACATTCTATCCAACGAGTGATATCGCATTCAATGCCCATAGAATGTAGTTTGGTTACCAAATCAGCATGCGGAACTGCTTTGGTAACCAAACTACATCTTGTGAGGTAGACTTCATGAAGTCTACCTCGCAAGATGTAAACCGAGTGGGATGGATCTATTATGCATCCCTTTCAAAAATACCAACAATTCGGCTTAAGGTGTTATCAAAATAATTTAACGCAGGATCCCCCACTCACCTCAATCAGCGGGCTGCAGTGACGACATACAGTCCCATAAGAGCTGCGACAGTGAAGATGGTGGAAACAGGGGGCAGTGGAGAGAGATGAAACAAAAACAAAAGGCACCTAACGTTTCCGTTTCAGTTAACGCCATTTGAATATACCATATATCTGTAGTGAAGAGAAATGCCCACTACTGCAGCGACATCGAAATGTTGGCGCGAGGCACGAGCTAAGGCAAGTTTTCCCTTCGAATGGCACATTTGGCACCGTTTCGATGTGTAACTATCGCGGTCCGGTATCTCGGCTGGTTTCGTGTATGTGTAGAGCTCCTCAGTGATTTCCAAGAATAGCTTTGATCAGTAAACAAACAAAAAGGAGAACGTACTCTAGTGGGTGGTTATTCGGACAAAGATGCTAAAGCTTGCTAGTGTCGTAGAGAAACCACACAGTGATTCACCAGAACGCCTTTATTACGACGAGCCATAATTTTTCTGGCCCCAAGGTTTCGCTTACATTCTGTAAGCCGATTCCCAGGCAGGCGGGTTCCCGCAACTCCAACAAGACCAGCGATATGAACTTTCGTAGTAACCATAGTACGGCTGGAGTAATTGTTCACAAACGCAGCTTGGACCACAGGTAATCCAATCTCGTGGTCCCCTGCAAGGCTAAAAGATACGAAAAGAATAAATGCGTTTTTTTGAAGCCTGTTATTGATATGCAATATTGCCTGTTACATATATCCACACTTCGGGTAAGACAACATGAAACGACGAGTGCAGTCTCCCCTGTGGGTTGAATCATGAGCTTCTGATAAGTGAAACCAAGTCATGTTCTCTAGCGACACAGCTGTACAAGTATCACTTGCTGAGTATGTTTACGCTTTCTCAAAATAAACTAAAACTATATGATGTTTGTAACCTTTAACTTATCTTGTGAATCATTCACCCAGGTTAACTCTTGATATCCTACAAAATGGCATTCCAAAGCCCCTGTTCCCGTCAGTTCTTAGCCATGGTATACAGTGATATATTGTGCTACACTGTGAATGGATATTCTACATATTACCCTTATCACGTGTCCCCTCCTATCCATCGCGTTGATTTCCCACGCCTTCCTATAATGTACAGCTATGAGCTCGAGCAGCGTATGTTGGGGGACTACTTCGTAAGACATAATTGAAAAGAATATAATTTTGCTAATGACGAGGCAGTAGAAACATCCTGTCTGCTTCGTTTCTGCTGTCTGGTCTTCAGCGCAGTTATATTTTTTTCCTTTATGTACAGCTATGCTATGTCCTACACTCGCCGTCCTCATTACCTTCTACCTTTTCATCGTCCTCAACATCTCTTCCTTTCCCCCTTAATACACAGTACTACACATGTATATGCTGTGCCAGACTCTTCCCACATTCTTACCCTCACTCTTCCCAGCCCTTGTTATACTATAGTACACATGGCTATGCATCATTTACCCTCTCCTTCCTTCTTTCTTCCCTTACCCTCAAACGTTTTCCTCATCAGACTTTTCCATCTAGATGCGTCCTCATTTAACTCAGTTCCTTTTCACACCCAATTCTTACGCCGTATTATACACGGCTGTGCTATGCTTCACCCTTTCCTCATCTTTTCTCTTCACCTAACATTCACAACATTCCTCTCGCTCTTACTTTTCTGCCCGAGAACTTGCTGTACTATACTACATACGGCTACGTAATGTTACGTGTTTCCATGTTTCCTATCTCTCCTATCCCCTCGATTTGTCGTCGCGCTCGCTCTCTAGCATACTGTTTCTCTCTCTCTCTACACCTTTATTCCTATTCTTTTAATCCCTCCTCACCCCCATCCCTTGTGAGCTACTGTTCAGGTGTCGCTCCCTGAAGCAGACCGTTACGGGGCTCACTTTTCTCTTCCTTTCTCTCTCAGAACCACTTAGTCGTTATGTTTTACATTATTCCATTCTCATTGATATCCTCCTCACCCTAACTTTCCTTTGCCACCCCCCTTACTATACTACACTATACACAGCTATGCTAGACATGGTTTTGGTACCATACATGTCCTTGCTATTCTTGACCACCCCGGGCGCCTGCCGGCACCAGCGGCGTCAGCGGCGACCGCCTCCAGGAAGCGGATGGGACAAGCGAGCGACAGCGACAGTGAGGATACTCATGCTTACTATCTCAGCTGTGAGGACTTCTCAGATGACGGTTTTCAACCTGTGCTGAGCCGCAAGGCGAAGAGAAGGAACATGAGGACATCCTCATCCTCAACTATTCAAACTGTAAGTGAAGCGCCAAAATCGAACACTTATACCATCCTGTTTCTGCCTGCACTTCCTACCGTCAGCATGAAACGCCTTAACAGACAGTCTGTGTCGAGGTCTCTGGAAACGCTCGTGCCAAATGAGATCATGGACATAAGAGTGAACGCCAGAAAGAATATACTGGCTGTTGACGTTTTGCACGCAAGTGCGTTGGGCGTTCTGCGCACTGTAACTGACTTGGACGGCAACCAGGTGCGCTCTCATGTTCCCTTGGGATGTGATGTAGTAACCGGCGTGATCTACGACATTGATGTCGCTATTTACAATAAGGACTTACAACTTCTTGTCAAGTCAACAACTGATACTCCAATTGTTGATGTCACCTGGCTAGGCAAGTCTCGCTGTGTGAAGATTGCGTTTAAGAGCACATCACTCCCCTCTCATGTGAAGGTGGGGTACTTCAGACATGCTGTGCGGCCTTTCATTCCGAAGCCTCTCCAGTGCCGTAAATGCATGAAACTTGGACATGTGAGCAGCGTCTGCGAGAATTCGATGGTATGCCACCGCTGCGCCGAGCACCATGAAGCGGATAAGTGCGTCGCAACTGTTAAGAAATGCTCTAATTGCAATGGATCCCATGAAGCCACATCAAAGGACTGCCCGCGAGTTCAGAAGGAAATTGCCATCTTGAAGGAGATGGTGCGCGATCACTCATCTCATCGAGAAGCCGCAGCTAAAATCAGAAGGCGTCGTTCACGTCGACGTCGGTCTTCGAGGACGCCCGCTACCTCCTCGACACGTTTGCGTGATCCCTCATCAGTACCACCTCCTTTGCCTCCCAGACCACATGCCGTAGGAAAGGCTGTAAAGGACAAAGCCAGTGAGCATACCCTAACTGCGACAGAGTGGCCTGCACTTCAAGGGGAAGCAGCATCAAGCGAACCGAAGGAGCTTCATGACGGCCAGTCCGCGCTCCCGGTTTGAGATCTTTCCAACCAAGACAGGCAAGTGACTGCAATCGTGCCGGTTCGAGATCTTTCCAACCAAGACAGGCAAGTGGCTGCAATCGTGCAATCATTAATTGCCACGATTCGCACGCTACTGAGCAGCATACAATCTCCGTCTGCTAAAAGTTCACTGCAAATACTGGATGCACTGAATCCAGTTCTTGCTAACTTCGTATAAGCACAATGGCTCAACAAAATCTCATCTTCCACACTAAAGTTAAAAGTGCGTCGATTTTTCAGTGGAACGCCAGAGGCATGAAGTCCCGTATCTCGGACTTTCGCCAATTTGTTCGGGCCAATCAATTCCCTATACTTGTCATATGTGAACCTAACGTATCAACGCCTTATAGATTGTCCGGCTATGAAGCTTTTTGTTCAGCCGCTTGCGAAGAACGAAGCAAAGTAATTGTTTACATTCGCACAGACTTGACTTATCTTTCGCACCCGATAAGTTCAAATGACGACAATCAGTACGTGTGTCTTCGTGTGAAGAAGAATGCAGTTTCGTTCACGCTTATTGGTGGATATATATCTCCGTCATCGCGATTTGACTGCGACAGATTAAAAGACATTCTAATGAGAACCGATGGGCCTTGGATCATCACCGGTGACTTCAATGCCCATCACATGCTTTGGGGGAGCACTAGGATGAATGCCAGGGGCCGGAACCTTGTTACATTCGCTTCCGATTACGACCTTTCCATCATGAACGATGGTACCCCCACATATCTGCGGGGTCTCACGTATGGCAGTTGCCTTGACCTGACATTGGTGTCACGGTGCTTCTCTCACAAAGTTAAGTGGTTTTGCGATATTGAGACTCATGGGAGTGATCACATACCCACCTACGTGACGATCGATGGTATCATAAAAAAATTCTCTTCCGGTGTTGCAATTGGCACTGACTGGTCAATGTTTGCATCGCGTGTTGAGAACGCTTGCCAAGAAGGCCTCGCCTGCAGCCTGGAAAATACCATAGTGGAAGCTATGCAAGCGTCCAAATGCAAATTACCATTTTCGTCTAAAGTAACACAGTTTGACATCGAACTGGAAAACTTACGAGCTATACGAAGGCGTGCGGAACGACGATACAGACGCACAAGATCAATTTACGATCTGAGGGAAGCAAGGCGGCTCCAGAAAAAGATTCAACGACGCATTTACAAACTGGAGAGCGAACGCTGGAAAGCATTCTGCGAATCTCTAGACCCTCATAAACCGCTGTCATATATCTGGAGAACAGTTCGTGGTCTTCGCTCCTCTCCACAACAACGACACCCTTTTAAAGCTTTGGCACTCCATCATGGAAAAACAGAACTCGAGGTGGCTGAAGAATTTTGCACGAGAGTTGCCGGGAATATTATGAACGAGAGCATCGACGCCGTGATCGTTCCTGAGACGCGATTACCAGAAATGGACACTCCGTTCACCATGAAAGAACTTGAAGGTGCGTTAGTCGCTTCTAAGCGCATGTCATCGCCAGGTCCTGATGGTATTACTTATAGTGCGTTGGGACACCTTGGACAAAAAGCCAGAAAAGAACTTTTAACATGCTTCAACAACTCCTGGCTCAGTGGCAGTGTTCCTTGAGAATGGAAAATAAGTCGATTAATACCACTTTTGAAATCGGGAAAATCACCATTGGACTTGACAGCGTATCGCCCTATTGCCCTCGCAAGCTGCCTCGGAAAAGTGATGGAAAGAATGGTTCTATTTCGTCTCGAGTGGTACTTGGAACGATACACCAAATACCCTTCTTGCATGGCAGGCTTTCGTCGGGGCCGCTCCTCCATTGACTGTGTCATTGATTTATCGACATTTGTTCAACAAGAAAAAAGCCGCAAGCGCATATCAGTGGCACTCTTTCTTGACGTGAAGGGTGCATATGATAATGTAGCTCACGATTCCATCCTCACTTCTCTCGCAGCAATGGGCATTGGTGGACGAATGTTTCAATGGATAAAAGACTATATAACTGGCAGGGGTTTCTTTGTGCAAACAGATGAGGGTAAAACTGCTGAACATTACACCTACTGCGGAGTACCTCAGGGAGGTGTTTTAAGCCCCACATTGTTCAATGTGGCCCTCATTGGTCTGGTGAAGGTTCTGCCAAAGTCGGTGTGCCTATCCATATACGCCGATGATATTTGCCTCTGGAGTGCTGCAGTTACTCGCCCTCAGGTGCGTGCACGAATACAGCGGGCAGCAACCCTCACAACAGCCTACCTTCAAAAACAAGGCCTAAATATATCAACTGTGAAGTGCGCGTTGATGGCGTTTACACGCAAACCAATGACGCCATACCCTGTTTACATCAATGGGCAGAGTGTCAAATATGCACGGACGCATCGTTTCCTGGGCATAATTATCGACAGAAGTCTTTCGTGGAGCCCACATTGTGCGTACTTGAAGAAGAGACTGCTATCTATTGTGCATATCATGAAATTCTTCTGCGGTAAAGCATGGGGAACTTCTGTGGCCTCCGTGCTACAGCTGTACAGGGCCCTATTTCTAGGTCTATTGCGCTACAGCTTGCCGGTGCTGACTAACACTTGCAAATCGAATACTCATTCATTGGAGAGTTTGCAGGGTCAGGCACTGCGTATCTGCCTAGGACTGCCCCGATTCGCTTCTACTTATGCCACAATCATGCTTGCCAAAGACCATCCGGTCAGGACATATATAGTTGTGGATTGCCTCAGAGCGCACATTCGACATGCTAGCCGTGTCTCCGACCACCACTTGGCCCTTCTACCTTCCGGAAGACCACGTGCTACGTTTTCAGACGTCATAGCCAAGCACCTAAACAGCATTCCATTAGGATATACGCCAGCTGCGAGAACGGCATGCCCTTTGTGGTGCCTCGACCAGCCGCAAGTACGTCTAGAAATTCCGGGAATCAAAAAGAAAAGCAGTCACTCCAGAGTAGCATTGAAGCAAGCAACACTGCTATTATTACATGAGTTGTACTTAGACCGAACGCAGATATACACTGATGGGTCCGTCTCATCCAGCAGCTCATCAGGTGCCGCTGTAATTCCGGCTGCAGCAATGACAATCAAGTTTAAGTTGTCGCATATGACTACATCTACGGCATCAGAGCTTGCTGCTATAAGGGCTGCTTTACAATATCTCGTTCAAGAACGTCCAGGAAAATGGGTCATATTCTGTTATTCGAAGGCAGCGCTTCAGAGTTTGCAGTCTACCATGCGTAGGAGGAGCCATGACCAACTGGTAGAAGAAATAAGACATTGCCATCATGAAGCTCTAGCACGAGGGCATGATATTATATATCAATGGCTGCCTGGACATATCGGTATTACCGGAAATCAATTAGCCGATGATGCAGCCCGTTCAGCCCATGAAGAAACCCGTGTAGTCCCGATTCCTCTATCAAGGAATGATGCAGCAAGACAACTTTACCGGCTGGCTCGAGATCTCACACGCACGTTCTGGTCGTCTACCACCTTCCAAAGGTGTCAATTTTATGAACTGGATCCTTCGCTCAAGCTAAAGCTACCATCACATCTTTCCCGCTCCGATGCGACACTGTTATGCCGCCTTTGGTTGGGTGTTGCATTCACAAAGGCGTACTCTTTTCGCATTGGTATGGCAGACACTCCTACATGTGACTACTGCGGAGATGAAGAGACCATCGAACACGTCCTGTGCAGCTGCGCTTGCTACGACACACAGCGATGCCAGCTACGGATGGTTTTGAATCGACTTGACCCCGGACCATTTTGTGTGCAGAAGATACTAGGACCTTGGGCATCTGCCTCAGTTGCGCAGAAAGCAACTAAAGCACTGCTACTTTACCTTAAGTCAACAAACCTGAGCGACCGCCTGTAAACTGTGTGTGCTCCCCGAGTGTGCTCGTGATTGTGTGTACCTTCTCATCTTTCTGCAACCTCTTTTCTCCCCTTTATCCCCTCCCCAGTGCAGGGTAGCAAACCGGATGTGCGTCTGGTTAACCTCCCTGCCTTTCCTTGCATCTTTATTTCTCTCTCTCTCTCGTTCTCCTTTTCATCTTCCTTAAACTCGCTTCACTTTCCCGCCCCTTTACCATACCACACTGCACGTGGCTATGCTGTACATCGTTTGCCTGCGTGACGCCAAAAATGGGTATGCTATTTTTGCCCTCTCATCCTTTCCCTCGCTTAAAATTCTCCTTTTGCTCGAAAACCCGCTAGAAGAGGTTGGAAATGACCACCGACTACAGAATTCGAAAGCTATGTTACAGTAACCCTTATAAATCCTGACACGCTAGGTATAATGCCCACTTTTATTAACCCTGATAAATTTAGATAACAGTAAAATGCTGGCGACTATTTTGGGGTATATCATTAGAAGCCCGCGGCATTACATAACCAAAGGCAAATGCACAGAAGCCCGCAACAATGGGCGCGCACTCCAAGCTGACGCCATGAGCCAAACGGCCGGTGCCTTTGGAGAACATTGGCGAGTGCAAACAGGGCTATTCCTTTACTCGCGCAGGTGATTGGCTGCCGCGCTTTGGTCGTCTGGGCGGAGCTTCCCCTGACTTCTTTTAAATTGTATCCGACTATAGTTGCACAGTTGGTATGGTAGTAGTAAGTTCTACATTTACTAATTTTTAATTCTATTTTTAAGAGTAGAGCGTAAGGTAACCAACTGATTTAGGCCTTAATAAACCTCTGTGTCTCCCTCCTCCTCTTTCTTTTTCTCTGGTGACGTAGCCCTTACAGCGCGCATTTGTTTTCTGACTTTTTAAAGGAGCACTGACATCGACTTTCAAGATCGAGATGTGCCCATCATTCGATCGATTGGTACACATAGGTCTTCTTGGCCAAATTTGAATGGCAGTCGTCACGTGGAAGTTATTTTAATTCGATGTCAAACAGCGTAGAAAAGCTAAGGAGAAAAAACTGAAAATAGACTGCCCTGTGACATCAACACTAGTTCTACGTGTTCGGTGTGATACATTCTACTAGTACCATCCTGAGTGACGATACGCTAGTAAGAATGACGCCGACGATCTGAGTGTGTTTGGAGCCGTCCCCCGGCCATGCTCTCACTAATGGCTCTCCTTGCCTTGTTGAAGCGTGCGTGCGATTCATCGTGTCGCATCGACTGTTTGACAATACGTGCCAGAATGTCGGGGAACCGCTGCACAGTGAGAACTTACACGTCAAGGCGCGGAAAAAGCGGAAATTGCATGGAGTTTCATGCTTTTCGAAGCCATGAACCTCAACGCAGCCAGTTGGTTGACTTCGTACGCGCCAATAGACAGAGAGACTGTACGCCTAAGAACAACCGAATTTGCTCGCTTCACTTAGCGCCGAGCTGCTACAGGGCGAGTCCTCTGTTGGCGAACGAGTTGGGTTTCACTGGCAGTACGAGGTCCCTTCTTAAGGCTGTGGATAAAGGGAGAAGGGAAGGTTGAGTTGGCGCTACTTAACCTAGCCGGCGGAAAACGCATGGAGTCTACGTCATCACAGACTCAGCTGGACTGACTGCACGTGCGCTCGTAGCAGACGGAATGGCAGTGTGCATGACGTCACCATTTTTTGTGAAAGCAGCGTAGCCGCGGGGTAGCGCTGACAGCACTACGATTTGGCGGGCTTTCGACCCATTTTGAACCACGTTCGACAGCGGATATATTGACCAATGTTGCAGATATTTATTCGTACTTCAGATGCGTTTTAGGTCGCGAATCGCTACTGGGGGGTTAATAGCCACTCGTTGACGCAAAAATCTTGACATGAGTAAATTTGATGTCAGTGCTCCTTTAAGCACATCGAAAGAGCAACTTTTCGGGGCCTTCGCGTTCCGAAAGTATGTACAAAAGGTGTCAGAAAACTGCTTCAAAATAATTGGTTAATAAATGTATCATTGCTTACTCTTCCAAGTCTCCTGCACCGGCCATAGCGTCCACCATATGGTGAACTCGAGGAGCTGTTTCTTTGTGAGAAAAAAAAATGAAATACGACCTAATAATGTAACACCATGAACATTGCTGGGAAAATAAACACATCACTCAGTTCAGACTGTTTTTATTGATAAAGAAGGCAGTGTTTTTATTTATTTCTTTATTCTTCCTCCAGATGCATATTTCATATATTGTCTTCATTATATGTATGTATACCCTATCTCTATTGTGGCGTTTGCGATTGTGATCATCCCCACAGATGGCCCGCAGAAGCAGCATGTGTGAGATCAATGACATATTAGCAATTGTTTTGGTATAACATATATTTTCTGAATATTTTACGCTTGCAACATTACCATTGCCCCTCTTTCTTGAGCTCGACACAATATCGTTGTCGTTTTTCTTTTCTGCAAAAGAGGGCTCTAATACCCACGAACAATAATAAAATATCAATGGAACCTGTTGAGGCTTATATACATTGGCTAGCCAACAGCAGAAGTAAAAGTGTGTGCGATTTCTTACACCGGCATGATACAAACAATGCAGCTTTTCGGCTTATCGTCATAAGTTTCTAATTTACACAAGTTGCGCCTGTGCTCCCGAGTTTCAACTTGATTCTCAGTCAGGGCTTATTCCTGATAATTTCCTTGTTATTTTCATTCCTCCAGTTATTTAGACATACCAAACATAAACGGGAAAATATCATTTTCATTTCTTATTGAGTTTAGCGGCGTATGTGTGCGTGCACGTTCTCCGTCGGGCAACGCCTCACTTTGGTGTTACGTATTCCGATGATTTAGACCGACAACGGTATTCAGTGAGAAACTGTTCAATGGAATTCCATGTGCTAGAGTCTACACTTGCCGCATATATTTTATGAAGAACAATTCACGTGACATCTCATTAAATGCTTCTAAAACCCTCTTTCTCCACATACACAAGACGGTACGACCGACCAACAACCGCTAAACAAGAATATGCGGCGGACAAATTAAACTATATTTCTATAAAGCATACCTAATAGGTTAGAATAAACTGGATTTTAGAAACAAGGTGTAATCGAAATGAAAAAAAAAATACAGTTTTACCACAAGGGCAAAGCAATGATAGGATAGCGACAAATGGAAATTCCACGAGAAGAACGTCAAGCAGCTCGGAATGTGTGCTGTACTGCTCAAACACAAAGGACACATGGAGGAATCACAGCACATCCACCGAGTAAATGGTGACGAGGGGGCGGAAGCGTCCGTGCGTTCGTCCGTTCGTTCATCCGTTCCTCCGTCCGACTGCCTGCCTGCCTGCCTGCCTGCCTGCCTGTCTGTCTGTCTGTCTGTCTGTCTGTCTGTCTGTCTGTCTGTCTGTCTGTCTGTCTGTCTGTCTGTCTGTCTGTCTGTCTGTCTGTCTGCGCTTTTGTCCATCCGTCCGTGCGTCTGTCTGTACTTCCATCAGAGCGTGTGTCCATCCGTCCGTGCATTCATTCGTTCGTCCGTCCGTCCGTCCATCCCTCCGTCCGTCCGTTCGTCCGTCCGTCCGTCTGTCTGTCTGTCTGTCTGTCTGTCTGTCTGTCTGTTTGGTCTGGTCTGGTCTGGTCTGGACTAAGTCTGTCTGTCTGTCTGTCTGTCTGTCTGTCTGTCTGTCTGTCTGTCTGTCTGTCTGTCTGTCTGTCTGTCTGTCTGTCTGTCTGTCTGTCTGTCTGTCTGTCTGTCTGTCTGTCTGTCTGTCTGTCCTTCCGCTGCTATCACACTCTAGTACGCACCGGACGGACGGACGATTCTTCCCACTTATCATCATTCAATCGATGGATATATCGGCTATGCAGATTGGACAAGACGACCAACCAGGTGATGCTATGGGGAGCTTCACCCCTGAAAGAACGCACGCAAGTCAAGCTCAAACTATACAAAAACCTCCTCCCCCCACCACCGGCACGCTGCTCAAACTCAAAGAACGACGTAGGAAACAGACTCAAGCATACACAAGACGAGCGCGAACTTACCGTCACACTTCTTACTTATTTGTGTTTGAGCAACCGGCTCCTTTCGCAAATGTCGTTGCTGCAGTGAGCTAAGCGACCTTCGTACGCTCCATAACTTCAACACAAAGTCTAGGTAAAGGCGCAGAAACCACCCACGTCAAGGCATAAGCGTGCGCGCACCGACATCCATGGTCTGTAGCACGCTCTTTGCAAAGAGTGGGACAACAACAACTGAAGCATGCCTATCACGCCTTCGCTGGTTGTGTACAGGACACCCTGAAAGGTCTAAATGATCTGTTTACCACCGGCGCTAAGTGGTCTGTAAAAATATGTCGTTGTTAGTATGTTGAAGGAAGTACTACGCTCCATAGGCGATTCATATAACACCACGGGCTCTCGAGCAATTGTTCACAAGCGTTCGTATTCGAGTTCACAGGCATTCATATCTCGAGCATTCCTGTCGGAGCTGGGGCAAAGGAAGCTGTGAATTATTGGTCTTTGTTTTATTTATGTGTGTACATGCAACGCATACATGGGACATGACAGTTATGGCATAACACAGCCGAGAGTGTCCATATAGTCGTTATTGCTATAAAACTGATTTGAAAAGCTTGGTGGAAATGTACCTCATGAGGACGTACAACTAATAAGAGGAAACTTGAACTACCCATTTCAAAACTGGGACCAGCTTTCTTACTTTTCGCTCTGTGGATAAGAAGCTGCGTGGTTGCTAACGTGGTAAAATGTGCGCAAATATGCATGTAGCAAGAACATTTTAAAAGTGGTGTACTGCTTTGCGCTGCGACACACTTACAAAGGGGTGTAAGAACCTAAGGAACAAAGGAAGATGCGTTGTAGTGTTCAGGTCCGTAGCGAAGAGGGGTGCTGTAGGCACCCCACCTCCCACCTCCAAATTATTCATCTTTAGCCTGAGTACGCCCACTGCAGAACAAAGACCTCTCCTATGTTCCGTCATTTCACCCGGTCCTGTGCTTGCTGCTGCCAATTTATACTGACGGATTTCTTAATCTCATCTGCCCACCTAACCTTCTGTCTCCTCCGAACCCGCTTGCCTTCTCTGGGAATCCAGTCAGTTAGCCTTAATGAACAGTGGTTATCCTGCTTTCGCGTAACATGCCCAGCCCATGTCAATTTTCTTCTTGATTTCCACTAGGATATTCTTAACCCTGGTTTGTTGCCTAACCCACTCTGCTCTCTTTCTGTCTCTTAAGGTTACACCTAGCTACCATTTTGCTTTCCATTGCTCACTGCGTCATCGTCAATTTAAGCTGAACCCTCTTTGTAAGTCTCAAGGTTTCTGCTCCGTAGCTAAGTGCCGGCAAGATGCAGTTGTTCTATACCTTCCTCTTGAGCAATAGTGGCAATCTACCTATCATGATTTGAGAGTGCTTGCCAAATGTGCTCTATCCCATTCTTATTCTTCTAGTTATTTCAATCTCGTGGTTCGGCTCCGCGGTTATTACCTGTCATAAGTAGACATAGTCTTTTACAACTTGAAGTGCACTATTACCTATCTCGATGCACTGCTCTCTTTCGAGGTTTTTGTAGATTACTTTCGTTTCCTGAAGATTAATTTTAAGACCTACTTTTCTTTTATTGTTGTCTACCCCATAGTCATGAGTTGCAATTCGTCCCCTGAGTTACTCAGCAATGCAATGTCATCGGCGAAGCGCAGGTTACTAAGGTACACTCCATTAACTCTCCTAATTATTGTATATATTCAATTGCCAATAATGTGACCTTCTTGATGAATAATTTCAATCATCCCCTGACTTTACGTTTTTTAATATATTGCATTTGCACCTTTTTACATTAGCACATGTAGCTGGTTAGCAATGTTGAATCACTTCTCATGCATTATACAACATTATTTCTATTCGAGAGCACAGCACGCTTGCTGATATATAAGCGAGCAGGATCACTCTTACCATTTGCACCTTCTTCACGTCCCGTGCAAGTGGGAAACTACTGCTCTGCGCAGTAACGTAGCGAAGAACGTATGAACAACGCATATTTATGCTGCCGATAACTACCGTGAGTGAAGTAATGGCTATACAAAATAATATTAGTAAAAAGAAAGATGATATTCTGCTGCAAAGGCACGTGTTTCTGAACCAATTAACAGGGCACAACTTTGGCTCAACAAGTTCGAATTAGAGAGTAAGAGTGGTTGATAATTGAACGCCTTGCAAATACATTTATATGACCCCTCTAGTCGTGTTTCCATAAATTAGATATTGTATTTTATGATATACGACACACATCACCTCTTCCCTGCCACAACCACCGTATTTTCATCCTCTCAATGCACAAGGACACTCGTGTACTTAAGGTGAGGTGCTTGCTAAAGAGCCCTTGATGGCTCAAATTAATCCCGAATCATCATTTCACTTACGATGCGCCTTAGAATGATATCCTAGGTTAGGCACGTAAAGCAGTAACTTATTGTCTGTAGCTTGTCTTTACACGGAGGTAATACTGCAGCTGTGTCGGCATGAGTCAAATAAACGTTTCGTTGTTTTAAGAACTCTGTAATTCTCATAGGTCAGTGGTTATTGGAAATCATATTTTTTGTACTGTACAAATGCTCATAATTTTATCTATATAACTGTACGTACACCAAACAAAATATGTTTTTAAGCCTAAAATATTACCTAATCAACTCCCCGCAACATTGTGTCTCACATTGTTTATGAATAATACAATATTATCGGATGCAGTATTACAGATTAACGTTTTCTGAGCACTCAAATAGTATTTGTACATTTTTTGAGGCTGTAGTACTCTTAAAATGTCCTAATGTATAAATTTGCGATCCAAGCGCGTCGAAGTATCTAATGAATCATAAATTACGAGGCTTTGCAAGCCAAAATCCTGATAATGCTATGACGCGCGCGGCTGTGAAGGGCTTCAAGAATGTGAACCATCAGGGGCAGAATAAGTTACCTCTAAATTTCAGTATGCCGTTCTGTACACAGTTCTGTCTTCATCAAAACGTGACTGCTATGGTCGTAATTGAATCCGCGTCTTTCGTGTCAGCAATAAACCAAGCACCACAATCGCTTTCGCAAAGCGGTGGCGAATATCAAGAGGATATACACACAAATTGAACCATGAAGCATGAGTTACTTAGAAAAAGAAGCCCTGTCAACCTTACATCATCGTCCGTGTGACGGCCAGGATTAAGAGAAATGCAGTGTTCACGGGTGACATCGTTTCCCTCGAGCTGACGTCTTTTCTTTAGCTAAAGGCAAGAGGATTCTTTTTGAACTTCAGTACCTTTATATGCTAGAATATAGTGACACAAGCACGAGAAACTTTTCATGGAACTCTTTCTTTTTGATGACGTTTTAAAACAACAATTGGTCATGCCTGGCGAAGAATAAGTTTTTCTCTTCGACTACAAGAGGTTCATATATGTACTAGCCTGCGCGACCCAATGCTCGCCCACTGACAAATGAGAATTTTCATTTTGCGAAATAAAACGACTCGGTTGTGGTTATGCGCAAGCTCACATTATAAAATTTTCAGAATCAGAAAGGCTAGCTGCAGTTATTCAAATGATTGTTTAATGGCTTAAAAACACTGACTGATTCGCTTTTGCAGTGACGCAGCTAAGAAGGATAATTTCATTGTAAGCTCAACAATAGAAATGCAGTATACAGACATGCATATAGGCCTAGGAACGGAAACCTATCAAGTTATATTAAAATAAACATTTAACCAGAGAATTTTCGCGGAACTTCAAGAACTTAGTTTTTATGCGCAAGTGAACAAAGCCTATGATATCGTGCATGAATGCAACAACTTCAAAAATGACACCGATATTATTCATGAAGTCCCAGATTCAAGGCTGACGTAGCACGGGGATTTTTTTTTAGTCAATACGGTACAATGTTGCTACGGCGAATTAAAGCTTGAAATTTCTGTGATGTCATGGCAGGCTGATCTAGTAATGTTTTCCCATTACGCCTGGGGACTGCACGGCCACTCCCAAAAAAGGAAGCCGTTGGTACTTTTGTCACCCAACAACTCTTCTAGAACGCTTTGTATAAAGTCTTAAAGCACTTCCGCTCCTTCTTCGTTTGTGCAATTACCTAGTGGGCGCAACGTGTAGAGATCAAGAGAGGAAAAGGAAGGCCAAGGGGTCCACCAGATATTATCATCCGCTTTGTTGGGGGGAAGGGGGGTATACGAGCTAGAAAAAAGGTATACTGGTTCATTGTACGGTTCAGGAGTGGGCAAAGATAATATGAAATTGTATAGCGATGCGACACAAGGTACTGCCGCATTTAATATATCTGATACGGTACTTGCGAAATGTGTCCTAAGGTACATTAGACACATTTGCACATAAAAATTCGTGTAATGTGGAAGAAAAGCGTATATATACCAAATTGTTGCTTGAAGACTTCTTACCTGCGGTTAATTTTACTGCAGTTAGACAAAATATCGGCTTGATATTTTTGCTAAAAGTACATTTAATTCCTTCGTATTAAAAGTTTTTTTTTGTTAATTTACCTGCTTAATACAACAGCTGTTGATGCACGGCGCTGTCCGTGGTTTTCGCGTGTCGCTGCCGTAAGCTGTGGGAGTCGCTGCTCTGCTTACCGACCAGTTAGACATTTAATTACAAGACCATCAATAGGGCGCCTTCAAACGATGGCCTGAATACCGGCGTGGAGTTTTGCGTGTCTATAAATGCACTGCCACTAACGCGATACTCGAGTACTGCAGACGTGTAAAGCATCAGGACCGCTGGTAGCAACCTACCTTGAGGATAAATGAGGATGAGGTTATGCGGGCACCCTCTTGAAGGAGGTGACTATGTGCATCGGAGGGACGTTCCCCTAAAATTATCACTGATACAGTGATTTCACATTTCTAATTAAGGCATTTTTCTAACAAGGCATATGAACTCTGTGTAAAGAGCCGCCTAGCTACCACTCGACACGAATCTAGCTTAACGCGACCCTGTCCTTTTACAATATGTAAATAAGGTTCCTATAAGTTTCTTCCTCGCAAGTCGCTCACTGCCTTGGCTCTCGGCTTTCTGCTTTTGACGTCCATAGACGTGCAGTTCAGTGACTTCGCTCGGCACCACACTACCTGTCGTTTCGCATCTGCAGAAGGCCAGTCTCAACAGTGACAAGCTTCTCTAGCCCCCATTTCCCCTATTGAAAATAGGCTCCTGAAGTTTTCGCCTATCATATTCGAAACCTTTTCCTTTACCTTTTAAAAATGAAAAGCTCGTTATATGAGCGAGGCAGCATTGCGTAAATAAAACAAAAATGTAGGACCCCTAAACTTGCACGGGATAGGGATATCCTGTCCCTAAAGCTGCGTATTTCAACCGCTTACTGCATACGTCGTATTCAATGACGGAACTCGAGAAGTTTAATTTGTGGATTACTACAATGTAATCAATAAATTAGTCAGTGGCTTGTGTCAGTGAAACTTTCGCATATGGCTGCGTTTTGTGAAATGAATAGCATGCCTTACACCACGAATAGTTACACGCGCTAAATGTTTTCGAACATGCTATGCGCCAACTACGCGCTCCTAAAGGAATGTGCACAGTAATGTGTTTGCCTTTCGTAATGGGTTCCTGACTTTAAACCATGAAGTTATGATAATCACATGTTATAATGCCCTATGAATAATGGCTTTGTTTGTACCACGAATTAGCCCCACCACGGTGGTCTAGTGGCTAAGGTACTCGGCTGCTGACCCGCAGGTCGCGGGTTCGAATCCCGGCTGTGGCGGCTGCATTTCTGATGGAGGCGGAAGTGTTGTAGGCCCGTGTGCTCAGATTTGGGTGCACGTTAAAAAACTCCAGGTGGTCGAAATCTCCTGAGCCCTCCACTACGGCGTCTCTCATAAACATATGGTAGTTTTGGGACGTTATACCCTACATATCTATCTATGTACCACGCATTATTACAGCGATACTATGTTTTATTGTAAAGCCTGTATCAAGACGTCCGTGTTTGCATAGCATGAACGTTATCTTCACTGCTGATCTAATAGGATAAAGTTATTTCAACTCGATGTCTACCAAGCAGTCATGGCTGTTTTGTAGAACGCAGGCTTGCCACTCAAACAGCCTGGGATTGATCTTCCCTCAAAGGCAGAATTATTCATTATTGACTTTGTTTGAATCTATATCATTTTTTTGGTCACGGAGAAGATACTTTTTCGCTCACAGCCAGCGACGCCTACGCCGCAATTTCGGCGCGATGAAATATTTAACGCTACGATGTTAGTATTCGATGAATAAGCTGGATGATCAGGCATGGTGTAACTGAATTCATTAGAAAGTTCATTCAAAATATTCGCCAGAATGTCATGAGCATTTATTTCTTCAATAATGTCTTCCCCGATGACGTCGACGGTAACGTGGCTCCATGCAAATAAACTCGTAGCCGTAGGTATTAAGGAAATATCCGCAACTGCATTGTCCCCTGCAGGTATAGTTGTACGGGTAGTACGTGCTGCAAGGCTAGAAAGATACGAGAAAAATAAAGTGCGTGCAGCTGACAAGTTAGTGTGTAGACTGTAATAATATATATATATATATATATATATATATATATATATATATATATATATATATATATATATATATTCATGCCTTGTTTCCAGACTTACACAGGACTACAGTACTTGCATCGACCATCGGCGTGCTGTAAAGGGTCTGGAATCGAGTGGGCTGGTATACGGTATCATTACTTAAAACAGCGCGAGAAACCATTGCAGCAAGGAGCAAACAAAGCGCTGACATCTCGCAAATTTATAATTACTTCATGCCGAACGTCAGCAACCGATCATGTGAAGTGGATCGTACTAGAAAAGTCCACAGCTACGATATGTTTTTTTTTGAGTCGTCGTTTATTAGCGCTGTTTTCAGCTATAACCAAAGTCAGTCTTACAAACCTATTTCGCCGGAATAGATCAACTGCTGCCCCAAAAAGACACGCTCTTTATCATAATTTCTTCTGAGTGTACATCGCTTTCTCACCTAGTCCCTCCAGGAATGTTCATGACGACGCGCTGTACCTAATATGGCTTGCAGAACCTAAATACGCTCTTAGTGGTGTCCCTGTTCGTGGCTTTACTACTAGCGTATTCGTTTGTTTGCCGTTCAAGACATTCGTCTCAGTAATTTTAGGGGACTCACTGTGATTGCGAAATCGAACAGAGCTCTGTAGATTTTGTACTAGCTTTTCCATCTCCTAAAATTCGCTTGCCAACCTGTAGAACTACTAACAGAGCATGCAAAATGTTTGCTGTGATGCAGTGGACGGCCCACAGACGCGCCATGAGAATCCAGGTCACTCTTTTATGCTTGAATAGAAAAATTCAACAGGTCTCTCGTACCTTGGAAATCGACGTTGTACCAAGCACGTGGTGGGAAGGTAACGTTGTTGTAATTTTTTATCGAGCAGCAGGTCATGAAATGACGCAATATATACGTAAAAATGTTGAACACACATATGTTGAAGAGTTGCAGATGTTTATATATCAGTTGTTGGCGCTTGTGCACGATGACAACAGGAACGTGAGTACTTGCGGCACCAGATGCATTAAGGTGATGTGAAGCACTGGCGCACGCGAGGATGGTAGCCCTAGAAACGGCTTCATAAATCACCTTCAGCACATGGCACCCTACTATACAAGTGGCATTAACCCGACATGGTGGCTATATCACAAGAGTACATATGCAAGCTTTAAAAAATCAAATAACCAACACTCCAACCACAACTGACTTCTCACGCATATGAGGGTCTACTTGAAACACAGTTTCCAAACCTGGAGTGGCTCTGGGGTAGAAAGCTTCATTGCCACGCAGAATGCTTTGGTTTGATTCCTGCTGAAACCTGAACATTTATTCTTTCCATTCGTCGGGTCAACGCTACCAATGTATGGTTTTTCTTAACACTCTGTGTTCTCGTCATACATGGGGAGATACTGAGTTTCAATCACGTGTGACACATACCCGCCTACCCGTGGCACATACCCGCCCTCTGGTATGTGCCACTGTTTGAAAGGAAGTGTGACGACATGCGTGACGGGATGGTGACGTTATTCATGTATTGACCAGCGTGTCATATTCGTCATACCATCTTATTTTCCCATGCTGATTTTGGTTCATGCCAAGTTAAGGGACGTAAACGGATGGATAGATAGATAGATAGATAGATAGATAGATAGATAGATAGATAGATAGATAGATAGATAGATAGATAGATAGATAGATAGATAGATAGATAGATAGATAGATAGATAGATAGATAGATAGATAGATAGATAGATAGATAGATAGATAGATAGATAGATAGATAGATAGATAGACGCCAATTGCACTTCCAGTATGCAAATAAATTCTTCCCATTTAAGATTAAGACAAAAATGTCTAAACGAGTTGTCATTTTCTGGTGGCAACTACTCCTTCGCGCATGCTTATCTGTGTGTTATAAAAACATGAGAACATATGTTAACGCCAACTTCGTGTGCGCAATTATCGCTTGGCGCATCCTTTATCGCCCGGTACATCGTGCAGCGCTAACAGCCTTTTACCTCGTGACGTCAGCAGCAACGTCACCTGAAGATGTGCCACTCATGAAACCTTCAAATTTGTAAATTGACAACACTATGCTCCTTAGCCGTCATTCCTCCTCGGTTCTCCTCCGCTTGGTGCTCCTTCTTCAATCATGGCGCGTCTTACCGGGGTCAAGAAAGAGTGCCAGACGGCCGTTCGCACTTGAGCTATGTGTTCGGTCCTCCTGTTCATAAATTTTAATGCACCCGCAACGCCTAATTTGATTCTATTGGAATATTTAAATTTATTTACTCCACGTTTGTACTATTTTTATTACTACCCCACAAAAATTTTTTTAAACAAGCGTAATGCCAGCTAATCACAAATCCGAAGGTGTCATATAAGCTGCGATCAAGTGTGCAGCTTTTGTTAAGCTTGTATTGCGATGTCCTTTTTTTACCTGTTGTAGCTGACACGTTTGCACTCTGACACCCGATTTACAATGCGCATTGTTCTTTCCAGGTGAATATATCGAGTATATCGCAGCATGCTGGCGAAAGCCGGCCCTTAGTATTTATTTACAAAACACGTTCGGCTACATACTTCACAGTTGCTGAAAAAATGATACCTACAAAACGACAAGTCCTGGTATCTAAATTACTCGAAATTGTTGAAGCAGCTTTGCTAGAATTGGTGGGGAGGAGGAAGCAACAAAAAGGAGAAGGCAGGGAGGTTAACCAGAAAGACATCCGGCTGGCTACCCTACACTGGGGGATTAGGGAAGGGGACACGAAAGACGAGAAAGAGGGAAGAAAGGGAAAAGAAAAAAAAGTGGCTAGAATTGGTAAATATCAAAATACTTACTGCGCCTGGACTTCTACACGTGCCGCGGATAGCCCAAGAGCTTGCACTCGAGATATTGCTGCGGCGAGAGGACAAACATGCCGTCAACTACAATTAAACTGCACTTGATGCCATTCATTGACCCACTGTTCCGGCAGGAAATTTTAAAGTGCAATTAAGGTGGTCTCAAGAATAAACTGAAGCCAATGTTCAGAAGCGCGTAACTATATATGCTTTAGAAAATGTATGACACGATTTAGGAAACCTTCGTTTAGGAAACCTTCGTTTAGGAAACCTTCACTTTAAGAGCCTTCATATAGGCATGGTTTACCAGCGAAATAATATATAAACTGTAACGCAAGTTGCATCGTCACCGTGATGTGGAGAAAAGCAGATAGCACGACCAGAGAGTTTTCTTTTTTTTTCTTCTTTTCCTGTCCCCTTTCTTTTCCGCCCCCCTCCCTCCTTTCTGTCCTTAATCCTCTTCCCCTTTACAGAATAGCATGTACGCGCTTATCAAACGCACGTAGCATTGTCTGTTTTTCATTACAAAGTTTTAGACCTTCCTCGGATTCAAACTCTTTTGACACTCTCTCTGCTTTCACGCAGTCCTGTACTCTCGATTTCTGTATTCGGATGCTGCTTCATAAGCGCCTCGGTTGCTCCGGAAAGCTGTCCGGGATTTCCGGAACCTGAAACCTGCGTGGTTGTCAAGTTTTTCAACGGAGATACGCCAGTGCTAGAAACTCCTTTACAAAAAGATCCGTTACAAAAATTGTGGCATTAGAGTAAACCAATTCACGAAGTAGAGATAGATTGATATGCGAAGTTTAGCGTCCCAAAACCATCATATGGTTATGAGAGACGCCGTTGTGGAGAGCTCCGGAAATTTCGACCACCTATTGTTCTTTCACGTGCGCCCAAATATGAGCACATTGGTCTACATCATCTTCGCCTCCATCGAAAACCAAGTGAAGAGGGTGTCTTGTGAGTGTATAATGGGTGTAATGGTCGTACACTAGCATGGTAAAAAAGTTTACAGCGGGCCTTAGAACAGCCGCCCTTCGAGTTTTCACTGTGACTGGGCGGTATGTTGCGTGTAGACCGGGTGATTAGCTGTGTACTATTTAGGAGCCCGGCATGTCAACCACCACTAAATCTCACGTAAAGTGCTCACGCTCGAAATCGAAGTGTCAATAGCGGCTTAAAAGGTGGATAGTAATGTTATAAACTAGACATAAGTACATACATACATACATACATACATACATACATACATACATACATACATACATACATACATACATACATACATACATACATACATACATACATACATACATACATACATACATACATACATACATACATACATACATACATACAGACAGACAGACAGACAGATGGACGAACGGACGGATGGACGGGCAGACAGACAGGCAGAAAAAGGGAGGGAGAGGCTCTTCGCCCCACTAATCATATTTCAATCCGTGGATATGCTGTCACTTTTTGGCCAATCAATAGACGCAAGCCACGCAAAACACGCCACTCCATGCCAGCGAACGCGTGAACTTGAAGCACGAAGCTTCGTCTTTAAAAGCAGGCCTGAATAGAACAGGCAGTGGAGTCAAAGCGTAAGCAATGTAGCAGCGAGGCCGCCGTTAACATATTTATATTATAACTACGTCCATAGTAATCAGTAGGTTGGTCACCTTGTGGTAAAACCTCCATTCATGAAGTTCCCTTTGATGCATTTTGTCTTGGGCATTACTACAACACTCCGGAAAATATTTCTCCTGTCAAATAATAATTGCTTCCTATAAAGGCTGTTGTTTATACTTCTTAGATCACTTCTTCATCAATTTATTCCATATATCATTAATAGCAAGCTTCTTGCTTCCCCTGCGTTCAGTTGTCTGTTTTACATGTTTTAGTAGCTAAAATACATCTTAGCCATTTTGTGCCGGTATACACATCGACGTAGTGTTCTGGTTACTCCGAATTCGTATGCCCTTGATTGGCAACTGAGCTGCTAATCGGGTTTAATATGGCTTACAAACTGCAAGGATTTACTGCAGTTGATGTGATATGAGTACGTACAAGAGGTCTAGAGTTAGGTGCACGGTGAAAAACACCAGGTGGCTGAAATTTCCAATACGGCGTCTCTCATGTGGTGGTTTTGTGACGTTAAACTCAACAATTTTATCAAGCATGTATTGGCCGTGTTTTCGCATCCGTCCTCAAATATGCAGGCCTGAATTTGTGAATAGGGCGCAATATTTGAATTCCCGGCTGAGTGAGTTCTTGAAGTGTGCGCGTTCACAATTTAAATATTCTACCAATGGGCAACGCTTGCGCAGTGCTGTGGGCCTCATACGCCAAGTAAGGTACCTCCATTACCTAGAGCGCCATTAGGTAATGTGTCGCATTTCGGCTGAGAATCTTTAGGTGAGTCCTTCAGTATACGCAGCACATAACTAAGCGGATGACTGAAGGTAGTGAATGTACCAAAAAGGTATATAAGTCACCGCACCTTAAATATGAAGATTTAAAAGCTCAATCAAGCGCGTGGGGTGGCGGGGTGAAACAATCTCCGGTCCTCCTCGAGGGTGGCTTAGCGCCAGGCCACAAATTTGCCAGAGTTACTGCTACCACCATCAATTTCTAGGTCTTTTTCCAATGTAAATGCACAGGGTCGAAAGAAACGTTTGTTAAACAAGAATGACATGCACCCCATAAGAAGACACAAAGAATTAGCAAGTTATCGCAAAAAGCTGTGACCAATATACTCACATCATCGCAAGCGTGATTGCGACAATTAGAAGAAATGCAGTATTAGCTGCGGACATCGTGATAGTAGATCTCGCACCTCGTACCTGATGCAGACTACGAGGCTACCGTAGTATATCACTGGTTCTTATATACAATGTAATACAGTAAGGTTAAAAGGCGTTTATATTACGTTTATTTTATCACATAGTACGCTTTCACTGACATGGTTTTCACAAAAGAAAGTATATTCGTCTGGTAGTATGACAGTGCGACGTACATAATCTTCTGCTCAAAGTTTCGAATGAATATACGTTTTGTACTCACAATACACATACACTGGCACTTTACTAATAATATTTTTTTCAGAATAACTGTGTTAACAATACCATAATACGTTAATCACTAGTAACACGCAAGCACTCGTCTAACGCTCCGACAATGGAACTCCCAGTTTTGTGGAAATCATGATTGAATGATGCATATCGTGGCAAAAATATAAGTTTGTGCATTCACTGAATTGGGTGCACGAAATCAGAGAAGCTTATAACGAATCATTTGTACAAGAATATGCTAGCCTGTAAACTGTGGTACATAATCACACCTATAGACTGGTCATGTATGAAGAAAATTTCACAGCAAAGTAGAAAGCTATGAATCCGGAATTGTCAAGGAATGCTTTAGCTATACAAAATATCAAATGTGGCAATAAAATATTACTTAGTTTTTATTTTTGACTACACTTACGCCCATGATGAGACAACACTAGGTGATACCGAGCTGCACCTGAGAGCGACTTTTTGTACTTCTATAATCCATTTGTTTTCTTTCATGTGTAGTGGACAAGTAATGCACCAGAGTAGCCAATCCTGCTCTGCTGAGGAAGTGCATTACCGGCAGGTGGTCGCCAGCGAGGCCACACCCCCAGAATTTATTTTCCTTTTTTTAAACAATTGCTTCATCCCGTGTTTTATGTATATATGCGAATAGAAATGGTGCGTCATTTCAAGCGAATTGTGTCATTTCATGCTAGGCTGCTGCGCTATCTCTAAGTAGGGAGTTTCTGGTGCCTTTCTTAGCACTGTCGAATACCAACTGGCCCCCTATCAGTTCTCAACTTCACATAACTCGTAGCTCGTCTGGCCTTCTCTTTCACCGTTCGAAACTCCTTGTTTACATTAAAAACAAGAAGTTTGAATTCATTGGCATGGATTCAAACTTCTTACATTGTGAGCTTGCGCTGTAGATACCCTTTCATTTCACACGTTTTAACTCGATGTCAATTCCGCTTTCCAGAACTGACGCTGCACGGCAACTCCGCATGCTTGCTCGCAAGCACACCACGTCACAATGGAACGAGTCACATTTCTTCCATGCACGGTTAGGTACTTTAGACCCAACTCTAAGTCTTCGAATTCCTCCGGAATTACGCCGACGAGACGCTACTATGCTGTGCAGATTATGGTTGGGCGTCGCATTTACCAAAGCGTATGCGTTCTGCATAGGAATGGCTGACACTGCTGCCTGCGACCATTGTGGCAGGGGTGAAACAACTTGGCACATTCTGTGTGAATGCCCACAATACTGCTCGCAGAGACAGTCACTCTGCAATGCACTAGATGAACAGGACAACCAGCCTCTTTCGGAAGAAAGACTCCTGCGCTGCCGACAGGACTTTATGTCGCAGAAGAAGGCTGTGAAGGCGCTCATGCGCTTCTTGCGTTCAACCGGCCTGTCCAAACGACTGTGATTGGAACTCCCTGAATGTGTGTGCATGTGTTTTTTTTTCTAATTTATTTTATATCTCTCTATAGCTATCATCTTTCCGACCCCTTTCCCCACCCCCGTACAGGGTAGCAAACCAGTTCGTCTAGGTTAACCTCCCTGTCTCTTCCTTTTATTTATTTCTCTCTCTCTCTTAACGCGATAGTAGAGAGCTCTTGTCGCAGAAAACCTGCCACCAGCGTCGTCCCCGTTGGTTGTAAACGAAAAGTTGTCTGTACGTCTGTGACCGAAAAATCAAATTACCTAGATAGCCGCGGGAGGCCACTACTTGTGCACGCGTGCGCACGTGATCACACTGAACAAGCCGCGCGTTCAAAGAAAAAAAAGTGCTGAAGGTCACGAGGCAAGGTAGTTTTTTTGCCCTGCCACCCCTCCCTGCTTAGCTTCTAGCGCTTTCGTTAGGACGAGAGAAGAGATAATGCAATGGCAGCATGCGACAAACATTTGTAACTCCACTCGCACTAGACAGATTCTTAGAATTTTCGCGGCGTTGAATTTGTGAAGAAAAAAGTTCTTCTAGTGAATTCATTCCATTGTTACTTGAAAAATTGTTTCAGGGCCCCTTAGCACATTTGGTTCGACAGGTGTCACGACGGAAACGAGCCCATTCGGCGATAATAGCACGCGCTGGTCCACTCTACTGTGTGCGTGTTTGTGTGCGTGCTCGTGTACGTAACAAAACATACTAATAAGTATGCACTTAGCGGTTAAAGGGTGCAGTAGGGGCCAAATTTCTCTATCGCGTGCAACTCTTAAAGACGAAGCTTAAGGGTCCCCCAATTTTTTCTTAACTTCTTCCTATCACTCAAATTTAACATGGTTGGCTTCAAAGTGCGCACAGAGTCGAAGTTTTTGAATTTTCACAGATTTCAAATATTAACACTACTATTTTGGCATTTCCTGTCAACTGACGAGGTGCGTGCTCCTGTTTCGGAACCAATCGGCTCCAACTGGAACTAATCAAACCAGCAAACTCTATATTCCAAACGCACGGCGCTAGCAACTGCAACACAAAGCGTACGTTGCCTGGTCATCTAACGGGAATCTATTTATATACACCATACACGGTTTGGCAATCCTCAGAGCTTCGAAACTTTAGCGCGCTTTTGTTATCAGAGGTGAGGTCGCACAACAGGCTCACGTTAGGCGTGCTCTAAAAATGGTCGCCTCCACGAGGCGCAGCCTCCACGGAGCGTAATCTTTCCTGCACGCGCGCTTACGAGACATGTTTCGGGAGAGGATTAAGGTCACCTCGCTCGCTGCCACGGCCGCGTTTGCGAAAGTAGCGTGCTGCTTGCACATGACGTACGAAGAATTGTGACAGTTGTTCACGCTTTCGTGTGTGTACTTGAGCGCTTGTTCTGTGCCTCTTTTTTTCTGATTAAAAATCGCGCATTAAAAGTCGAGCTGTCACAGTTGTTAGTCCGCGCTCGTCCTGTGTATTCCAATTTCATGCGCGCTTTCTGCTTGAGGTGTGCGCTTTAGGTTTCGGGCAGCTTGCCTTTTCTAACGTGACTTTGCAATTAGCTCCTGTTGCTGAATCAATGCACAATAAACGCTCAACAACCTCTGTAAAAACAAGCTTCACTTTCGAGTAATGCCGATTGCGATAGTAGGGGATCAGCCACATTTATTTTATCCAGCGGCCGTTGCACAGGTATGTGGATATGTGCCCCAGGCGATTGACAGTCTATAAATACCCAGGAATAGCGAGAACTTAAGAAATGCAAAAAAAATAAAAATAAACGTCAGGCTTCTAGTAGGAATCGAACCCCAGCATACTGCGTGACAATCAAGTATTGTACACCACAGATCTACGCCAGTTCTTGGAAGTGCTTCCTAAATGAACTATAGAGTTCGTGAAATATCAAGTGTAGTGAAGCGTCATCCGCTGAAGTTCGCTTGTATCGCTAGTTCAGAGCTACCATCCGCGCGAGCACCAATGTTTGATACCAGCTTACCGCTTCTGGTGTTCCTGATATTGATGTTGTTGCTAGAGTCATTACCCAACCGCAAATAACGGCCTATATAAAACATGTGTATGTGTCTTTTTAACGTGTGTTTGTTCCTGCATTGGTGCATATTTTTAGCGAAGCTTCGTAACGTTTCGCTCAATAAAAAGTTACAACACAGTCACCTTCCATCCGCGTGCTTCGCATAACATTAATTCTCAAGCTATACGTTTCATCTCACGAATTTCCTCTCGTTTCATCTTTTTTATGTCTATCGGTTACGCCACTGATGGTGACGAGTGCTTGAAAGCGGCGCTTTCGAAATAAAGAAGTCAGAGCTTCACTGCAAGGATGATGAACGGAACGTGGTGAAAACAAACTGAAATACTACACAAGGTACGGCCAGCGGCTAATTTCTTTAGTATTCCGTCTGGCGTAAGTAATCAAGATGATATTGTAAGGAAAATCGTGTGCTGCTCCGAGCGAAGCGACGTTTTCTCTATCGCTTCAACTCCTAGTGCTTAGAGAAAACAGAGCGCAGAGAAAGGTATGAGCAGCCTGTTGATTCTTGTCAAGAGGGGCTGCGCACCCCATGAGCCGATAAAAGTGTGGAGTTGCTGTGGGACACACAGATACAATCATCGATAAATTCATTCATTCATCAGTCCATCTGTTTGTCCATCCATCGATCCATCCGTCCGTCTATCGATCCATCTATCCATTCATCAAATCGTCCATCCGTCCGTCCGTCTGTCCGTACGTACGTCCATCACACCCGTTTGTCCGTCCATCTCCATTCATCCAAATTAGTATAAAAGGGTAAGATGGTGTGGCACGTGAGACGATCTTATTTATTTGGATTTTATTTGTAACCTCCCGGAATTCGTCACGCTGACGATGATGGTCTAATTATGACTGTATTATTCATCTGGTGAGTTGTGGGAGTAGGGAGTAGTGATAGTGCAGGAAGGAGTGGGGGAAGCAGGGAAAGGTTGTGGGTGTAGTGAGCAGAGGAAGTGGAGGGAGGAGTAGGGCACTGTCCATAGTGGGATTCATCCATCATGCATGCTAAGTTTCAGTACGATGTACAATCAACGACGAGATTCACATCTGTCCGATGAGGTTAATGCCTCGACCAAAAACAGTGTTGCTGTTGAAAACAATTGCATGATGAAATCAGGTGTCAGCGTCACAGTATTTTAATTAAATGTACGTAATATCTAAAAGCAATACCCTGTACATGCATCTTGGGAGCGATGTGCCAGCTTCGATGCGGTGAAAAGTGTTCAAATGCGATGTATCAGCCAGCCAAAGAAGTTCCTGCGCATTAGCGGGCAGTTCTCGGAATTTCTTACCTTTTGTTCCGCATCAACTGCACATGACGTAATGCTACCCGTTATGCATCTGTACGCTGAAAGTCGTGGTAACTGTCATGATGATTATGTCGGCTTTAAGCACTCACATACAGCTTCTAAGAAGTAAAAAAAATAGCAGCATAGCAGTGACCACGCTGATAACTTTACTAACATCATGGTGGGTGTGACAGTGATGATATGAAGAAATGCAACCTTTAGTGCCGTCATCGTAACGCAGTACTTTAACGCAGTACTTTCCACCTTTTCTCTGGTATTAGCTTTTTGCTAGAAACACGACTTCATCATATACGAGTGGTCGCATCACCACAAACAGCTTGTAATGTTGCTATTGTATTCTATATTATTCTAGGATCTGAATTTAGATGCCGCTTCATCTTATGATTGAAAAATTTGATCTGTAAAAAAGAAAATTTGAAAGGTGAGTGTGTTTACAGACCCGCTTCAGCGTACAAACACTGCCTCATGAGAATTCTCGTTTTCGTAGAATAAGATCACGTGACATGGTGCGCTGCATGAACACTTTACAACAATATTCTAATAGGCAGCAATGCACGGCAGTTACATTGTAGCCACAACAACATAAATATCGACAACAATGGAAGACAGAACATATATATATTCAAAAAAGAAACAATATAACGGAAGAGCACAAGAGTTGAAGGCGACAACAAAAGCATCCTCTAATTATGGGAAGTTATTAGAGAACGCGAAACGTCTCTCATAACATTTTTGTCAGCCTCTTGATTGGCGTCCTGTCTTTTTCTGTTCACAATGTGAATTGGAAGTTTCTTTTAAAAAAAACGAAAAATGGAAAAGCTCCGCTTGCCACATCTTAACACACCAGAAAAGCAATAATTTGGAAAAAAAACACGAGCGCTTGTCGCCGCCATCGTATTATATGCCCTCGTTTTCAATGCTACACTTATAATATCGTACCAAAACACCCACCAATGAGTCCTTTTAAAAAGAGTGATTAAACAGGTCTTCAGCAAAATTTGCGTGTGTTTGTAAGGATCATGACGTGTTAACATTAACGAGCTCATTACGCATAAATTTTGGTGCCCCGATGGCGTCGTTGCTTGTCAGTGGAAAAGCAGCATCGTCAACGGCTGAAAGATTGAGAGAGGTGCAAATAAACTAAATTATAAAATTTTCTGTTCAAGTGAGAATCGAACCTAGCCTTCTATATTTTTTTTTGGTGGCGAGGAGCTGTTTTAGCACACAGCGACGTTTTTGCTTACAAAAAATTCGGAAAGTAACACTAGATTGCCCCGTGTGTTTGTTTTGAGTCCAGGGTTGCTGCTCGTGACTCCTTTGTGCCAAATTGTGGACTTTTCGACCCGTTTAGTGAAAAGAATTTTCAGTGGGTGCCATGCTATTTTCTGGCCTCCGTCGAACTTCTCGTTTTACATTAATGGTGTTGATTATTCATCACAGACTATCTATAATACCCCTCCGGCTCTATTCGCCTGCAAATTTGGCGACAATATTATATTAAATGACCCAGTTGAGGTTGATTACATCAGGGCTTGTCACGTTTTTTTATTGTCACGTCACTTGTATATATATATATATATATATATATATATATATATATATATATATATATATATATATATATATATATATATATGTGTGTGTGTGTGTGTGTGTGTGTGTGTGTGTGTGTGTGTGTGTGTGTTCTTGAAATAAATTCAGTGTTACGTTTAATATTGGAATATTACCAACACTGCCCAGCAAGACACTCTTCTGAAATTAATTTCATTTCCCTTAAATATGAAGTTAATTGCGCTTTTCGCCCGAAAAACTGAAGACATAGGTGTAACTGCCAGAGTTTCGGAGGCTAGATTTTTTATCTGTATTCCTTCAGCTCTTGTAAAACAGGATACTCTCGAAAATGATGATGTACTATTGACGGACTCATCATCAGCGGTATCTTGTCTACCCCCGCAAGCCCCAGGCTCTGATATAATTAAAACGAATATGTTAAACATTTTTATGTCGCCTCTAGTGTGTGTTATTAAATACCGTAGAATATTTTATAAAAGACGCGTGGCTTCCTACAGTGTGGGAAGTAGCGAAAGTAATTCCTCTGCTTAAAGATAACAACAAAGGGTATGCGCTGAACATCATTTACCCATTTCATTACCATCTAGTTAAGTAAAGTTTATTGAGATATTATTACACGCTTGGATCACTAAACTTGTGACTACGAAAGTATAATTGTGTCCCTGTCAAGTTGTTTTAGATTAAGGACGTTCATTTAGAGCCCACAGCAGAATTCAACTAGTACGGTGCCAAAAGCAGTATGCAGCACTAGCTACTTCAGATCGGCTGCTTACCCGTAGATCGCGCGGTTGATCCCGGCCAGGGCAGTCGCCATTCGATGCAGGCGGAATGGTAGAGAACGCCCACGTGCGATGTAAGTGCACGTTAAAGAACATCATACGGTCAAAACTTCCAGAGTACACCGCCACGTCGTCTTCCATATTCATACAGAGCTTTCGGAACGTCAAACCGCCGAAATTATTATCAGTCACTTTAGATATTTCTAAAGCGCATGACAGGGTCGAGTAACCAATTTCACTAGAAAGGATTAACAAGATTGGCTTACCTGACTGCGGTGGTACTTGAATTTGGTGGTGGGATATGTGTTGGTCCGGACTCAGGATCGCCGGTCCAATTGTGGGGTAGCGCCCGAGTTGCCCTGCTCAGTCCACAACTGAATTTTTTGCGGGACTGGCAGTTTTACTGTGTAAAAGATAAAATTTCAATGAAAAAATTCAGGCAAATACGCGTTGTCCCGCAGGCGTTGTTTTGTCTAAGTTACAATTTAATATCTCGTTTAAATCTCTTCTGCGTCGCCAAGAATAAGCATGTACATATGTTTACTCTGATGATATAGCTTATTTGCTTCAGCGGATGACATTCAATCGCTTCATGCGTACACCGTCTAGCAAAGTTGTTGTTCTTCTCGAGGCCAGCATAAGCGGGCAACACAGTCTCACGGCCATGTTCGCTGTCGCGTCTTTTTTTTATCTTTCTTTCGGTCTCAGACAGATCAGGAGGCACGCGTTGTTCAGCTATTTTAACACGATAGGGTTAGAGGGCCAGTCAACAGACTCCGGCCGCTACGCTGAAGAATTCATCCAGCCTGTATGTACTACAGGAATTGTGCAAATAGCACAACGCCACGGCTGTTAGCGCTATATTAAAGAGCTCGTTTCGCAGAAATTTCGATGTCGTCATTGGTGTCAGCATCGGTGTTGGCGTTGGTGTTGGCGTCGTTCTCGGCGTCCTTGTTGGTGTTGGCAGTGGTGGTTGTGGTCAGTAAATCATCATCTTGTCCACGAGAAAAATAGAGTAGGACACAGATAGAATAAATGATAAACACTTCCGGGTCTCTGTAAGGGTTGAATCCATGTGCATAGAAAGTACATGTTCTATAACAAAGCTACGACATTTATTGGAACTGTTTTGTAAAAAAAACCAAATATATAAATGCCATGTAGTGGAAGGAGTCTGCTTTACGGCTCATCATATAGCAGGACAGAAGCGTAAAAACGCGCCAGGCATAAAAAATGTACATTGAGAAATGAGTGCGTGTTTCAAAGTGACATTGAAGTCAAATAACACTTCATGTCAGAGTGAAAGCTCAATGTATAACAATGTCTTCTAAAACAATATTATCAAAAGCAGTTATCGAGAAATTACAGTAATTGCAAGAGAACACATGTGCCACGAGTACTACATTCGCTCCATGATCCCGATGACGTCAAACGTACCCCTCACAGTTATTCATTAGTAATCGAACCATCTGTGCTAAATTAAGAACTCGACGTGCATCAAGAGACGTAACAAAACGCTGGTTGTTCATTTCTGATTGATTAAAAAAAAGGAACCGCTGGCCGTTACTATGAGGAATGAGGCGAGTGATCCAAAGTTAAATTTTCGCCTGGTTAAACAAGACAGGTTGTGCCACCTAGTGTAGCCCAGTCGAACCAAGCACGATTACCATATTGGTGGCCAGATCCGAAAATTCTTCAATGGCCGTTGTAGCTGCTGTGGCTCCCGCTACTTTCGCTCTGCTGCTACTAGTGTTGGCGTGTCGGCGGCCGCGCAGTCAAGCTGGGCAACGCTGTGCGGGGTGACAGTGACGTGAGACGGCCACTTTGACGCCGGGGATTTCAAGTGTGCTAACGCGATGCAGACCACAAAAACGTTATTTTATTTCAAAATAAGGACTTCCTTGTACAAAAGTAGCATTGCCAGGTTTCTGGACATCTATTTCAGCAATCAGCATCGACTTGATGTTTGTCGTTAATGTCCCTTTAAAGAGCCACCCCCTTACAAAGCACTCAGGCATATTTAATTAGCAGCAGCAGCGGCAGAACGATAAACTAAGTCAACAGCTGCATAGGTCTTCCTGTCGCCCTACGGACACAAAGTCAGGACACAAAAAATACTTCCGGCGTAGTGGGCTCTAGAAAAGTGTGCTTGCAATAAATCTTCGTTGACAATTTTAAACGGCCAATGTGACACTCAGAGTCATGCGGCACGGCTGAGGCATGCACCAAGAGCTAGTTTAGGTTACCAATCCAGAAAGGATGCGCACGTGGCTTGATTACACTATGGACACTTACGCTGGAAGGCTAACCTCAAGCATCCTCATATGTTTTTTTATCTGGATGAATGCTGTGAGTGGTACGGATGGATGGATGGACGGACAGACGTATGTATGTATGTATGTATGTATGTATGTATGTATGTATGTATGTATGTATGTATGTATGTATGTATGTATGTATGTATGTATGTATGTATGTATGTATGTATGTATGTATGTATGTATGTATGTATGTATGTATGTATGTATGTACGTATGTATGTATGTATGTATGTATGTATGTATGTATGTATGTATTCGGCTGTGCCCTTTAGATCGGGTTGTGGCTCACGCCACCTAGCCATAAAGTTAAGTACTATCACTGTGTGTTTGAGGATTTAATTTCACTCGTGCCTCGATTGTAGCCACCAATCAATTAGCCTCCTCCTGGATATTTCTACCCGTTTAAAGTCTGTTTTGCCTTCACTGTCCCTAAATTCAAAAGCTTTGAAAAATTTGCCGCAATATCTTCGACTATAGGGTGGAGCCCATTACAGAACATTATAAAATATTCAGCTATGTCCTCCTCCTCTCCACGCACTATATAACGTGCCTGTGCCTTCGTATTTGGCTCGATACGTCTTGGTCCGCAATAATCCCATTGTGGCCTTGAACAGCAGAGAACTACTTCGAGAATTATCGTAGATCTTTTCTTTTTCCAAGTTTCTGCTTGAAAGTTTGGTAGGTCTCCAGTGATTATTTCGCAAGCATTCCAATTTTACACAAGTCCCTCTCTGTTTCCTTCACGTTCTTTTTAAGCGGTGTTTCCTTTTGTCTGAAGTTTTCGCGGAGGTCGCCACCTTGCGGTGTGTTAGTTCGTTGGAAAAAATTGCACTTCTCTTATTGGGAATGCGCATAATAGGATAGTTGCATAGCGAAGACGTGTTGCAGAAGGCCATGTTCATAGTGCATTACCTTCCTTTGCCAATCCTAGAAGGCAACTAAGATCACCGTGAAGAAAATTGGAGATACAGGAGGTGCATTTATAAAGCATCTTGAGCGTGTGACATGATTTTGTGGCATTATGCCTATGCGTTAATGAAAAAGGATTGATCGTTGCACGTAGTGTGCCCTACTATTGTTGTCGTGAATGGAAGGTATTCCTCTTTACAGTTATTTTTACTATTTTACCAGGCAGAAGCGTCTTGTGTTAGATTTTATTAAGGATATTAGTACCAAATTAAAGAGCTGCAGTAGTAGCCACCACCTCTCCGCACACATTCGCATGTAGGATAGTCGCATCGGGCATTGTCTCCTTCTTTGCAAGGCTAGAATGGCAGAAACATTTTCGTAGTTAATAACGTTCCAGTAACAATTTATTTTTAAGCACACATCAGTCACTACCACAATGAAGATCTATTTTGTTACAAGACTCTAAATCTCATATAAAGAGAACAGTACGTGGGCATATCAATACACAAAAATGAATGTTTTCTGCATACTTTTCCAGCAGTTACTAAAATATAAACATATAACCGTCACATTAGCGTGTTCAATCTAACTATGGGCAAAAAAAGACAGAAAATATATGCAAATGTGTACAACTGTTTGTCTCTCTGCTAGTAAAACTAACAGGTGAAATGAGCACATTGATTATAGTATGGCTGATAGTGCGTAAAGCTGATAGCGGAGTAAAACATCATCAGAGACAGGCGAGTGGTGCCGCAAGCCAGTTTGCAATAGGCTTCTGCTGCAGGTGTGTCCACAAACCTTCTTTTGGGCAATACCTCGTCAAAAAAGATGACCACCAAGCACTCCGCAGGGATGGCTATCAAACTAAGCTAAAGCCCATGGACCCTGTGTTTATTACTGAGCACATCATATTGATTTACGTCTCAATAGGAAACTCATTGGGTATTTGCCACTTGTTGTTTCTTTATATTAGAAAAAAAGAGAATTTGTTTATTTATGCCACGCAAATGTTTATGACATGCACTTGTTGTTAAGGCCAACTTGGTTTGGGTATAAACTGTAATTCAATCAAATAAATATAAAGTATACGCGATATGCCTACGTAGAACTGCTTAAGACGAGGCTAACTTAGCGGTAGAAAGCGCCCATAGAGGATGTGTATGACGTGCGCGTGCATATATGAAGACGTCGTGACTAGTAGACAACGCAAGGAGTTATGCACACTACCTTCGTTTAGCCAGAACCTGCTAGGGGGCCACTACGCCTGATCTCTCGGCTCATTACTGGCGTATCTCCCACATTACAGAGCTAAATGCTATGCTAGTGGAAGTGTGCAACTATCGCCTAAAGGAGACAGTGGTCTTGTACTGCCCTTGAAACTAAAAAAAAAGCCATGAGAGTTTGGAAGCACTGCCTGTAACCATGCACAAATTGAACATGCGCAAGGGACTGCAAAACTGATGCATACCCGTCTGTCACAATAAAGATTTCCAAATAGGCCACGGGGTCCCTTACGTGCACTTGAGACTCTTCTGCAAGGAAATGAGAAATTACTATGATCTTTTCCTGCATCGCATGTCTGGTTGGTCAGTCAACACTGAATTAGTTAAGTAGTTCAAGAAACTACAAATATATTTGAGTGCACAATCTTAGCATCTATTCCTTGTCGACTGCCAAAGTCGATGTTTTGGGGATAGTAGCTGCAGCCATGTTTATTACCGAGTGGATCCGCATGATTTTCCCGAGTGCGAGATTTTACGGGTGGCAGGAATACAGAGATACCGGCAAAACATTGATTGTAGTTCAGCGAAAGAGTACTCCAGGTGACCACTCTTTGTTCCCTACATAGATGTCATTTAACCATATGGTGTAGTAGCGCAAATTCGACGGGGACGTAGAGGACAAGAAAACACGACACTCGCTACACTTGCAACTAATTTTTATTTCAGAAGCAGCACTTCATATATAACCCATAACCCTAGCGACACAGAAAAGAACTACGAACACTGAATCATTGCCAACAGAAGCTTTTGCGCAGACTCAAGCGATAGTACACGGCAGTTAAGCTTAGGCACCTTTAGATGACATAACTAAAAACAGCCCTGGGTAATATCAAATAAAAAAACAAAAAAACAAAAGTAACAAAAAAAATTTTGCGGGAATTCACACGTGTTTGAAACAAAATTTTGAAACGACAAGAAGGAGAGTATGACACATGCAAACACTGATCTCAATGAAGTCCTTCGAGGTAGCTGGCTTCTCGGTTACTTAACGAAACCGATGACTGACTAATGCATCCTTCTTTTCTTTTTTTAATGTGAAAGGCTTCGACAATTTCTCTGGTTAGTTGGTTTCTCTGGCAATGATTCAGTGTTCGTAGATCTTTTCTGTGTCGCTAGGGTTATGGGTTATATATGAAGTGCTGCTTCTGAAATAAAAATTAGTTGCGAGTGTAGCGAGTGTCGTGTTTACTTGTCCTCTTCGTCCCCGTCGAATTTGCGCTACTACACCATATGGTTAAATGATGTCTCACCAACTAGCCCAGCTCTCAACCCTACTGATCCTACATAGATGGCCTGAAAGTTTCCCTCTAAAGGCGCTCGAAACTTGCAGTTCACCCCTCAAGCGAAAGGTCACATGAAATGAACACACGACGAGTGCGAACTAGCGACCGTCACAGCTTGACAGATAAAATCGCAGAACCCCGCAAAGTTTGCAGAGTTTTGCGATGGCTGTTTTTCTAGTTATATATATATATATATATATATATATATATATATATATATATATATATATATATATATCTTTGAGACGTTTTTTCAACGGGCTCAACGTACTTGTGAAGAGAAAAAACAACTTAGCAGTTGTCTTAATTTTATTACCAACAATTTCGACCTAATTCCCTAGTGCTTTTCGTTTTCACTCATCACGATGATTGGTGATGAGATAAGAATGAACGCTATAACAAACGTGTATCCACTGAAAAGGAAAGTGTTGATCCTCAGTTGTAGAAGACCTTAATTCGAAATCAGCGTACCCGAGCCAACGATTTTACTTGGCAGATAGCATGACCACAAGTGAATGTTCCACTTAGTATTGCTGGAAGTGATGAAAGGGTTACTTACACCACCATGGCTGTTAATGCAAGCATTAAGATGAACCCGAACTTCATGGTCGACATTGTAATGCTGATAGCTGCCCAAGTTTTCTCGTTCGGCTGGCAGAGTTGTGGCACAATACCTGTGAGTTTATGCACGCTGAGGCGAGATCTATAAATAATTTTCATTGATCATTTTTACACGTCTCATTTCGTTCAAACAGAGCTTCAGATGGCTCTTTGTTCTGAATTACTTTGAAAGACGTAAGTTAACTCGCCAAATATGATTTAAGTTTTCCACATAGGTCCTAGCATATAAAAAAGAAAAACGTACAGATGTGCAGCACACCGGGAAGATTGATGTGATTAGCTTAGGAAAGACATATATTATTAAATTTTAACGCATGGTTACACTATTGTCCAGACTTAAATACACTTGGTTAATTGCTTTCTTGAAACTACGTAGTTTAGTTATACATGTTCATTAAAATAGCACTGATGAACACGTGCTCGTTGCGGGATGCGGGTTTGACGTCAATTAGACTCTCAATGGTTGCCGTTAAGAACAATGCAAAAAACTATTGAATTTCCCTCTCAGAGGGACTCGAAAAGCACCAAAGGTAAACGTGTCCTCATAGAGCTTGTTGAACGTATATTGTGCATTGGTTCGCCAAAAAGATAAAAGAATTAGCGCTATCGCAATTAATTGTAGTGTCACTCAAAGATCGGATAGCAACTTGAAACTTGCAGTTCACCCCTCAAGCGAAAGGTCACGCGAAAAGAACACATGACGAGTGCGAACTAGCAACTGTCACAGCTTGACAGATAAATAGAGCGGTTGACTGGGCTAGTTGGTATGGCATACTTGGGTTTTAGCAGCGCGAAAAATGCACGAAGGACAAGAAAAGGACGAGACAAGCACTGACTTCCAACTAAAATTTTATTGACGGGAAGGCCGTTAATATGCAATGGAGCACAACGAGTGAAAAATGACAAATTTTAAGATACAATTATCACCGATCGCTATGCCTGCTGCGCCGACCCTCGCACCTCAAGAAACATATCTCTTTATCTGATAGGGCGACTGATGGCTTGCTTACGCATGCGCTGCTTTCAAGCTCCATTTGAGCAGCCTCATAAATTATACGCACGTTTTCCTCTTTAATCTTGCATAGAACTGTTGTTTTTTCAAACAGCGGAGTGCACCCACACGTGCTCACGTGTTGCGCTAAGAAGCCATCTTTTCCGCCACGAACATTATTGGCATGTTCCCGTAAGCGATCGTTTAAGCATCTGCCCGTCTGGCCCACATAACATGCACCGCAAGAAAATGGGGTCCTGTAAACGACGCCTAACGCGCAGTCCACAAACTGCGTCCTGTGCCTAACCATACACCGTTTTCCCAAACTCTTTACAGGGCAGGTCCTGTTTGTCAACTGGGACAACTTATCAGGGGCACTGAAGACCACTTTCACATTGAGGCGCTGTCCAATTTTCTTAAGGCGGTGTGACACGGAATGCATGTACGGAATAACTGCCACTTTTTCCCGCTTTTCCGCTGTGGTGCCATCTCTGTTGCCGTCAGTGCCCAATCGTTTCCTTTTTCTGTGCATTGCCTCCGCCACAGAAATGAGCAAAGTGCGCGGGTACCCTTCTCTTTCTAGGCGCTCCGACTGTGCCAGGAGACTAGCTTCTAAGACGTGGTGACAAGACCTCTCTAAAGCATTGTGAAAACATGATTGAACAATGGCTCTCTTTACTAATTTGCTATGCGCAGACGAGAACGGAAGAACAGGCTTCTGCGAGCGAGGCTCGTAACACCAGCACGTGTGGTTCTCCAAAAAAGAAATCTTTAGGTCAAGAAAGCGGATGCTATCCCTTTCCGGCGTCTCGTGCGTCACCACGAGTGGATAGAGGCATTCGCGAAAGATTTGCAACACCTGCATGACCTTGGAATGAAAGGTCTCTAAATCACAGCTCAAAATTAACAGATAATCATCCACATACCGAAAGGACTTTACTACAGAAAGTTCACCGAGCTTCTCATTCAGTACCCTATCACATTTGGCTAATAGCAAGTCACTTAGAAAAGGAGCTATGGACGATCCTATTGAGACACCTTCTTTCTGTATATATGTTTTTCCGTTCCATTCTACAAACGTTGATGTGATGTACAAAGATAAAAGTTCTAAGAAACCTTTGGACGACATACACGTGGTGTTCTGAAATGGCACCGCGCCGAAACTGTCAATGCATTCATCAATGCACGCTAACAAATCTTTGTGCGGAAGAGAGTAATAAAGGTCTTTTATGTCTATCGAAAAAGCTCTCAACCTCGCGCCTGGATGCTGCTTCAGAAAGTTGACGACTTCTCCAGAGTTTAATATTCTGAAGGGGTCTTCCACAGGGAGCAATTTCAGTTTATCTTGCAAAAACCGCCCTAGTTCATACTGCCAGGAATTCCTTTCCGAGACGATTGTGCGGAAAGGTGCTCCTTCTTTGTGAGTCTTGGTTGTAAAGAACATGTTTAAGGACAGCTTGTCACTTTTGCCGATTTCTCGCGCCAGAACCGGCAAATCTAACTCGGAGCACAGATTCTTCGCCTTCGATCTGATTTTAGCAAGATTAATGCCTTCGCACACACGAAAGACGGTCGAAATTGCTTGGTGGGCCTTTTCAAAGTACAGGCCTCTCGGTAACACAGCGAACCCTCCCTCTTTGTCCGAAGGTACAACACAAAGAGCATTGTCTATGAGGTAAGCGGCAACTTTACCTACAGGTACGCCACTGTTAGCTGGCTTACCCCGTAAAAGAACGTCGAGGCCTTCTGAAACACATCTGTCGGTGTCTTCTGGTGGAGCACAGTTCGCGACCTGGCGTACAGTGGCCAAAAGTTCAGTGGGTGTCCGCCTCTTCTCAACCGCGAACTTTGGGCCTAGACCCAACGTCTTCATGACGAAGTCTGGAAGGGCTACGTCACCACACGTATGAACGACACCAGTAGACCCACGTCGCGTCGTTGAAAACTGGGACCGGAGCCTCCGTAATTCACCTTGCCAAAGATGGTCTACCACGTGGTCAATGCGGCCTGTGTACTCTCGCCATCTTGTTTTCCTGTGCATGACATGTTGCTCATGGAGAAGAGGAAGGAAAAGTGCATCCCTGTACATTCTTGCTTGCCGGAGCCATTCCGCCCTGAGTATCTTGCACACCCTCGTGCCATGGCCAATCGAGGGCTGGAAACCACCAAAAACAAGCTTCACCTCCGGGGGCAGCTGCTTCGAGCGGATGCAAAAAGTGAAGACGCGAGCTCGACATGTTGCGATGGCGATGAGGGTAATTACCACGGATGGATGTAGAGGGACACACAGAAAAGAGCCCGTTTGACTAGAAATGTAACGTAATAGAGCGGTTGACTGGGCTAGTTGGTATGGCATACTTGGGTTTTAGCAGCGCGAAAAATGCACGAAGGACAAGAAAAGGACGAGACAAGCACTGACTTCCAACTAAAATTTTATTGACGGGAAGGCCGTTAATATGCAATGGAGCACAACGAGTGAAAAATGACAAATTTTAAGATACAATTATCACCGATCGCTATGCCTGCTGCGCCGACCCTCGCACCTCAAGAAACATATCTCTTTATCTGATAGGGCGACTGATGGCTTGCTTACGCATGCGCTGCTTTCAAGCTCCATTTGAGCAGCCTCATAAATTATACGCACGTTTTCCTCTTTAATCTTGCATAGAACTGTTGTGTTTTCAAACAGCGGAGTGCACCCACACGTGCTCACGTGTTGCGCTAAGAAGCCATCTTTTCCGCCACGAACATTATTGGCATGTTCCCGTAAGCGATCGTTTAAGCATCTGCCCGTCTGGCCCACATAACATGCACCGCAAGAAAATGGGGTCCTGTAAACGACGCCTAACGCGCAGTCCACAAACTGCGTCCTGTGCCTAACCATACACCGTTTTCCCAAACTCTTTACAGGGCAGGTCCTGTTTGTCAACTGGGACAACTTATCAGGGGCACTGAAGACCACTTTCACATTGAGGCGCTGTCCAATTTTCTTAAGGCGGTGTGACACGGAATGCATGTACGGAATAACTGCCACTTTTTCCCGCTTTTCCGCTGTGGTGCCATCTCTGTTGCCGTCAGTGCCCAATCGTTTCCTTTTTCTGTGCATTGCCTCCGCCACAGAAATGAGCAAAGTGCGCGGGTACCCTTCTCTTTCTAGGCGCTCCGACTGTGCCAGGAGACTAGCTTCTAAGACGTGGTGACAAGACCTCTCTAAAGCATTGTGAAAACATGATTGAACAATGGCTCTCTTTACTAATTTGCTATGCGCAGACGAGAACGGAAGAACAGGCTTCTGCGAGCGAGGCTCGTAACACCAGCACGTGTGGTTCTCCAAAAAAGAAATCTTTAGGTCAAGAAAGCGGATGCTATCCCTTTCCGGCGTCTCGTGCGTCACCACGAGTGGATAGAGGCATTCGCGAAAGATTTGCAACACCTGCATGACCTTGGAATGAAAGGTCTCTAAATCACAGCTCAAAATTAACAGATAATCATCCACATACCGAAAGGACTTTACTACAGAAAGTTCACCGAGCTTCTCATTCAGTACCCTATCACATTTGGCTAATAGCAAGTCACTTAGAAAAGGAGCTATGGACGATCCTATTGAGACACCTTCTTTCTGTATATATGTTTTTCCGTTCCATTCTACAAACGTTGATGTGATGTACAAAGATAAAAGTTCTAAGAAACCTTTGGACGACATACACGTGGTGTTCTGAAATGGCACCGCGCCGAAACTGTCAATGCATTCATCAATGCACGCTAACAAATCTTTGTGCGGAAGAGAGTAAAAAAGGTCTTTTATGTCTATCGAAAAAGCTCTCAACCTCGCGCCTGGATGCTGCTTCAGAAAGTTGACGACTTCTCCAGAGTTTAATATTCTGAAGGGGTCTTCCACAGGGAGCAATTTCAGTTTATCTTGCAAAAACCGCCCTAGTTCATACTGCCAGGAATTCCTTTCCGAGACGATTGTGCGGAAAAGGTGCTCCTTCTTTGTGAGTCTTGGTTGTAAAGAACATGTTTAAGGACAGCTTGTCACTTTTGCCGATTTCTCGCGCCAGAACCGGCAAATCTAACTCGGAGCACAGATTCTTCGCCTTCGATCTGATTTTAGCAAGATTAATGCCTTCGCACACACGAAAGACGGTCGAAATTGCTTGGTGGGCCTTTTCAAAGTACAGGCCTCTCGGTAACACAGCGAACCCTCCCTCTTTGTCCGAAGGTACAACACAAAGAGCATTGTCTATGAGGTAAGCGGCAACTTTACCTACAGATACGCCACTGTTAGCTGGCTTACCCCGTAAAAGAACGTCGAGGCCTTCTGAAACACATCTGTCGGTGTCTTCTGGTGGAGCACAGTTCGCGACCTGGCGTACAGTGGCCAAAAGTTCAGTGGGTGTCCGCCTCTTCTCAACCGCGAACTTTGGGCCTAGACCCAACGTCTTCATGACGAAGTCTGGAAGGGCTACGTCACCACACGTATGAACGACACCAGTAGACCCACGTCGCGTCGTTGAAAACTGGGACCGGAGCCTCCGTAATTCACCTTGCCAAAGATGGTCTACCACGTGGTCAATGCGGCCTGTGTACTCTCGCCATCTTGTTTTCCTGTGCATGACATGTTGCTCATGGAGAAGAGGAAGGAAAAGTGCATCCCTGTACATTCTTGCTTGCCGGAGCCATTCCGCCCTGAGTATCTTGCACACCCTCGTGCCATGGCCAATCGAGGGCTGGAAACCACCAAAAACAAGCTTCACCTCCGGGGGCAGCTGCTTCGAGCGGATGCAAAAAGTGAAGACGCGAGCTCGACATGTTGCGATGGCGATGAGGGTAATTACCACGGATGGATGTAGAGGGACACACAGAAAAGAGCCCGTTTGACTAGAAATGTAACGTAATAGAGCGGTTGACTGGGCTAGTTGGTATGGCATACTTGGGTTTTAGCAGCGCGAAAAATGCACGAAGGACAAGAAAAGGACGAGACAAGCACTGACTTCCAACTAAAATTTTATTGACGGGAAGGCCGTTAATATGCAATGGAGCGCAACGAGTGAAAAATGACAAATTTTAAGATACAATTATCACCGATCGCTATGCCTGCTGCGCCGACCCTCGCACCTCAAGAAACATATCTCTTTATCTGATAGGGCGACTGATGGCTTGCTTACGCATGCGCTGCTTTCAAGCTCCATTTGAGCAGCCTCATAAATTATACGCACGTTTTCCTCTTTAATCTTGCATAGAACTGTTGTTTTTTCAAACAGCGGAGTGCACCCACACGTGCTCACGTGTTGCGCTAAGAAGCCATCTTTTCCGCCACGAACATTATTGGCATGTTCCCGTAAGCGATCGTTTAAGCATCTGCCCGTCTGGCCCACATAACATGCACCGCAAGAAAATGGGGTCCTGTAAACGACGCCTAACGCGCAGTCCACAAACTGCGTCCTGTGCCTAACCATACACCGTTTTCCCAAACTCTTTACAGGGCAGGTCCTGTTTGTCAACTGGGACAACTTATCAGGGGCACTGAAGACCACTTTCACATTGAGGCGCTGTCCAATTTTCTTAAGGCGGTGTGACACGGAATGCATGTACGGAATAACTGCCACTTTTTCCCGCTTTTCCGCTGTGGTGCCATCTCTGTTGCCGTCAGTGCCCAATCGTTTCCTTTTTCTGTGCATTGCCTCCGCCACAGAAATGAGCAAAGTGCGCGGGTACCCTTCTCTTTCTAGGCGCTCCGACTGTGCCAGGAGACTAGCTTCTAAGACGTGGTGACAAGACCTCTCTAAAGCATTGTGAAAACATGATTGAACAATGGCTCTCTTTACTAATTTGCTATGCGCAGACGAGAACGGAAGAACAGGCTTCTGCGAGCGAGGCTCGTAACACCAGCACGTGTGGTTCTCCAAAAAAGAAATCTTTAGGTCAAGAAAGCGGATGCTATCCCTTTCCGGCGTCTCGTGCGTCACCACGAGTGGATAGAGGCATTCGCGAAAGATTTGCAACACCTGCATGACCTTGGAATGAAAGGTCTCTAAATCACAGCTCAAAATTAACAGATAATCATCCACATACCGAAAGGACTTTACTACAGAAAGTTCACCGAGCTTCTCATTCAGTACCCTATCACATTTGGCTAATAGCAAGTCACTTAGAAAAGGAGCTATGGACGATCCTATTGAGACACCTTCTTTCTGTATATATGTTTTTCCGTTCCATTCTACAAACGTTGATGTGATGTACAAAGATAAAAGTTCTAAGAAACCTTTGGACGACATACACGTGGTGTTCTGAAATGGCACCGCGCCGAAACTGTCAATGCATTCATCAATGCACGCTAACAAATCTTTGTGCGGAAGAGCTTTCTTGACCTAAAGATTTCTTTTTTGGAGAACCACACGTGCTGGTGTTACGAGCCTCGCTCGCAGAAGCCTGTTCTTCCGTTCTCGTCTGCGCATAGCAAATTAGTAAAGAGAGCCATTGTTCAATCATGTTTTCACAATGCTTTAGAGAGGTCTTGTCACCACGTCTTAGAAGCTAGTCTCCTGGCACAGTCGGAGCGCCTAGAAAGAGAAGGGTACCCGCGCACTTTGCTCATTTCTGTGGCGGAGGCAATGCACAGAAAAAGGAAACGATTGGGCACTGACGGCAACAGAGATGGCACCACAGCGGAAAAGCGGGAAAAAGTGGCAGTTATTCCGTACATGCATTCCGTGTCACACCGCCTTAAGAAAATTGGACAGCGCCTCAATGTGAAAGTGGTCTTCAGTGCCCCTGATAAGTTGTCCCAGTTGACAAACAGGACCTGCCCTGTAAAGAGTTTGGGAAAACGGTGTATGGTTAGGCACAGGACGCAGTTTGTGGACTGCGCGTTAGGCGTCGTTTACAGGACCCCATTTTCTTGCGGTGCATGTTATGTGGGCCAGACGGGCAGATGCTTAAACGATCGCTTACGGGAACATGCCAATAATGTTCGTGGCGGAAAAGATGGCTTCTTAGCGCAACACGTGAGCACGTGTGGGTGCACTCCGCTGTTTGAAAAAACAACAGTTCTATGCAAGATTAAAGAGGAAAACGTGCGTATAATTTATGAGGCTGCTCAAATGGAGCTTGAAAGCAGCGCATGCGTAAGCAAGCCATCAGTCGCCCTATCAGATAAAGAGATATGTTTCTTGAGGTGCGAGGGTCGGCGCAGCAGGCATAGCGATCGGTGATAATTGTATCTTAAAATTTGTCATTTTTCACTCGTTGTGCTCCATTGCATATTAACGGCCTTCCCGTCAATAAAATTTTAGTTGGAAGTCAGTGCTTGTCTCGTCCTTTTCTTGTCCTTCGTGCATTTTTCGCGCTGCTAAAACCCAAGTATTGACAGATAAAGCATGCTGCTCAAACACAATGAATGCAAGAAGTTAGCGCCTGACCCGCAGGTCGCGCGATCAAATCCAGGTCGTGGTGGCTGCCTTTTCGATGGAGGCGAAATTGCTTGAGGTTCGTGTGCCCAGATTCGGGTGCACATTAAAGAACCCCAGGTGGTCAAAATTTCCGGATCTCTCCACTAAAGAGTCTCTCATAATTATAAGGTGGTTTAGGGTCGTCAAACCTCACGTGTCAGTCCATCAATTGCTTGGGGGGTCGTGTAAAAGAAGTAACGAAGTCAACGCCTGTTTACTGGCCCTTCAAAGAATGTTCCGGGCCAGCACCTGGCGGGGCTTGGCCCTTTATGTACGTCAGTCCAGTGGGGGCCTGAACATCGTGAGTACCGGTGGGGGCACACACGTTGTTCATGCGTGCGTTTGTAAACGTGCGTGCCTATAGGGCAAGCAAATTTTTAAATTTCTGAGAGGGGATTGAATTCCCCCCCCCTTTTCTTGTCTACGTCCCTAGTTAAGGAGACTGCTTCTACAAAGTGACATACATATAATGCTTTTGTTTTTGGAATGACATTTAGGCAATATCGTCAGTCTGTGGTAAAGCACCTACTTGTTTCATCTTTCATCTTCCTCATCCCCCTCCCATGCGCAGGGTAGCAAACCAGCTGCTTATAGGCTGCTTAACCTCCCTGTCATTCTTTCCCTTCTATTGTCCTTCCTTTCTTACTTATTTCGCAAACGGCCTGGGTTTTATTCTGATTCGCAAGGAAGATCTTTTATTACTTGTTTATCTGTATATTTGTCGATTTTTTAGTCATGAACTAGCTAGTTTTTCGCATACAACCGACAACACCGAGACTGACGCTTGCACCCCGACACCAATGAGAACGCCAAAATTTCTGAAACGACCTCTTCAACGCTATCACGTTAATATTATACGTGTATTTCGATATTCGGAGGCAACATTTCTCAAATATTGCAATAAAAATAGGATTTTTAAAATATTCAATAGCCGTAGCACAAGCGAAATGTGAAAGTATTATGACAAAAATCAGGTTACAGTAAAAAAAGTTACGCACAATCACTTAGGTATTGAGTAGTAACTTAGTGATAACCACGCTTGTAACGTTATTTACGCCAAGGTGAGTGTGACCGCCAAGATTAGACAAAAATGCTGCGTTTATTGTGGATATTGTGACGCTCGACCATGGGCCTTTTTTTTCGTGAAAGAAGTGACCTTTTATTTGACAAAAACTCACTGTCTTTATATAAAAGTGGTGACGAGAGCAAAAGCAATCTTCTCGGGAAGCTATTGTTTTCAATAATGTCCTAGGACCAATTATTGGCTGCTACTTTCTAATGGGACTAAAAATAATATCTGCTAAAAAATACAGTTCCAGAAATTTGTGTTGAGTGACTCCACACAATGTACGCACACTAACGCACCAGGATTTTCATTTTCGTACTATAAGATAGTGCGAGAAGTTGTGCGCTGCATTAGCACATTTCAAAATGTTTTAATGAGTAACTATGCGTATACTTTCATTGAAAGCTGAGCAATCGAAATGCAGGACAACATTGCGAGACTAACATTCTAAAGGCAACTCTAAGGAACGTGGGCATAAGTGTTGCAGGTTATATCGCGAGTGCTGATTTGCGAGTAAAAGTTTATTGTAATGAACGAAGCATAGGAGAGCGCAGGCGGCCACGTGTTAACAAATAAAACAAAAACCAAAAGCTGGAAGCGCAAGAGCTTGGGTTCTCGGCTTTCACTGTTATGGCCTTGTTTTGGTGCTCGCCCCGCCGCGGTGGTCTAGTGGCTAAGGTACTCGGCTGTTGACCCGCAGGTCGCGGGATCGAATCCCGGCTGCGGCGGCTGTATTTTCGATGGAGGCGGAAATGTTGTAGGCCGGTGTGCTCAAATTTTGGTGCACGTTAAAGAACTCCAGGTGGTCGAAATTTCCGGAGCCCTCCACTATGGCGTCTCTCATAATCATATGGTGGTTTTGGGATGTTAAACCACTCATATCAAATCAATCATTGTTTTGGTGCTCACTTTAGAATTTCTCACGAGCTCGCCAAACAATCGATCCTTATAAGAAAACTGACTACAGAGGCTTCCGAAGCAATATAAAAAATAGAGCTACAGAAAATCGCGCAAGCTCCCATTAATTCTTTTTTGATCAACTGGCGGCCAAAAAGGTGCGGGGGAGGTAGAGATTTTGGTTGAAGACAAGGAAAGTGATTCAGATAGGCCAGGACTTGTCCCAGTGGTCTTTTGGTTACGGTGTTTGATTGCTGACCGAAGTGTCATTAGATCGAATGCCGGCAGTGGTGGCCGGATTTCTATGAAAGCTGTGGCTAGTTGTGCATGTTTATACGCACGCTAAAATAACACCTGCTAGTCAAAACTTTCGAAGCGCTCCAATACGATGTCTTTCAATATATCGTTGTTTTGGGACATAGAATCCCCGCAGTTGTTAATATATAAAAGGTAACCAGGCTATTTCGGGTGAAGACACATCGCCTGAATGCAATTGGCATTTGTAGCACAACGATGTGGCAGAAAAAGTGAAATGCACCAAATAAATTCGCTCTGTATTACTCTAGCGTATTAAGGTCTAATGTGTCAGTGCATGTCACATGTGACAATATAATATACTAACCCATGCGTCTCCATTGTACAAGAGCGAAACTGTCAGTTTTTTGTCCAGGGGCTCTTTTTATGTCGTCATCCTACTCGCTGAAATACCAGAAGAAAGGAAGCAACACATGAGCGCAAAGGCACTCACTGCAAGATTCCTGTCAGTTTTCATTCTGGAATATGGCCCTTGCTCTTATAAGCTTTTACCTTCCACAATGATGCATTCCTTTTCTCATTCGTCCTCTGGCTCAATTTTCACGTGCGAGTGCAGCTCATCAAAGCGGCCCTAATGATAATGTTTTATTGTATATATTTACAATAGAATAATATTATTATAATGTAAGTAATATAAGTGCCCACAGCAGCGGGTGCCCCGGATTTCTCGAGTGCCTGATCTCAAAACAAAGCTTGCCGTACCAGGCAACTCGGCTGTGTTTTTATTGTTGTGGAGTTGTTGCTTTGTGATTATAATGCATACATTTATGTTGAACAAATTATCTTCAATTTACAGCCCATAATTAACGGTGCCGCCACAAGGCTCCCTTTGTCGTATGTGACGCATTACAACTTTTTAGCAACCGAAATATTGTGACATTTTTTTACGCAAATTGTTATATATGGTCCTTCCAAACTTTCAGAAATTAGAAGGGGCATTTTCGAGAAATATATACTCAAACGTTGATGTTTTTGGTAAACTACTTAGAGTTCATCACGATTGTGAAGTAAAACGAAGCACGGTAAAACCGCAAATGTGATTTTTAAAAGAAAGGAAAAGTATCAAAGCTAATATATTCCGAGTTAGATTATCAGCAGATTAGGTTGGTTTCAGCAGAAAAATAATTAAACTGAAGTATTCTGTGTGGTTTGCCATGGTTCTGTTCTTTTTACTCTTCTTTCAGTAGGCAGCAAAGATAATGAAGTGTAAGATTCTATATAACTTTTTCTTGGATGCGAATAAGTATTCAAGGTAAAAAGTGCATTGTTTTTTTACTGGAGTGTGCTCAAAACTAGTAAATCAAGAAATTGGCGGAATTTTGTTTTTGTCACCAGAACTTTACTGTTTTTTTTTTCAGGCGAACAAACTTGTTTATCGCAATACTGCATTTAAAAAGAAACATTGTTCTAGCTCAAATTCCTAGGCCCACAGTAAGATTCTTCAAGATCGGGACTGGTGACCCGGACCTCTTGTTTCATCTCGTGTCGCCTCGTGTTTCCGAGACCAAAATGAAGGCTCCAAACGTGTGCCATCATATAGCACTTCGAAACGCAATGAGCACAAGCCCCGCAACAGAGAAAATGTGAAGAACAAAATTATTCGAGCAAGCCGAATGCCTCAACTACCAAATAACGATATCCGCATTATCATTCGGCTCAGAAGGGGTCTTAACATCGCTGGGGTTGGCCCAACGACAATCGCTGAAGCCATTTCAACTTCGGCAGGTATCAGCCCATGGGAACAGCAAGCAGACACGCTCTTCCCCAACATTAAGCATAATATCCTAGTAGCAAGCACGCCGAAGAGAGTATATAAAGCCGGTATAAACAACGACCGTCCTATAACAGTGACATCAGTAGTTTACAGGCTGGTGATGCAGATAGTGAAGGAAAGGCTGCGCACATGGGTGTAGAATGAGAGGGTGCTGGGAGAACTACAAAATGGGTTCCGTAAACGGAGGTTGGAGGACAATATGTCTTCATTGATACAGTGTATTGAAATAGGGTGAAAAGAACACAAGCCCCTGTGGCTGGTATTCCTACATATCAAGAGAGCTTACGATAATGTGATTCAAGAAGACTTGTGTGAAATACTGGGCACACTAGATATGGAAGATGGAATAAATAATTTTCTAAAATATATCTATGAAGTAACAAGGTAGTTATCAAATGGGAAGAACAGGTATCAGAACCTATAGAGATACATTTCGGGCTTCGATGGGGATGCCCCTTGTCTCCTTTGTTGTTTATGCGTTATATCCAGGGACTAGAAGCCAACTTAGAGGAGAGTCGGCTCGGTTTCAGCCTCTCTTGGCCAAGCAAAAAAAAAACACATTCAACAGCGATTACCAGAATTGATGTATGTAGATGATATAGGATTAATAGCCGACAAAAAGGAAGATCTGCAGGGATTGATAGACATCTGTGGTGATGAGGGAGATCGGTTAAATTTGAGGTTCAGCAGGATCGAAAAAATTTGCGATCATGATTTTTGATGACAACAAAGGCAGTGAGCATAAGATACAGGAAGTCGCGCTAGAAATAGTGGATAAATACAAATATTTGGTCGTATGAATAAATAACGGGGCTCAGTATCTACGGGAGCACGAAAGATACGTAATGACTAAGGGCACCAGGAATGCAGCTGTAATAAAAATAGGGCTCTGTGGAACTACAATAAGTATGACGTTGTGAGAGGTGTTTGGAAAGGTGTCGTGGACCCGTTTTGACGTTCGGCAATGGGGTCTTGGGCAAACTAGAAGTTCAAGCAAGATTGAAAATTAAACAACGGAGCTTAGGTAGACTTGCTTTGAGAGCACACGGGAATACCCCAAAACAGGGGGTACAGGGAGACATGGGATGGACATGGTTTGAGTGCAGGGAAGCTAGCAGCAAGATGGAATTTGAAGAGCGATTGAGAAAAATGGGAGAGGAGCGTTGGGCTAGGAAAGTTGTCAGCTACTTGTACATGAAGAATTCTGATACTAAATGGACGAAGCGAACTCAAAAACTGCCAAGCAAGTATTCAGACAACAACAGAATACCAAGCCAAAAGAAAACATCGGTTAAGAAGAAGGTGAAGGAAACAGAGAAGGACATGTGGAAAATTGGAATGTTTACGAAATAATCACTGGAGACCTACCTAACTTCTAAGCAGGAAAATGCGAGGGAAAAGTTCTACCATAATTCTCGTGGTAGTTCTCTGGCCTTCGAGACTAGAACGGGAGTATTGCGGACCAAGACGTACCGAGCAAAATACGAAGGCACAGACAAGATATGTAGTGCATGTGTAGAGGAGGAGGAAACGGCTGAACATTTGATAATGTTTTGTGAACGGCTCCGCCATATAGTCGAAGATAATGGCACCGAATTTTTCAAAGTAGTGAGTTTTTGGGACAGTTAAGGCAAAATAGACTTTAAACGGGTAGAAATAACCAGGAGGAGGCTAACAGATCGGTGGCTACAATCGAGGCGCGAGTAAAATTCAATCCTTGAATGCACAATGATAATACTTCACTATATGGCTAGGTTGCGTGAGCCACCACCCGATATGAAGGGCACAACTGGATCCATCCATCCATCCATCCATCCATCCATCCATCGATCCATCCATCCATCCATCCATCCATCCATCCATCCATCCATCCATCCATCCATCCATCCATCCATCCATCCATCCATCCATCCATCCATCCAAAAATTGATTGATATGTGGGGTTTAACGTCCCAAAACCATCCTAGGAATATGAGAGACGCCGTGGTGGAGGGCTCCGGAAATTTCGACCACCTGGCATTCTTTAACGTGCGCCCGAAATCAGGCACACAGACCTACAACATTTCTGCCTCCATCGAAAAAGCAGCAGCCGCAGCCGGGATTCGATCCCGCGACATGCTGGTCAGCAGAGTACCTTAGCCACTATGCCTTTGTGGCGGGGCCATCCATCCGAAAAGGCTGCCGCGCTGTGGACGAAGCTTCTATGTGGCTAGAAAAAAATGATTTTGCGCTTTTATATAACTTTGTGTTCGTTTGGAAATGTCGGGTCAATGAGTACGAAGGGCAAAGTCAATGCTGAAGCGTTTTATTTTCAAATGTGGTTTTTATTTTGCTGTAGATTGGCGCCGCTTATATTAGAGCAGTTAAAATTGCGATGCCTCTACAAGAGTTCCGCAAGTGCTCGAAACTAGATTTTTAAGTTCGCGGGCTGTATAGTAAGGTAAGGTGGGACACCGCGGAGAAGAAGAAATAAAAAATAGGAGCCCGATCTGCAAACAAGGTCAGTACAGTACCGCAATCTACGTCCATGGATTACTTTTTACACTCGATTAAATGTATTCTTCTTGCTCTAATTGAACTATGTCGCTGCTTTTCATTGTGACGCTGCTTTGAGAATTTTCGCAAATGCTCCGATGTAGTCACAGCTGCGCCACGACGTGGTTTTATCGCTTCTTACACGCCTGCCGTCCATCAGTGCTCTCCACATTTGGTCTCCCTTATAGAAAAGGCACGTTCAGTGGGACGTCTCAACGAGGAGAAAAACGCTATTCGGCACGTGATGGATAAATAAACAAAATCACAGCATTGCACGGAGTGAATGATCAGTGGGGCGAAGCGTCTGTCCATCCGTCCGTGCATTCGTTTTTACATGCGTCGGTCGACTCGTATCCCACTACAGCAGGCATCAGACGGATGGTTAAGCTTTTTTCCACTCATCATATCATCGACTCCGTGGATATGCTGGCTACGCCGGATAGAAGGATGATCGACCAAGTGATGATGTAAGGAACTTCGTCCCTAAAAGCAATAAAACCACGTCGCGCTATGCGTCGCAGCTGTGATTACATCAGCGCGCCTGTAATAATTTTCTCAACAGCGTCACAATATAAATCAGGGGTAGTTCCACAAACTAAACAAGAGAGTGAGCCATTTATATGCATATAACCCGCGAAAAGAAGCCTTGTAATTTATTATATGGAAGCCTTATACAATATCCCGGCAAAATTAATTCACACGTACCTATTTCAATGACCAGGACCCCCAGTCACCTAGGGCATAACTGCGCTTCGGTTGACCCCCTCATAATTATCCGTAAGTAATATAACAGTAACATTTTCAGACAGGATAGGAGAGCTCAACGGTGATATTATCAACTGTGATAATTAGCCGAGTTTTCCACTGTACAAATCTCCAGAAAAGAGTAATGCTATAATGCCTCTATATTTCTCAAATAGAGGTGTTTGGCACCGAGCTAAAATGGACCGTATTAACAAAAAGTAGTACTGCCACAGACAAATAGATACCTCTTTACAATTACCTATCAGGAAAATGCCACAGTTTCCATGCTTTTCTTCGTAAGTGGGACCAAAATTAATTCAGTAACAAAAAGATACTTTCCTTCACTTCAGCGAGAAGGTTCGAGATCTGGCGGTGATTCTTGTTCGTACGCCAAAAAAAAAAAACAGGCACATGCCCCTATGCCCTTTGCTGTCTGCCGCGGTGTGCACTGAAAAATACTTTGCTTCAGTTCAACCACAAGATCCTGGCGGGGGTTCTTGCTCGTACGCGAGAAAAAAAAAAATTGGCACCGGATCTGCATCTTACACTGCAAATGTCGTCGAAAGACGATAGTCTGGCGTCTGGAGAGAGTAGTCAAATCGTTTATTTAATCTTCTGCGCAAGAAAATTGGTGAATGGTAGTCTAAAGGCGCTGCGTTAGAGTGCCTCGAGCGTGTAGCGGAGGCAAACGAGCGCATCGAGGATGGATGGATGGATGGATGTGGCTGTACCCTTTAGATCGGGTGGCAGCTAACGCCACCTAGCCGTAATACTTAGTGAACTAACCATTACATTTATCTTTTTTTCCCTTTAAATAATGAAGTTGAGGATTCGTACTTCGCAGTGAAGGGTTTAATTTTCACTCGTGCCTTGACTTTAGCCACCAATCAGATAACCGCCTTCTAGTTAGGTCCACCCGCTTAAAGTCTATTTTGCCCTCGCTGTCCCTAAATCCCAGTTCTTTGAAAAACTCTGCGCCATCATCCTGAACTATAGGGTGAAACCCTTTACAGAACATTATCAAGTGTTCGGCAGTTTCTTCTTCCTCTCCACACGCACTGCATACTGTGTCTACCCCTTCGTATTTGGCCCGATATGTCTTGGTTCGCAGTACTCCCGTCCTGGCCTCAAACAGTAGAGAACTACCCCGAGTATTATCATAGATCCTTTCCTCGGCAATTTCCTGCTTAAAAGTTCGATAGATCTCTAGTGCCGACTTCTTAATCATGCCCATTCTCCACATGTCAGTCTCCGTTTCCTTCACTTTCTTCTTAACCGATAGTTCTTTTTAGTTTAGCCACCTGCTGTTTTCTAAGTATTTACCAGCCAACTTTCTGGTTCGCTTCCTCCATTTTGTAACGACATTCTTCATGTACAAGTAGCTGAAAACCTTCCTAGCCCAACGCTCCTCCCCCATTTCTCTCAATCGCTTCTCAAAATTTATCTTGCTGCTAGCTTCCCTGCCCTCAAATGATGTCCATCAATATCACCTTGTACTCCCTGATTTGGTGTATTCCCGTGAGCTCCTAAAGCAAGCCTACCTATTCCACGTTGCTTAATTTCAAATCTCGCTTGAACTTCTGATCTCATGCACAAGCCCGCATTGCCGAACGTCAGCCCAGGAACCATGGCCCCTTTCCATAATCCTCTCACAACATCATACCAATTGTAATTCCACAGTGCCCTATTTTTATGACTGCTGCATTCCTGTTACCTTTAGTCGTCACGTATATTTCGTGTTCCCTCAGATACTTGGTCCCATTGCTTATCCATACGCCCAGATATTTGTATTTATCTGTTATCTCTAGCGTGACCTCCTGTATTCTAAGCTCACTACCTTCGTTGTCATTGAAAATCATGACTGCTGATTTTTCCTTACTGAATCTGAAATCTAACCTATCTCCCTCATTACCGCAGATGTCCATCAATCTCTGCAAATCTTCTTTGTTGTTGGCCATTAGCACTATATTATCTGCGTACATTAATGCTGGTAGTGCCTGATCAATAAGTTTTGCTTGTTTGACTAAAGAGAGGTTGAAGCCCAGTTCACTTCCCTCTAATTTGGCCTCTAATCCTTGTAGGTACATCATGAATAATAAGGGTGACAGGGGGCACCCCTGCTTAAGCCCCCGTTTTTCCTCTGCATGCTTGGATACCTGTTTTTCCCACTTTATAACTACCTTGTTATCTTTATAGATACCCTTTAAAAGATTAGTGAGTACATGTTCCACGCCTAGTGTGTCCAGTATTCCCCAGAATTCATCTTGAACCACGCTTATCGTACGCTCCCTTGATATCCAAATATGCTAGCCACAGTGGCCTGTGTTCTTTTTCTGCTATTTCGATGCACTGCGTCAGTGAGAACAGATTGTCTTCCAACCTCCTGTGTTTCCGAAACCCATTCTGCAGTTCCCCCAGCACCCTTTCATCCTCTATCCATGCCTGCAGTGTTTCCTTTATAATTTGCATCGCCAGCCTGTAGACCACTGATGTCACTGTTATAGGACGGTAGTTGTTTACGTCAGCTTTGCCCCCCTTTCCTTCATAGATCATGCTCATCCTGCTAAGTTTCCATCCATCGGGAACTTCACCATCGATTATTACTGTGCTCACTGCCTCTCTCAAAGCCTGCTTAGACTTCGGACCTAATGTCTTTATCAGCCTAATTGGAATGCCATCTGGGCCTGTTGATGTACTACTAGGAACCATTTTCTCAGCCCTTTCCCACTCTCGTTGTGAAAATGGAGCCATTGCACCACTTGATTCGTCCTTGTCTATTGTGGCGCATAAAGTACTTCTTTGTTGAAATTTTTCTGTCACCCTTGTTCTTATATATTCAATAGCTTCGTCCCCTTCTAGCCTAGCACCTTGGGCTGTAGTTATGAGACTCTGCTCTAGGCTCGTCTCATTTCTTAGGGAGTTTAGATAGTTCCAAAATTTCGCAGCTGCCTTTCTATCTTTTTTATGTACTTCTGCCAGCCACTGAGCTCCCTTTCTTCTAATCTTTTCATTGATCAGAAGGAATGCATCCCTTCTACAGCTTAGAAAGGTTTCCCATTTTCTTTCAACATCATCTGTCGGTTCACCCCGCTGCTTAGCATGTCTGTGTTCCCTAGAGGCACGTTAAGCACGAGCGCCATCTGGCAGTTATCGTCGCAAACGAAGGCGTGCGTCCCACGGAGAAAGATGCGTGCCTGTCTCGGAGGTGATAGGATGCAGAACGCAAAGCGACGGGCAGGTGCCACCACCGTGTCGTCGTAGCAAAGCGTTGGAAACACCTTCTTTAACATCGCGTTGGACTGCCAGCACACTGCGATTAACGCTACAGTGCTTAGAGTTACTTGTGTGTGCCTCTTCTAGCATAAAGGCAGACACACAAAATGTCAACGTGTTGTTGTGGCGCCCCAGATATGAGCAATAATTGCTTTTTGATTGACAATCGCATAACTATGAACGCTAAAGCTTGAGCAATATTGGTGGGCGCTGCGGATGGGGTCGGCCGTTGGGTGCCGTTTGAGGTATCGTTAAGGGAGTACAGACGTGCGGACAGACAGACAGACCAAAATTTTTCCGTCGATGGTCCCCAGGAAAGACTATCGTCTTTAAAAAAACATGCGTACGCCGTTATTAATTGACCTTCAGTGAGTTACCCTTCATGACCAGCGGTTATCCTGTCTACGCGCTACATGCCCAGCCGATTTCCCTTTCATCTTCTTGATTTCAACTACATGATATCTTTAACTCCCATCTGTTCTCTAATACACTATGCTCTCTTCTTGTCTCTTAAGGTTACACCTACCATTTTTCTTTCCATTGCTCGCTGCATCCTCAATTAAAGCTGAGCCCTCTTTGTAAGCCTCCAGGTTTGCGCTCCTTAGCTAAGTACCGGCAAGACGCACCTCTTATATACCTTCCTTTTGAGGGGTAATGGCAATCTACCAGCCTTAATTTGAGAGTGCTTGCCAAATTTTCTCCCCCCTTCATTCTTATTCTTCTAGTTACTTCAATCTCGTGGTTCGGCTCCGCGGTTATTACCGGCTCTAAGCAGACATAGTCTTTTACAACTTGAAGTGCACTATTACCTATCTCGAAGCGCTGCTCTCTTCCGAGGTTGTTGTACATTACATTCGTTTTGTGCAGATTCATTTTAAGACCCACCTTTCTTCTCTCCTTGTCTAACCCCGTAATCATGAGTTGCAATTCGTCCCCTGAGTTACTCAGCAATGCAATGTCATCGGCGAAGCGCAGGTTACTAAGGTACTCTCCATTAACTCTTATCCCTAACTATTCCCATTCTAGGCTTCTAAGAACCTCCTGTAAACACGCGGTACATAGCATTGGGGAGATTGTATCCCCCTGCCTTACTTCCTTCTTGATTGGTATTTTGTTGCTTTCTTTATGAAGCACTATGGTATCAGTTGATCCCCTGTAGATTTCTTCCAGGATGTTCATATATGCTTCATCGACGCCCTGATTCCGCAGTGTCTGCATGACTGCTGATATTTCTACTGAATCAAAGGCCTTCTCGTTATCTATGAAGGCTATGTATAGTGGTTGGTTATATTCTGAGCATTTCTCTATTACCTGATTCATAGAATGAATGTGGTCGATTGTTGAGTAGCCTGTTCGAAATTCTGCTTGTTCCTTTGGTTGATTGAATTCTAATGTTTTCTTAACTCTATTACCAATTACCATTGTAAATAGCTTGTATACTACGGAGAGCAAGCTGATCGGCCTGTAATTCTCGAAGTCCTTGTCATCTCCTTTCTTATGTATTAAGATGATGTTAGCATTCTTCCAAGACTCTGGTGCTCTTCCCGTCAGGAAACACCTCGTAAACAGGGTGGCTAGTTTTTCTAACACAATCTGTCCTCCATCTTTCAGCAAATCCTATGTTACCTGATCCTCATCAGCAGCTTTGCCTATTTGCATGCTCTCATGGGCTTTTATGACTTCTTTTGGCATTAGTGGTGGCGTGTCATCTGGGTTACTACTAGTTGTTATAGTATTAAGGTCGTGGTTGTCCTGGCTAGTGTACATATCTCTGTAAAACCCCTCCGCTATTTTAACTATCCTATCCATACAGTTTGTTATTTTGCCTTCTTTGTCCCTTAGTGCATTTTTGCCTATCCCAAGTTTTCTCTTGACTGCTTTGACGCTTCCTCCGTTCTTCAGAGCGTGTTCAATTATTTCCATGTTATAGCTTCTTACATCGGATACCTTACGCTTATTTATCAACTTCGAAAGCTCTGCCAGTTCTATTTTGTCTGTTGTACTTGAGACTTTCATGCTTTGACGCTTGTTAATGGGCTTCTTTCTTTCCTGGGAAAGCTTGCCAGTGTCCTGTCCAACTACCGTGTCTCCAACTTCCACTGCACACACTGTAATAATACTCGTGGGATTATCATTCATTGCATCTGCGCTAAGGTTGATTTCTTCAATAAGAACCGAGTACCTGTTCTGAAGCGACACTTCCAGTTCCTGTACTTTCCCTTTCTGTGCTAGCTCACTGATTGGCTTCTTGCGTATCAGTTTCTGTCCTTCCCTCTTTATGTCTAGGTGAATCACAGAACGTACCATTCTATGGTCACTGCATCGTACTTTGCCAACCACTTCCACATCCTGCACAATATCTGGGTATACACTCATTATTAAGTCTATTTTAATTGTTCTTATTTTTGCCATTAGGCCTCCTCTATGTCCACTTACCATTTCCCAGTTTTCGGTAGAAGGTGTTTAAAATCCGTAAATTACAGATACGAAACGCCAAAGGGTAAGTGCCTTTGGTACGATGTGCAGAATGAGGGGCTCGAGCTTATAACAGACCCTTTCACGCCTACGCGCGTGGGCAACAGCATATGTGCAGATACTTTACCCGACCTAGCGTTTATTAAGAACGTAGCGCGCAATGGCACAACACCCAGGAGGACCTGAGTATTGATCACTCAGTGATCTAAATCCAAGTCGACGCTGGCCGTAACTACCACCTTCATCGGTACGCCGCCAAGGGCAAGCGGCATCGGCTAGTGAATTGAGACGCGTTTCGCTAAGTCTGGAAAGAGCAGAAACATGGCAGCACGGCTATCGAGGATATCGAGAGCTGCATCACAACGCTTAGGGGCGATATAGAAACGGCAACGTGGGAGGTTCCACCGGAAGCAGAGCTAAATGTAATAGACCGTAAACTCCTACACATGTGGGAAGCCAAACGCAGCCTGCAAGACGGGTGGAAGCGTCAACGCCATAGAACGCTACGCAGACGCATTGCACGGATAAGCAGGGATACAAAAGAGCATGCCTTACAAGTATACAGAGCACAATGGGAGGAGACATGTAGCGGAATGGAGAACCAGCTGATCGTGGCCTAGACGTGCCATTTCCTCCGACATCGTCTTGATTCGGAGGAGACTGAAACAGAGCACGCGCATAAGGTAAACAAGTCACTGCACGAGTACAAAGGCACGTCCACGGACTTTCTTGATGACGTGCGCAGCCGTTACTTCATCAAGTCATCAAGCCCCATCGCGCACCCGGCGTAAGTACGGGATAGCGAAAGTAACAGGGAGCTAAACATGGACTTTCAGTGTGGCAGAGGTGAGGGGGGGGGGGGGTACTGCACAAGCTCAACACGAAATCAGCAGCAGGCCTGGACGGGATAACAAACAAAACACTGCGTAACTTGGACGATGAGTCGTTAGAACAATTGACAGCTTACATAAACCAGTGCTGAAGCACAGGCTCTATACCGAGTTCGTGGAAAACGGCGTGCAGTATTATGAACCCCAAACCAGGCAAACAGGTAGAGACTGACAATCTTCAACCAATATCGCTTACTTCCGGCGTTGGTAAGGTCATGGAACGCGTGCTTCTCGCTCGCCTTACCAACTACCTCATTTGAGCTTCAACTCAAACATCATATCGTAGGCAATACCACGCGACGTACAAAAGCAATACTCGGGCTCGACCTCAAGAAAGCGTTCGACAACGTTAAACACGCCGCAATATTTGAAAGCATACGAGCGTTGGGACTGGGCGAAGGAATGTACCACTTCGTACGGGATTTCCTTACAAGTCACCGGGCCCGCTTAGCCGTCGGCGGACAAGAATTGCAAGATATAGACATAGGTTGCACGGGCACGCCACAGGGCTCTGTAATTTCGCTCATGCTTTTTAACCTTGTCCTTTTCGAGTTACCATGAAAATTGGCTGAGATAGAAGGCCTCCACCACAGCTTATACGCCGATGATATCACCCTCTGGGTTGCCGAGGAGAATGACGGACATATCGAGAAAACGTTGCAGGAGGCGGTCGACGTGGTATCTTCGCGACATGGGCCTCGAATGTTCCGCGGCTAAATCGGAGCTTCTTCTCTACAGACCGACATGCAGGGGCCGTAAACCCAAGAACACCGATTGTTCCAGCTAGTGTGCAGACAGAGATATTAAAGTATAACATTGGATGGCGCCGTCATCCCACAAGTTAACAACATTCGAATACTGGGCTTGCACCTGTCGGCCAATGGCCACAAAGGTGAAACCATACGCAGAGTAGACGGTGCTGTCATTGGAACGCTCCGGCTACTGCAACAAATAACAAATCGCCATAGTGGAATGAAAGAAAGCAATACCATTCGTCTGGTACATGCTTTCGTAATGAGCCACGTAACGTACGTCACCTCCTACCTTAAGTGACATGCGACTGAACAAACCAAGCCAGACCATCTCATCCTCAAGGGGTACAAACGTGAAATAGGCTTACCAATAAATACTAGCACAGAAACATTTCTCGAGCTGGGATTGCACAATATCCTAGGTGAACTAATTGAAGCACACAACATCGCGCATTACGAACATTTGGCAAGAGCCAGAACCGGTCAAGAAGCAGCGATAGCCCTCGCATAGCTATACCATGGACGCCGAAGTGATCATAGGTGACTATCAGGCGGCCATACGCAACTTCGCCACCGGCTGGATCACCCGCGAAGCAGCAGACATTCTTTAAATTCGCGAAGGCAGTATTTGCCCCCAAAACGACAGTTTCCTAGTATGGTCCCCCGCCCACATAGATTCTCCACTCACAGGCAACGCGACTGCCCACGCCGTGGCTCGAGGCCTTGCACGCCGAACTGTGGCGCCGGCCGGCAGCCCCGATCTCTCGCAGATATCGAGGACAATGCGGAAGTGAACGTGGGGGGGGGGGGGGAGAATCACATGACCACTTGCAGAGATATCACCCAGCACTACAGACTGAACAGATGCAAATGTCCGCCACAACACAATGAAACTAAACAAGAAGCAGGCGGTTGCCTGAAGTGAATTGCAGACTCACATGTACCCGAACCCAGTGATCCTACGCCTCTGTTATCCAGACATTTGTACATCCGATGACTTTAAAGCGTGTGGAGCAAGAGCGACGCTGCAGCACATGTTGTGGGAGTGCACCGGTAGCATGCACCAGTCCACTATGAACCGGGTAGACATTAGCAGTCTGAAACCGCGAGGCGCGATGGAAAGCAGCTCTGCTCAGCCGCGACCTCGCAAATCAACTGTGGGCAGTTCGGCACGTCCAGGAAGCCGCCCATGTCCAAGGACTAGAGGCGGTCACCTAGGCTGGGGTGCTTGTAGCCCGCTGGATACCGCCGGACATTCTCAATAAGGTTTTTACTCACTCCAACAGCAGTTAATAAGACATATTATATCGCTTTATATTCACAATGTCTATTATTCTTACGACTAACTGGAACAAAAATAGTTTGTTTTTTGTGAACTAAAAGCTGGTGAGCCAAAATTGTTTCATGAATGGGCTTGATGACTGCCACTGAATGAAATTACTATGCACTTGAAGTATTTGCCAAAATGGCGTTCAGCATTTATTGTTTCGTTACCATTTCATCGCTTAGCCAAGGGGGTAACCTGGCTCCAGGCATATACGTGAAGAGCCACCAAATGTGTGCCGGTATTCTTTACAAATGCAGACTCCAATACAGTCGGTGGGGTCACTGCAAGACTGGAAACAGGAAAGAAAGAAATTAGGTTGTGCAGGTGAGTCATAAAGTTCGCTGCCGTTTTAAAATTTAGCTTCTGTTATGCAACGTCCCAGAAGCAGGCTCTGCAAGCGCTACTGCGCTTTTTGCGATCCAGGAGCCTTTCTGAATGGTTGTAGCTAGAATACCCTTCCTGTGTGCATGTTTCTTTTCTCCTGAGTTCACGTGCGTTTTTTTTTTCTCTCTCTCTCTACAACCCCTTTCTTGTCCTCCACCCCCAGTGCTGAGCAGCAAAGCAGATGCCAATATGTGGTAAACCTGCCGGCCTTCCTTTTTTCTCCCTTGACTTCTGTTGGCAAGCAGGGTTTCCAGGATTGGCTACACTACACCCTCTGGCTACTTTTTAGGCTGGTAATAGCAAGAAAATGTATTGATCACATGGCTACGCCCTCTGGCTACTTTTTAGGCTGGTAATAGCAAGAAAATGTGTTGATCATATGGCTACTTTTCTAACTACATCGAACTACATCGTTGTTTCCAAGATTTGAAGTAAATCAATATCTGGTAGAATTGGAGCCACTGGTGTTCGAGGTTTTGGCGTAAAACAGGGTAGCAAAATCGTCTTTTGTGTTCTCATAACCTAATTTCGCACTTCGATTACACAGAAAATTGGTTTTGACTAGAATGAATAACTCAGTGGCTCAGGATTATGTAAGATTCACCTGTAGGAATAGTAATATAATTATTACAACTGTTGCCCGGCTTCTCACCGTGAAACCCCACCTATAGTTGGAGTTTCACACGTTGAGTACTGAAGCCATGTTCAGTACTATAGTACTCAACGTGGCTTTAAACCACAATTAGAAAACAAATGTAATTAATAGTGTTCTGCATTCAGGGTGTTCTACAATCATCTACACACAAATACAACATTCTACGAACTGTTCGGGTAATTTCGTATGATTCCATGAAGTTTGTGCAAAATTAAGCGCTCGCATTTCCGCGTATGACGATGATTCCAACTTTACAAGCAGAATCACAACTTATTACGATTGATGGATTGGTACATGATCGCCGTTAGGCACGCGCACTGGAACTGGCAATATTTCTAACTGTTGCAGCGTTAGCTCGATACATGGGATGCGCAGTACCCATCCCGACCATTACGGCCACTACTGCTCCATGCCAGCGTATACAACTCACGGACAACAAGCCCCTTGGCCATCTTCATCGCCCGATACCTCGCCAGGGGACGGCGAGGGTCTCCCCTCTTCGTCACACGAACAACACGCCAGGTATCCGTGTAGGACATGTCGATGCCAATATCACCAGTAGAATTAGTCATACCACCCTGAAATGCCCCCAACTACCACAAGCAGGGCAAACATGCAACAAGAATAGCGGGCTTTAAGAGCAAATTTAAGCGCCCGTTTCTGCGTTCAGTATCTTCCCACATCGCATTTGAGTGAACGAGCGCAGCAAAAGATGGTGAAAGGGGAAAGCGCGCCGAATATCCGGAAATAATGATGATAGCAGATTGTCACTGGTAACTACGTGAGAGCTGTGTAAGATTTGCAGCCCAATCTGTGCAGTCGAAAAACATGCAGTGCTTCTACCAAAAGGGTCCCAACCAAATGCTTATCATAGAGAAGATATTAGCTAGAAATTGTTAGTGCGAAATGTCTTAAATGTGCTTCAATCATCACAGTGTTGCAATTTCAAGTACGTTTGCGATGTACATGGGATCCGGTTGCTTCCAAGTTAAGTCGAAACTTATTCAATATAGTTATTGAAATAAATATTGTGCTTTAATAGCCTTGTACAACCATATTAGGATTGGTGAGTAAACTGTATACTGTTTCTTCTTTTGTTATTGGTGCGCACCGTCGTCTTTTTTGAAAGGAAACACGCGAGTGTGTGACCTGCGCTCTGCGGTGGCTGCTAGCTCTATCTACCCATAGTCAAAGAAATCAGGTCGGTATATGGCGTCATCTATTAGCAAACACAATAATGACTCATGGACATTGTATGCATCAGTGCCGTTTGTGTACTTGAGTGCCATGTCACGATACTCGGTTCCTTGCTCCTCATCTTTTTTCGGGCTGTAGCTTTCCAGGTATATGACCGACCCCCAACTCTTCCAAATTTGTCTCCTAGCGTTATAATAAATTGTGAATAGGATATTTATGGCTATGTAAGCTCTGGTACATCATTGACTCGTCACTCTTGTAGTTATTTCTATAGCAGATAAGTGAATATATAATTTCTTACTACTCCTAGACTTCTGCATTTGCCATTAGGGTAGGGAGCCCACATGCTGGTGCTAGAAATGTCGCTGCGGAAAAAACAAAAACATGATCAAATTCTGTGTTAAGGTTCTAAAGAATTACAGTAACCTTGCTATAGTTCTCTGAACATCACTCAGTAAATTATGAATCTTAGTTCTAAAGTAAACCTTACCAACAAGCGCATAACTGTACGCAACAAAAAAGACATCAATACACGAGCACCTAGTGCAACAGCAATTGCTTGAATCAAACAATGATGATGTCTATACGTGATGTTAAGCTAAAACATTACATGAGGTACGCAAGATATTCTGCATCAGCCTCTTCATTAACTTTGTATTGAAGAGGCTACAGGTTTACAAAAGAGTGGTCTCTTAGGAGGCTGCTTATGTCACTCCATTAATTTCATTCGTCATCTAAATTTACTAAGTTACGATTTTAAAAGTTACAATACAGTTCCAGATTAGAAAGGTGCAAAACGTTAAACGTCCTGCTTAAGTATTTTTCTTATTTTCATATCGCGCAACTTATCAGTTTGTTTTATCCCTAATAATAATAATAATAATAATAATAATAATAATCATCATCATCAGCCTGTCTACGTCCACTGCAGGACAAAGGCCTCTCCCATGTTCCGCCAGTTAACCCGGTCCTGTGCTTGCTGTTGCCAATTTATACCCGCAAACTTCTTAATCTCATCTGCCCACCTAACCTTCTGTCTCCCCCTACCCCGCTTCCCTTCTCTGGAAATTCAGTTGGTGACCCTTAATGACCAGCGGTTATCCTGTCTACGTGCTACATGCCCGGCCCATGTCCATTTCCTCTTCTTTATTGCAGCTATGATATCCTTAACTCCCGTTTGTCCCCTAATCCACTCTGCTCTATTCTTGTCTCTTAAGGTTACACCTACCATTTTTCTTTCCATTGCTCGCTGCGTCGTCCTCAATTTAAGTTGAACTCTCTTTGTGAGTCTCCAGGTTTCTGCTCCGTAGCTAAGTACCGGCAAGATACAGCTGTTATATACCTTCCTCTTGAGGGACAGTGGCAATCTACTTGTCATAATTTGAGAGTGCCTGCCGAATGTGCTCCACCCCATTCTTATTCTTCTAGTTACTTCAATCTCGTGGTTAGGCTCTGCGGTTATTACCTGCCCTAAGTAGACATAGTCTTTTACAACTTCAAGTGCACTATTACCTATCGCAAAGCGCTGCTCCTTTCCGAGGTTGTTGTACATTACTTTCGTTTTCTGCAGATTAATTTTAAGACCCACCTTTCTGCTTTCCCTGTCTAACTCCGTAATCATGAGTTGCAATTCGTCCCCTGAGTTACTCAGCAATGCAATGTCATCGGCGAAGCGCAAGTTACTGAGGTACTCTCCATTAACTCTTATCCCTAACTGTTCCCATTCTAGGCTTCTGAAAACGTCCTGCAAGCACGCAGTGAATAGCATTGGGGAGATTGTGTCCCCCTGCCTTACACCCTTCTTTATTGGTATTCTGTTGCTTTTTTTATGAAGCACTATGGTAGCAGTTGATCCCCTGTAGATTTCTTCCAGAATGTTTATATATATTTCATCTACGCCCTGATTCCGCAGTGTCTGCATGACGGCTGATATTTCTACTGAATCAAACGCCTTCTCGTAATCTATGAAGGCTATGTATAATAATAATATTGTATATAATACTGTATATATTGTACAGTATTATATTGTATATAATACTGTATGTATATAATAATAATGTATATAATAATAATAATATGTAGGGATTAACGTCCCAAAACCACCACATGAATATGAGAGACTCTGTAGTGTAGGGCTCCGGAAATTTCGACCACCTGGGGTTCTTCAACGTGCACCCAAATCTAGAAACACCGGCCTACAGCGTTTTCGCCTCCATCGAAAATGCAGCCGCCAGAGCCGGGATTTGATCCCTCGACCTGCAAGTTAGCAGCCGACTACTTTATAGGCTCTAGACCACCCCGGCGGGGCCGTTTTATTTTTGGAGACAAACATTCTAAATAGAAAAAATTTCTATCAGCTGATTTTTAGTTTATTTCAGGCATAGAAACAAGCACTCTCCTTGATGTAACAGCTGATCTGGCGAGCCTTTTTCTTATAGGTATAGTACTTTTCCGAATTATGCTACATAGTCATATTTGGCTGGCATGGCAATATTTCGTCTCTTTTTGCTATAGCGATGTTAGGCGTATCTTTTTGAATTGGGAGTAAAAGGAAATGGAAGCCACGTTTTCGGGTCGAGCACAAAATTCTGAGTGGTAAGTAAAGCTCGAAAAACATTCGGCAGATCCCGAGTACGTTGGGAATCGGTTTTATGCGAAACATCCGCAAGCAAGGTTATTGTGTTTTATTTTTTTTATTGAGTGAGACTCTGTGAAGTGGCGCTAAATATATGTGAAAATACATGCACACATTCGTTAAACAGCGGCATATGTTTTCATTAGCAGTTGTTTACAGTTGCATCACGATGCCATCAGCAACATGAATATTAGGAACAGCATACGCGATAAGCTGATTTGACGTGCTGGTGTTGGCGCTGGTGCGCGTGAGGATAGTATATAGCCCTCAACACTACTACAGAAATAAACTTCAGCAGGTGGCACGTAACTGCTATTTACGTTAAAGTGACAGTGATGTCAAATAACAATTTACGTGAAAGTGAAAGCTCAATGTATGACAACGTCTAAAACGGCAATATTTTCAGCAGCAGTGCCCTCTATACTTACCGAGGAATTAGGGTGAATGCACGAGAACACATGTGCCGAAGTAGGGCATTCGCAAAATTATCCCGATGACGTCAGTGTTACAGCCTACAATTATTCACTAGTAATCGAACTAGATGAACTAAATAAAAAACCTTATGTCCATCATGAGCCGTAATAAAATGCTGCTTGTTCGTTTCTGTTTGATTCATGGAAAAAAAAAACAACCACCTGACGTTACTATGGGGAATGGCGCGACTGCTTCAAAAGTTCTGTGTTGGTCTGGATAGACTGGACAGGTTATGCCCTATAGACCTTTGCATCAGGTGAGGAGGTCCGGTCAGGCAATTAACGCATTCCCCCTCTCTAGCATGCGGGTGATGGCCTGGAGTGTGTGTGTTGATGCTGGTATGTGTGGAATTATTGAGCGATTTGCCGTCTATTAAGCCAACCTGCGGATTTTGTTCTTCTTCATTGCTATGAAGGCCAAGAATCGGTCGTCAGAGAACCACTGCGCTGTTTTGGGGTGCAGTAACAACTACAAAAAAGAGGAAACTGCGCTGCGATGAAATATGTCATGTGCATCACCAGACGTAGAGTATTCGTGGCAGTGGACTCTTCAAGTTGCACTGTTTTCCTGTTGATGAGGAGCAGCGGCTTATACGGCTTGCAAACTTAAAGAGGAAAAACTTTGTACCTACCGCGGGTACTCAGTTATGCTCAGAGCACTTCTTCTCAGGCGAACGAACCACAACGACTTCGACACCAATGCTCAGCCTCGGCAATGAAGGGAAGTTATACGCAGCCTACAGCTATTCCAACGAGTACAATAATTCCCCGATAAATAGCCCCACGTAACATTTCTATCGATCGCAGGTCAAAGTACCGCGGCACCGAGAGGCACTCAAATATCACGATTAAAAAAAGAAGATAAAAGGGAGACGCGCAGGCACACCAGCGTCGCTTGGTATAAGAACTGTTTACAAGTGCGCACCTGTAAAAACATACGAGTGAGTAAGATACAGTCACTCTTTCAGAGTTGAAAAAAAGTTTAGATAACAGTTAGTGCGCAGTTAACAAAAATCATCAGTGTCACCCAATAAAGACGAACCACTATACTCTCCAAAGCACGGCTGCATGCAAGAGAGGTAACTGATGCGATGGCATGGCGTAAGGAACGTTGGAAAAGCGGATGACTACAACTCAAGCAAGGCATTTACTGCGCTTTTGACGTGCTGTTCCTCATTCTAGAAAAGAAAGAACGGAAAATACTACGCATTTTTCGAGCAGAAAGTATGTGCTCTGATTATACTGCATTAACAAAAGCTAATTCGTTCGCGGACCTGTATAATAAAACAATTGACCCTCAACGACATGAATTTTGTCCGAACGTCTCATCGACTGATTTTCTAAAAAACCTGCATCACTTCAGTTGAAATTCACCACGTAAGAACTAAAAAGAAACGATAAAACCGCAGCCACACGCTTACTTTCTACTCAAACAGCGAGCTTCCCGCATGCCAGATGGGTTGCCAGACCATGAAAGGGCCACCCGCTAGCAAGATAGTGGCACCCCCGAAAATAACGTTCATGGCGGGTCCCAGTTCAACCGAGCGCATCTACCCATGGCCTCCGAGATGGCATGCGCGTGGTGTGATTTTCTCCGGTCGTTCCATTCGCAACGCTCCCCAGCAAAACCTACGAGTATCACCTCGCGCACCCGGATACCGCGAGAGGGCACGGATACCGGCGGTGGCAAAGACCGTGGCGTACAACCAACGTTTTTAGACACGTTGCACATAGCGTAGCGCATGGAATTCCAGCGTGCGCAAGTTTTTTTGTTTTTGTTTTTCGCGTACGAGCAAGAATCACGGCCAGAACCTTCTGGCTGAATTGAAGGAAAGCATTTCTTTCTGTTACTGTTTTTTTGTCCAATTTACAAAGAAAAGCGTGGCAACTGCCACATTTTCCTGATAATTAATTGATTTATATGACTGATATGTTGGGTTTAACGTCCCAACACCATCATATGTTTATGAGAGACGCCGTAGTAGAGGACTCCGGAAATTCCGACCACCTGGGGTTCATTAATCCTCGTAGGTAAATTTAAAGAGGTATCGAGTTGTCTTTGGCATCATTCGTTTTTTTTCATTACGGTCCATTCAATCTCGGTGCTAAATGCCTTTATTTGAGATATATAGAGGCATTCTAGCATTCCTCTTTTTTGGAGACTTGTATTGGGGAAAACTGGTTTAATTATCGTCGTTGAATCGTATTGTTCTCCTATCTTGACTCACAATTTTACCATCATGCCGCGTATGGATTTTCATGTGGTGGTCAACCGAAACACAGCTATGCTCTCGATAACTGAGTGCCCTGGTAATTGAATGCCGTGCTGCTGAGTGCATAACTACACATTAAAAATAGACCGCATAATTTCACGAACAGTGTATAAATAATTGTTTAAACCATTCATATAATTTGGTTAGACATCTGTTGCAGTGTAGTAATAAACTATCAAACGTCTTATTTCTATAATAGCGAAACTTGGGCTAGTTAGTGGTTCATATTTGGGAAATAAAAACAGCGCAAAAATATAGACAAGTACAGAGGAAGAGACGGCACCTTATTGAAAGATACGCGCACATATATCAAGCATTTGACCCGGTCACGTGGACAACCAAAGGCATCTGCGCAATAAAGCACACAAGGTATGAGACAAGCCTATTCATATTGATAATCAACACGTGTGTAACAACCACGAAAAAAACACAAAAAACGTGCCTTCCTACTTGCCAAAAGCTTACGGAACGGTCCCCAAAAAGCTAACAATTACTTTAACGTTGCAGCGCTGAACCCAGATACCGAACTTCTTTTTCACCAAGGGCCACAGACAGCTTGCTTACACACCTTTCCCCCTCCTTTTCAATAAAAAAAGCCTCCATAACTTCCATGGGGCACTTATCTGGATGTCCAAACCGACAAGTGGCTTTATCAGCCACACTCCCTACAATGTGCTGGCAGGTGCAACGTGCGCCGGCGGCCGTTCAAGAGGTTATGTGTTCTTTTAGTCTTACGTTAAAGAGGTTAAGTGTTCTTTTGGTCTTACAATCTTTGGCAGATAAAGCCACTTGTCTGTTTGGACATCGAAATAAGTGCACCATGGAAGTTATGGAGGCTTTTTTTTTTATTGAAAAGGAGGGGGAAAGCTGTGTAAGCAAGCTGTCTGTGGCCCTTGGTGAAAAAGAAGTTCGGTACCTGGGTTCAGCGCTGCCACGTTAAAGTGATTGTTAGTTTGTTGGGGACCATTCCGTAAGTTTTTGGCAAGTAGGAAGGCACGTTTTTTTGTGTTTTTCGTGGTTGTTACACACGTGTTGATTATCAATATGAATAGGCTTGTCTCATATCTTGTTTGCTTTGATGCGAAGATGCCTTTCGTTGTCCACGTGACCGGATCAAATGCTTGATATATGTGCGTGTATCTTTCAATAAAGTTTAGTTGCGAGTTCAGCGCGGTGTCGTCTCTTTCATTGTCCTTGTCTATATTTTTGTGCTGTATTTACTTCTATCTTACTTCTATATCTTACTTCTATATTATGCAAAATTGCGAGCTGCTCCTTAAGTGTTTTCTTTTATATTCAAAAGTTTTTTATTTTGTTTTGTTTTGTTTTAGAAAGAAAAAAAATGATAATGTACCAACAAATTTTTTGGTGATTTTTCAACATCTGAGTTTTCCATATAACAGTGCATCAAGCAAAGCTTTGTCTTTTAAAACAGTTCTTATTTTTCTCATCTTTCTTTGAAGTGACCCAACGACCACTATCACGGGTGCTTTAAGCGTTTATTATAAAATGCGCTAGAACACCTAAGTCGCCAACGCATAAATAAAATTTATAGGCAAGCTAATAGAATTTCGGGCTTCGCAACAACAAATTCGACGAAAAAAACGCACGGTCGATTACCTAAGTGCGAGTTCTAATTCTATGTGTAGCAAGTAAAGCGCGAAATTAACAGGCAAAACAAAAAGACCGAAAGTGAACTCGCTTCCTGCTCAAATGTTTTCGCGCTGTATACACGACATCGACATTCTAGATCTGTGCGTCTTTCTTAGGAAATAGGGATGGTTATATTGAGTGCGTATCAAGCAAGTGTTTATTCTGTGCTTGTTGAATCCATCATTGCATGGTGTTCACCGTATACCGTGTTCACGTGTATGATGACTACTTTTCACAGGTGTTAAATAATAACAGGAGACCCTAATTATTAGGATGGACATGTGCCATAAGGTGTAAATGTGAGTGAATCCAAATCACCAACCAACTATGGGCATCGTGGAAGCACTCATGCATCAACGTATAAAGAATCAAATTACTCCAGTGAAAACATGGTTCACTTACAGGTTACGCCGATATTAACCATTTTTTTTATTATCCCTATGATAATGTCAATTATTGCATAGCCTTGTCCACCTCAGCAGAACAGTGGTTAGGGCGCTTGGCTGCTGACCCGAACGTCGCGGGTTCGATTCCGATCGTGGCGGTCGCATTTCGATGGCCGAGGCGAAAAAGTGGAGAAGTGGAGGCCCGTGTACTGTGCCATGTTAGTGCACGTTTATGAACAGAACGTTGTCAAAATTCTGGAACCCCCATGGTTTCTCTGATAATCTTGTATTCTGGTTGTGGGCTGTAAAACCCCAAGATATCATTATCATTGCGTAACCAAATCTTCACCCTTTGTATTCTTTTGTTCAATGGTAATCACTGGAGCGTTAAAGTGGAGGCTCCTGTGCCAAGGCTCAACGCATGACAACCAGGCGTTCTTCAAATCTTTGTGTTTTGGGCATTTTGTTTGAGTGATAGCGACACACACAAACTAAATATGGTGTCATGCGTGCACATATTTCACACGGCCAAGGTGATTATCTATCGGCGGACTATGATGCAAGCGCCATAGCACTTGCTGTTTTTCAAAAGATGCAGACACCCACCTCAAAACCTAGCATCAATCATAGTAACTAAAGTACCATTTGGACGAAGCTTGGAAGATTACCGATTTTTTTGGATCGTGTAAGTACTGAATGATTGTATAATGTTTTGAAACTGTCGTGTTCCTTATGTGGCAAGTACGAATGCGTGAGTGGTTGGTACCAGTAGCGTTATTCAGCGATGTGACACATGACTATTAACGTGATAGCGTTTAGGAGCTTCTTTCTAAGACATTCAGGCGTCCGGGTCGGCGTCATTGGTTTTCAGCGAAATATCATCTTGTACTAGACGTAAAAGTTAAAAAATGCAAATAAAATGAGAAAAAATCATCGGATGGAGTGAGAAACGTTGATTACCACAGAGCCACGATATCACTTGAGATTTCTCCGAAAAAACAGCAACACTGAAGTCATATAAGGAATGTTGTAACCGTTGAGACATGCACCGAGACACTAAGTCTGGTTTAGCAATTAAGAAGCCTACGTGCATGGGGCTCTTTAGCGCTATCGCGTTCTGTTGTTGAAGGCGACGCTCAGGCGTTCCCCAAGTTTTTTTTTGTATCTTACGAGAGGCCTTTGCAATACAGACATTTTACTGTTGATCACGGGAATAGTTAGTTAAGCATTAGTGAGGTACAATATTGAGCACACTGTTAGTGTAAAAGTGTAATTCAAGAGCTTCACTTTCAAGGCACTTCCTTATATAAATACGTGGGGGAAAAAGATGGGTATCCCAACAGAGAATACAGGACGATAGTAAGAGTTTGTGAAACAGCTTGAATTATCATATTAAGCTGTAAAAAATACTTACATCATTGCTATGGTGATTGCGATGATTAGGAGAAATGCTGAACTTGCTGCGGACATTGTTACAGTGGTCTGCAGCCCTTGTGTAATGACGATTACGAGGCTGTACTGAAATCGGAAGATTTTTATAGGTGCTTTAAGACATGACGCACGAAAAACATCCATCGCATAGCTTGTATTTAGTGACATGATTTTCATAAAAGAAAAAAAAAACAATTGGCTACTAGTAATACTGAATGATAGAAAATGGCTGCTAGTAATACTGCATGAAAATATTTCTCCACATACTATTAAACAATGATACGTTTTGCACACAAAATACAATGGGCACACTCTGACACTTCTCGACTTCTTTTCTGTTTGTTTATTTTTTTAAAGAAATGTGCTACTAATATGATGATATAAAAAGTAGCAATCAAGCACCCGCACAGTAACAAAGTAACAAAGTAAAAAAAGTAACTTGTGCGGGTGCTTGATTGTTACATTACAAATGGAAAGGAATAAAAGCACATCGATCTAAAAACGTGACTGGGCTTTTTCAAATGATCACATTCATTGATCAATCATGAAAACACTTAAAAATAACTAAGATGCATGCTTTGTACAACGCTATGCTAGTCTGTAAGCTGAGCATGCATGAAAGCGTGAATCAAGACGTTATTTTTGGCATCAGTATATTTCAAAGCGAATTCCAAGGCTTGACTAATAATAATGGTCAAGTAATGTATTTTGCCGTCATCATCATCAACATATTGCACCTGTTTCAGGGCAAAGGCCTGAGAAAGGCCTCTCTAATGTCCCGCCAATCAACCCGGTCTTGTGCTTGGTGAGGCCACATTACACCTACATAATGCTTAATCTATTCTGCCAATCTAAATTTATTTGTCCCCTTCGCCCGTTTGTGTTCTCTTGGAATCAACTCTGTTTCTTTCAACCAGGGGTTCTCTCGCCTACGGGCTACAAGTGCTTCCCACGTGAATTTTATGATCTCGAATTCCTCTAAATTGTCTTGTGAATGAAGGCCTTTACCATACGGCGCCTTTAATGGCTCCATATAGCTTTGCTGATTCCAATTTTAGAGTAGACTTACTCTCGCAAAGACACAAGCCCAAGCTTTATCGTGTTGCAGTGTCAAGCGAATATTAGTACGCAGTGCGCACATAATGCATGTGGGAGGCAACAGCTCCTGCACCCTCCACAATAACGACGTGCACGCTGCTCACAAATAACATTTCAGCCACCTATTACACTCTGTTTTCATGTTTTAGATCTTAGTTACCAAGTCGTCATTCTGTTTCCTCAATATCCCAATGGCAGTACATGTTTGTTTATTTATTTATCATCTATTATTTATTTATTTATGTATTTATTGTAATCTCAAGGCCTACGGGCGCTACAGAGGGTAGTAGTAAACGGGAAGTTGTAGGAAAATGGCTAGCAATATAACACACCAAAAGAATAATGCAGTGGCGCAACAAAAGTACAGTCTAGTAATAACAGTACATACAATGTAGTTAGAAGTTAAAGAATGCTTTCCCTAAGGAGTTCGAGTGCTAACATGAACAAAGAAAGTAACATGACCATAAGTTTTGCGTATATAATGTTAGGTAATTTGTTACTAATTGCTCAACAGAAAAGCAACAACAACCACATGCTATAATTTCTAAGTCAAGCAATACTCGCTACAGCCTTTCGAAAAAGTTTTATAATTAATGGTGACTGTGTCATTGGAAAGGTGGTTCGGCAGCCGAGATGTTCTGGGGGAAAAATAATGACTTAAAGGGTAATTATCTCCTGCTGGAATTCTGACTTCTCAAGTGATGGTCGATACGGTGCGGTAAGTAATGCCGTTGTGAAATGAAGTCATTTTGAAGAGATGTATGATTGTGTAACGTATGAAACATAGTTAGGCGAGCCATCTTCCTTCGAGATGCTAACGTTCGAAGACATCTGTTAGCTTTCCTTGAAAATATACATGAGGTACTGCTATAACTAGACTAAATATATTGAGCTGAATTATATTGAACAAGCTCTACATAATTTGAAGTTGTCGTTGGGGTAGGCCAACACTGTTGCATGCTCTGATCTGGGATGCTGTAGTGAGTGATAAGGCAGTAGTTTTAAAGATGATGGAGCTTTCGAAAAGTTGTGACGCATGTAAACCAAGTGTGCTGTTAGCTTTTCTGATTATGTACTCAATATCTAGCACAAGGTTAGGTTTGAAGATATATGGACACCAAAGTATTCTATGAATAAATGGGTTATATAGAGATATTATTCAAATAGCAGAATGCAAGCTTGGTAGCATTTCTAGGAACAATCAAAATTTTGAATTTGTTAATGTTTAGTTCCATTCGCCAGCTATTACGCCACTCATGCACTTATGTAGTTCAGATCAAATTCAAAAGAATTAGAATCGTCAGTACTGTTTTTTTTAAGATAATATTCAGCAAACAAGTGAACGTGAGAGGTGGATGTAGGTGGTAGATTGTTAAACTAGATTACGAAAAGGAGTGGTCCTAGTACTGATCCCTGAAGTTCATTGGAACGAACCTGAGTTAAACGTGAGGAATGATGAATATTAGCAGCAACAAACTGATAGCAGTTACAAAGAATGTATTCAGCCCGTTTTAGCATCTTGCTAACGAGGTTTAAAGGACTTAGTTCAAAAAGAAAGTAGTTGATAGTAAACCTTGTCATATGCCTCACTAAAACCTAAAGAAAAGCACACACGGTCAGTAGATGATGCGCCATTTTAAATTACCGTGAAGTCCATGCGTAAATGGTATTAGTTGCTTTTCGCGTGAGTATGTTTTATGGTAACCATGCTGAGCTGTAGTGAAAAATGACTTAGAATCGAGAAAATTGCCCAGGTTGGTTAAAATTACGTTTTCCAGAAGTTTTCGACAGGTTATGTTGTCCCTATCAATTGCAAGCGGTGAACTTTAACCCCCTTGTTAGATGCGAAGCAGCTTATGACGGAGTTCAATCTGGTGGTGTGCGGAGTGACCACCCTCAAATCGCATTCGCAACAGCTGGTCCAAGTACTTGCAGAATGCGCTCACGCGCTAAAGTATTGTGGCCTGTGTAGGGAGGCCGTGTAAGATGCTGTGGTCTTACACTATCTCAGAAATTACGTGATGGCGCCGGGAAACGAGATTTTGTACACACGCGTACACGTATTTTGTAGAACGCACGTACTCCCGCATGGGTGCCTATGCACCCTCGAGGCGTGCTCCAACAAGAGTTCGGGAAGAGTAAGAGCAACAGAAATTGCAGTAAATTCATGGTGTGCTACACTCGCAAGGACGTGTTACCATGAGGCAAGGTGCCGGTGATTAACTGAACTTTGTGTCAACCTATGCGCTGCTTCTTGCGTTGTTCTTCTTGCATCACTCGTCTTGACGCCGACAATGCCAATGGTCCATTTTCCCGCTTGATGAGTTGGAGGCAATTCATATTACTCATCACCTGTAAAAACATAGGGAAAAGCCTTATTCACTCATTGAGCGCTTCCATAGTCAGATACAAAGTCACCGTTTATGTGGTTTGTGCGATCTCGGGATGGCTGTGTTATCAAGCCAAAAACGTTGCGGGCTGTGAGAATAAATGAAAAGCCATTGACAAAAAATGAGATATAACATGAATCAGTATTCTTTTTGCATAACTGTTCGTGATTAGAGGATGTTGCCTAACGTTCCTTTTCAGTCGTTTTTTTTTTGTTCTTATTGTTGACACAACGAAGCCAATTATTGAACCACGATGTCGAGTCTAAACTTTATTTACAGCAGTACTGTGCACGTTAATCAAGTTCATGAGTGTGCTTCTTAACTGCATCTAGCTTTCTTTGACTGAATACCGTAATGGATGGCTAGAAATAGATAAGAAAAAGCTGATGACTCAGTATTGATTATATCGAAGCTGGCTTTCTTTCAATGTTGCAGCTCCTAAAATTTACCCATGACATTGCCACATCACTTAACAAAGGGGATCAGACAGACGCAATTTTCATAGACATCTCGAAAGCTTTCGACAACGTATGCCATAAAAAACTTCTTCTAAAGCTTAGTTTTTTTTTAAAGATTCTAAGTTACTCAGTTGGATTGCGGATTACGTGCGTTCTCGATCTCAGTTCGTTACTTTCAACCAGGTGCTGTCATCCCCTGTTGAAATCACATCCGGTGTGCCGCAAGGCTCTGTGCTAGGGTCTCTCTTGCTTATTATATTTATTAATGATGTTGTTATTGTCATCTCTGGAACCCCTGTAAACATACGTCTGTATGCCGATGATTGTATACTGTATAACTGCATTACTACCTTTCATGATCAGTCAGTCCTCAACAACGTATTCTCGTTATTCTGTGATTGGAGCTCAACGTGGCAAATGCCCATAAATGACAAGAAAACTGTGGCTATGACTTTCTCAAATAAAAAACAGCCTCTAAGTTTCAATTATAACTACAATGGTCCACCCTATCACACGTGAGATGTTGTAGGCCCGTGTGCTCAAATTTGGGTGCACGTTAAAGAACCCCAGGTGGTCTAAATTTCCGGAGCCCTCCACTACGGCGTCTCTCATAATCATATAGTGGTTTTGGGACGTTACACCCCACATATCAATCAATCAATCAATCAATCACATGTGAGTGAATTCAAATACCCAGGCATCACCTTTACACATGACCTTAAATGGGGCAAACATTTTGATCAGATAACTTGTCAAGCTCTAAGGAAACTTGGTTACTTAAAGCGAAGATTGAAAAACTCGACAAAAGATTGTAAGTTAACTGCCTACAAGACACTAGTGAGACTGATGCTCGAGTACGCCTCTGTGGTTTGGTCGCCTCATCTTGAGCAAGATAAAAACAGGTTAGAATCAGTGCAGAATAAGGCTATACGGTTCGTTTTTAACCGTTATGATCGGGGAGCGAAGCGGGTTACAGGTGTTGGACGCGCTGAGCCCAGTCCTCGCCTCCCTCGCGTAGAGTCATGGCAGGAGATCAACAATCGTTCCGCAAAGACGTCAGAGAAGCATCAGTCATTCAGTGGAACGCAAGAGGACTTAGATCACGGATTTCCGATTTTCGTCAATACGTGTTTTCTAACCGTTTCCCAATCATCGTAATATGTGAACCGAAATTATCAAACCCGATCAGGCTATCCGGCTACGAATCAATCCCGTCCAAAACCCGAAACGAAAGCAGCAAGGTCATTGTGTATATTCGTCGGGAGCTTACCTACATCATTCAACCTGTGTCGCCTCATGATGAGAACCAATATGTTTGCCTGACTGTGAAGCAGAAAACCCTCACCTTCACATTAATAGGTGTCTACTTATCTCCCTCAGCCCGTTTTGATTGCCAAAGATTGGATGACATTCTTTCGAGCGTCCCGGATCCGTGGATAATTATAGGGGACTTCAACGCCCACCACCCAATCTGGGGAAGTTCAACAGTCAATGCCACGGGCCGGAGGCTGGCTTCATTTGTATCGACTCATGAACTGTCTCTACTTAATGATGGGAGCCCTACATTTCTGCGAGGATCAACGTACAGCAGCTGTTTGGACTTGACGTTTGTGTCACGTCGCTTCGCCACAAGCGTTAAGTGGTTTTTAGACATCGAGACACATGGTAGCGATCACATCCCCAGTTATCTCACCATCGAAGGCTTTGCTAGCGACCACCCGCCGAAAACCGTACGGAGGATCGATTTTTCAGCATTCACAACCACCATTGAACACGCTTGTGAAAAAGGCTTAACCTCTGGCATTGAGCAAGCGATCAAACAAGCAGCGCAGAGTGCGATGCGCACGCTGGCATATTCTTCAAGGCCCTCAGAAACGGACGTGGAGTTAGAGCGACTCCGTGCGACTCGTCGGCGTGCGGAGCGTAGATATCGACGCACAAAATCCATTCAAGATCTACGGATGGCCAGGCGCATGCAAAAGAAGATCCAGCGTCGTATAGACAAACTGGAGTTTCAACGGTGGGCGAAGTTTTGCGCGAGTCTAGACCCTCGCAAACCGCTTTCTCAAATATGGCGAACCGTGCGAGGCCTACGCATATTTCCCCAACAACGTTTTCCGTTTAAAGCCTTGGCCCTTTTCCAAAATAGAAGGGATATCGAGGTAGCGGAAGATTTTTGTAGGAAGATTGCGGGCCCGTCAAATTGCACAGAAGCCCTTACTGCTGATTACACGCCACATTCACTTGACCCGCACCTGGACCTGCCTTTTTCAATGGAAGAACTGAATGTGGCTCTTGCTTCATGCAATCGATCGTCATCGCCTGGGCCGGATGGCATATCATACCGCCTATTATGCAATCTCGGTGATCGAGCACGAAGTGCTTTGCTGGAAGTATTCAATGAGTCTTGGAGAGATGGAACGGTCCCCAGAGAGTGGAAAACAAGCCGGTTGGTTGCACTTCTCAAACCTGGAAAATCACCTCTAGAGCTGACATCATACCGCCCAATAGCGCTGGCTAGTTGCGTAGGGAAGCTGATGGAGCGAATGATCCTTGCCAGACTCGAGTGGTTCCTAGAACGCCATAGAATATATCCAGACGCCATGGCCGGTTTTCGTCGTCTTCGGGGCTCCATTGACAATGTCATTGACCTGGTGACCTACGTACAACACCAGAAAATGAGCAGACGGTTATCTGTCGCACTATTTTTTAGATGTCAAAGGAGCATATGACAATGTTTCTCACGAAGCCATACTTGACGCCCTCGAGTCAGTTGGTTTGGGTGGGCGAGTGTACCGCTGGATCTAATGCTACCTACATATGAGATCATTGTTTATGCAAACTGATGATGGGCCGACTTCTGAACATTATACACACCGTGGTGTTCCTCAAGGTGGTGTATTGAGCCCCACACTGTTCAGCCTGGTTCTGATCGGTCTCGTGGAACGCATACCAGATTCCGTGCAGATATCTCTCTATGCAGATGATATTTGTGCCTGGACGTCAGGTGTAACACGTCCTCAGGTACGTGCGAGACTCCAGAAAGCAGCGAATTCAATATCGGCGTACCTTAGAGAACAAGGCCTCGAGATTTCTCCTGAGAAATCGGCGCTGGTCGCGTTCACGCGGAAGGCAATGACGTCATATCCCATCGCCATCAATGGACACAGTGTCTGCTACGCCAGGACCCACAGGTTTTTGGGGGTCACGATCGATCGAAATCTCTGCTGGAGTCCCCATGTGGCCACTCTAAAGAAGCGCCTAACGGCCATCGCACAACTTTTCAAGTTCCTCGGAGGCAAAACGTGGGGCACATCAGTGCACGCGATGTTGCATTTGTACAAAACGCTGTTTCTGGGGTACCTGCGGTATAGCTTGCCGGTTCTGACGAACGCTTGCAAAAGCAGTATACGCACAATAGAAAACGCCCAGGGCCAGGCACTCAGAGTTTGTCTTGGATTACCACGCTGTACATCAACAGCGGAAACCATCACAATCGCCAAAGATCATCCGGCCACAGTGCACATTACTTTGGAGGTGCTTAGAGCTCATATTAGACACCTTGCTCGCGCCCCTGCCCACCACCTAGCTTCGCTTCCAGAAGATCGACCGAGTGCCTCCTTCTGTAAGAGAGTATTGACTTTCCGTGAGTGCCTTCCAACAGTCTACACGCCTCCGGAACGGATACTAACACCTCCTTGGTGCTTAGACCGACCAAAACTGCGCTTGACAGTGCCGGGGATTCGCAAGAAGGCGGAGCTCTCGGCGCCAGCTTTAAAGCAGATGATTCTACTCATGCTACACGAAGAATACAAAGATCATGTCAAACTTTACACGGATGGCTCGACAACTGTTGGAGGATCTGCAGGAGCTGTGATCTTCCCAGCAAGAGCCGAAACCATCCAGTTCAGAACGTCACACAAGACGACATCGACAGCCGTGGAGCTCGCGGCACTCCGCAGCGCACTCCGCAGGATTGATCGAGAGACACCACAAAAATGGAGCATTTTTACTGATTCGAAACCAGCTCTCCAATGTCTACACAATGCTCTACGTCGTGGGCCTCAAGACCAATTGGCGCTCGAAATACGACAACTGTACCATCACCTAATAGACGAAGGACATGACATATCTTTTCAGTGGTTACCAGGCCATTGTGGCATCATCGGTAACAAGCATGCCGACGATGCAGCTAAGAATGCTCACGAAAATGGAGTGATGGAACCTATTCCACTATCAAGAAGCGACGCAGCAGCAAAGATTAATACGCTTGCGCAGGATATCGCAAGGTCTATGCGGAATACGCCCGGTTTTCTCCACACCCGTCTTCACCGCCTGGACCCATGCCTACGACTTACTATTCCATCTGGCCTACCCCGATCCGAGACGACCCTTCTCTGCCGCATGTGGCTTGGGGTGTCTTTCACGAACGCCTTTGCCTGCCGCATCGGAATGAGAGACAGCGCTGCATGCGACCATTGCGACAATGACGAAACAATTGAACATATTTTATGTCAGTGCCCCCAGTACAGCTCTCAGCGACAGTCCCTCTCAGCAGTGTTTGCTCGCCTCGACGACCAGCCACTTTCTGAGCAGTCAATCTTGGAATGTCGGAAAGATCGAGCTTCACGCCAGAAAGCAACGAAGGCGCTGATGAAGTTTCTGCGAGCGACCCGCCTCGTTGAACGATTGTGACACTACTGTGTGCGCGTGTGTGTGTGTGTGTTTGTGCTTCTCTTCCTCCCTTTCCCATTTCTTTTTCTTACTTTTCTGTCTCCCCTTACCACTTCCCCAGTGCAGGGTAGCAAACCGGATATGTTTTCTGGTTAACCTCCCTGCCTTTCCGCATTAAATTTTCTCTCTCTCTCTCTCTCTCTGTTATGATCGGGACTTCTCCCCGTCTTCACATGCTCATTTGTTGTCACTTCATCCACTGGAACACCGCCGTACACGTGAGAGTATTATCTTGTTGCCCAAGATTGTACGCAAAATGACCCGCGTTCACGCGCCCTTATCTTTCGCTGATATACCAGCGCGTACAACACGTAGTACAGACGCTTTGAACCTTGTACCCTTCAGGTCTCGTTTGGATTGTTTCAAATTCTCTTTTTTTCCGCGTGTGGTGGAAGCTTGGAACAAGCTTGATGGTGCATTGCGTAGACTGAACACTGCAGAGTTCGGGAAAAATTTTATGTGTTAGTCACAAATTTGTGCGCACTATTGTTTGTTTCTGTGCTTTCTTGGATTTTTCTGTATCCGCTCCTGCAATTTCCCAGGCATGGGACAGCAGAACTTGTAAATAAATAAATAAATAAATAGCGCGTGCATGTTGTGTGTATGTGTTTTTTTTTGCTTGTTTATGAATGCCTTCGCTTTGTCCTTCCTTCGGCCTTTGTTAAACGTTGGGTGAACGTTGCGGGGGATTGGCTCAACCCTATAGTGTTTCCTCACATCTTTACCAAGTTGGGGATTCTTTTTTCTGGTTGAAAAATCGGACAAATGCCTGCGTCTCGTAGGAGATGGCCTGCCTGCGTCAACGACAGGCGTGTGATCTGTGCCACTCGCTGAGCCTCAAAAATTTCTTCGGCTGTGTTGTGCAGACCAAGTTGCTCGAGTTTCTCGTTGTTCGTGCTTTCGGGCAACCCGAGAAGAGTTTTTAGTCTCTTGCGGAGCATGGAGTCAACCTTTTTGATATCAGCCTTCGTAAGTGTCAGAATCGGGAACAAGTATGCTACGTGACTTACGAGAAAGGCGTGATGCGCCTTCATGATGTTGTCTTCTAGAAGGCCTGCTCTTTTCTTGTCGATTCTAGCAATTCCTCTTGCAAAATCGTTCGTGCTTTTTTCAAGGTGATTGAGTGCTTTCTTGTTGTGGCCCTCTTGGCGCTTAATGTTAGCCCTAGCACCTTAACCGTATATAATTGCGGTATCGTTTGGTTCTCAGCTTTGAGCAATACTTGCTGCTCCTCTTCGTACGAATTTTGTCGAGGGTGAAAGAGCGTTAGGGTAAATTTAGTAGGGTAAATCACCCCATTCTGAGTATATAGCACCACCAGGACGTTTATATAAATAGCCCACAGTCAGTCCTACGAATAACGTACGGTTTGTGGCCGAGTCGTTTTGACGCGCGTGCTGCGTAGCAAGCGGTCATAAGCTCAACTGCTGGTGACGGAACCTTTTCTTGCCGTTTTTTCATCCAGGCTTTCGTTCGCCATAATCTCACTGTTTCACTGTGACCGGTAACCGTGCACTGTGCTCAACCGTTTCATAGCGACCGTCACAGCTAGCAGCACCGCTTACTGCACCATTTCGCATGACGTCCGAGAAGCAGCTGGCGTTGCAACCGCTGAAGAAACGCTGGCGTTGCATCGTATATATAAAAGAGACATCTTGGTGGGATTTGGAGGAAGGTGCGTTAAGTGAATTGGAGAGGCTAAAAGGAGCATGCAGGCTTCATCCTCGGAACGAAACCAAGAAAAAGCAAGCAGGCAACGAAAGAGGGGCCGGCCGCCTCGAAAAGTGTAACTGTACAGAGAACCGTACAGAGAACTTCGCGCTACGCACACCCAGGCATAACTGGGTTAAGGCACATCCATTTTTATGTTGCCATCTGTTAGTATATGTTATACAACGTTATATTCGTCACGGAAATATGACGGTGGAGCCGTAGAAGACACATTCGTGTGCAAACATATGTTTTGCCACATTGTGAAAATTGGACCAATGGTTGCTTTGCCCTATATAGTGGCTTATTTATACACACGTGACCTCGATGTTGTTGTCTATATATATATATATATATATATATATATATATATATATATATGTTTGTTTCTTTCACGCTATCCGCATTCACAAGAGCAGAGGTCACCAACTTTTTAGTAGAAGGCTGAGACGCGTGAAGCCGGTGCCAGCTGGCAAACCAATTAGGCTTAAGAGGGTTACAGGCAGAAAGGCAAAATTAGGCAAACCTAGGATAGCGTAAAAAAGAGGCATACAAATCGTATATATTTGAAGTATATTTGTCTTGAGATGGCTGTTCACAAGCATAGGTTAGGAGCGAAGGCACCATTTGAGGTCGAAACTGCCTAGTTGGCCTTCAGATACGGAAGGACAAGGTGATCGTTGGTTCTAACGTCGTGCATGGTGCTGCACAGTATTGTCCTGCGAGTCGCAGGTTGCCGAATCCAGCCCTAAATTTTTAATTTGAGTGGTGAAAATACGGCCGAGAGAGCCGCACACATTCAGCAATGATTTTTTTAAAGTTTTGTCAATCATTCTTAATGACTTTTACCCGCAATATTTAATTACCTGCAGAGTGCAGTGCTACTACAGATAAATAGCCAACCATTTGGAATAAAAAGAATGTTGCTGTCCCTTTTTATTTACAGCATAAACTTCGGATACAATTCGGCGACGTCAATGTAGTTCTGCTGGAATTTCGTCATGATTAGCTTTCGCGTTGTCGAAACGCACGAAAAGCGATGCAAGGATTCCCAACGTTCTTTTTTTTTAGGCATCCAATTTGTGCTGATGATATGTGCTTTACAAATGAACCACACGCGCATACTTCCTTCCTGACACTTTGTTTTATCTAAGTGGCCATTAACACTCACTCGTTACGGTTCTATTTTGCCAAGTGAAAAGCCACCAGCTGGCTGCCCACCGCGTGGTCACATTTTCATAAATTTGAACTGCTGCAGTGCTTATCGTACTGTTTCAATGCCCGTCGTAGAAATCGAGGCGGTCATATTCACCAGGCACCTTCCATTACCACTCCTCTACAGCCTGAATCACATTAAGGCAGGAGCACTACGAAACCAACTGGCCAACGGACCATACCAATTATATGCAACAAAACAGCAAAAAGTCAATTGATTGATTGATTGATTGATTGATATGTGGGGTTTAGTATCCCAAAACCACAATATGATTATGAGAGGTGCCGCCACAGTGAAGTGCTCCGGCAATTTCTACCACCTGGGGTTTTTCAACGTGGCCCAAAATCTGAGATGATTGTGATAATGGTGATACCGAGAAGTCACTCGACGAATGCAAAACCGCGATATTTGGTCTGGAACACCACAGGAATAACACACCGGCTGAGGTTGAAAGTTTGGTCACTCGTCGACGAATCCAGCGTGATGATTTGTTCTTGTGTAACGAATGTACTGGTCGGGTAAGTCGTAACGAGACGTCGGGTACCAAGGAGGCATGCGCTGAGGGCATCGGTCATACCTCGAAGAGAGAAATCGGGTTATCTCCCTTAACTCTGGGACTGGGCTGTACTCCACAGTTGCCTTGCTCATCATCGGTTACCATGGGGTCAAAGAAGGTGCATCCATAGCCTCACGGGGCAGAGAGAACTCGGGATGGTCAGCTGTCGAACACCACATTTCTTGGTGGGGCAGTTCCTCGCGAACAGTCTGTCGAATGGTAGAAAAGAGGTCGAGGCCAGGATCCATGTCTACACTGGAAACAGTTGTAGCGTTAGCCAGCCGGCCAAACTTGGGCGCAATTCGACGCATCTCGAGCGTTTCAAATATTCGGCAATGCAGAATGACGTCGGACACAAAACTGAGACTTTCTTTTCCAAGTAGAAAATTATACACGTCCTCAGCAATCCCTTTCAGCAGATGATCGACTTTGTCGATCATCTGCTGCACAGCCTTAACACTTCTATGTAAGTGGTGCACGTCTCACCTCGTAGCTGTGCCTGTTGCGACAGCGTTTGCTCATCCCGCTTCTTTTTGCCAACCGAGTCGCCGAAACAAGCCCTGAGCTCTTCAACAAAAAGGTCCCACGTCGTGAGTGTAACCTCGTCACTCTCGTAAAATACCAGTGCGGTGTCGGTCAGGGAGAACACTACTTTGGCTAGCTTGGCGGCTACATCCCAACCGTTGCACTTGCTCACGCGTTTGTACTTGGTGAGCCAAGTGTCAAAATCTCCGGCTTTTCCTTTGAAAGGCGGTGGAACTCGGTAGTACGGAAGCGGACAAGACGGTGCTGTCCTGGGAACGCCTGCGTCATCGGGCATGTCGAATTCATTCACGGCAGTTGGTGGGACACCGGCAAGTCGACGGCTTCGTCGAAACTGTGGCAGTGGTCGTTCCGTAGTTGAAGCGATTACACAGTTCCTCCACCACTCTGTTACGTTTGAAAGAGACTGGTAGAGGTTGAAAGGGGCTGTTTATTAGGTCGTGAGGGGCAGCTCAAAAGCGGCCAACTGGTTAGAGATCCTCCTGATCCTCCTCTTCCTTTCCAACTCCGGACGACAAGTGCGTTCACCATATACGCATCGTTGTCTTCGTGTATGTGCGCAACAATATGTTTACTCTGATGATATAGCTTGTTTGCTTCAGCGGATGACAATCAATCGCTTCATTCTTATTCCATAGCTTGCTCCAATATACCTCGGTAGCTTACTTATCTATCTTGGAATATTGGCAAGGCAATATTTCTTTAACCATTAATGTACAGAAGGGTGCAGGTCTAGCATTATGGCCGCAAGACTATAAGAAATGCCCCTTTTACTCTAGCAAGCGCACATTCCCCAAGTGCAAACAGTCAAGCTCGTCAAAATTATTTATCGTGGAAAACTTAACTGGTGTATGCGAATTGAACATACAGCGTCGACAGCGTCAAGTGGGATCGGCATACTCAGAAGGATGAGCAATAATGGATGGAGTATGCTACAGATACATTGATAATGATGTTTATTATGGATGTACGCCCCGTAATAGAGTTTTGATGTCCTTATTTCCTGGCACTCCAGCATAGCAATTGGGTCTGCTGCTTTTACTTAGACGCCAAGCATTTTGCTGGATTTTGCTGGTGCCTTGGGAACGGGAGGACGAAGTACACTGAGGCACAGAGCCGTACTTAACCATTGCGCAGCACTCACCGCGGAAAAAAAAAGTATTTCTTTTAACATACAGTGTCTAGAAAAACTTGGTTATTACCTCTCACGAACTCGATTTCCATGAGAACGTTGTGTGGCGGGTTCGCCAGTTCACTTGTTCGCAGGACTAGAGCCGCGACGGTGAGGCCATCTTTGTTGACAGCCTTCACCGTGCATTCAACAATATTGCCAGCATCTTACACCACCTCACGCTTCATAAGATACCGCAACATTTCCGGAGCTTTATCTATATATTTGGAAATGCTGTAGTAAGACACGCGCACTGATATAAAAGCCGGGATAATTAGTGTCGTACGGTGAAATCTCTAGAATATGAGTGAAAACACTCGCACATAGTTTTGCTTTCTTACCAGCAATGCGGTCAGTCTCATCGGCATGCCCATCTGTCACCTGGGAGATATCTTTCTCCTGCTGACTGTGTCGCAACTAAAACAATTTCGTAAATGCATTTGAAAACACTCGTTTCAGGCGTTATTTGACCATTACGAAAACGTTCATCCGACAATGTTCCTGTCTGATGCAGGCGATCCGCAGACACGAGTAGAGGCTGCTGCAGCACGGTTGGTTAGGAGTGGAGTCCTTGCTCAGGCGTCACGCACAAGAAGGCGCTACTCGAAGATTTTGAGGCGAATTGTGTTGCATATAAGCAATGTCACCTAGAGTTGAACGACTAACGCACTAATTTGGAATTCCGAAAAGCTAGGACGCCTGAAAAAAATAAACGAATGTATTCAGATGTTTTAGATACGTTGATGACTACGTTTTTTTATGAAGTGAGTGTGGTGGAGTGCGCAAAATTGAAAGTTGTAGGAGTGCGCGGACCTTGAAACGCGTTGAGCGGAATTTGAAGTGTGCGCACTATACGAAGTTGGAAGTCGGCAAGGAAGAAGAAGCAGGCAGGGCTGTTAATAAATAACGATAAATGGCTGAAGCACCAATGCGACGCAGACGCAGCGTTGTTCGAAGCACGCGCGAGACAGGGAAGAAAAAGAAGAGTCGCAGCGGTGGCCGGAGAGGAAGACAAGCCACTCATGAGGGCGGTCGGGTTTCGGACCCGAGTCAAGGCTGATACCTCCATCGTCCGGTGACACGAGGGGCTCCAGGACTACCAGGCTGCGCTGACGTTCCCGTGCCCGTGGACAGGTCGGATCTGTCGATCTTCGGGCTCGAGCTCAGATGAGGCGGTCCGGCCAGGACTCTACCTCAAGGCCAGTGCGTGAAATTCAGCGTCAGTATGTGCAGCGTCAGCTTGTCCAGCGTCCACCGGCGGCCTAGGAAGGCTGCTTCTCCTAGTTCCTACAGTTTGTCTAGCTGCCCAGTGCCGATACCAACTACGACGACAACTGTATCGACCCCGTGCTTCACGCCCAAGCCCTTACGCAACGACGTGGGTTAAATGCCACTCCTTTGATGTTCCGCGACACACTCTGTGGAGGAACTGCGTGCTTAGGACTTTTGTCTAGGGAATAATACTCAGCTTCTGTATTCCTTGGGAACTGTATTCGAGAGCTAAGACTCGGTATATTTGGGGTATGTGTTCTCAAGCTATTGTTATCAAATGTTTGCGTCAATTAGACTCGTTCTTCGGGAAGTGTCCTGAGGTGGCTCCTCGGACTTCCCAAGTCGAACCTGCACGCTGTGCGAAACCTAAAACCACAACGGTACAGTAAGACAAAGGTTGCTTTGAATATGACGCTTGTAACATACAAATACTTGTCGGCGGCTGCCTACAGCTCATGGTGCACTCATGAGGTGCGTGGTTCTTGAAAAAAAATGGGCGATCCTTAAGCTTCAACTTTTAGAGTTGAGCGCGATGGTGCTATGCTGTCTATTGTGCGTACTTCCAACACCTAGTGTGTATTTTTCTTATTAGGAGCGAAGCTCCTTGGTCTGACTCGCACTTCACCGTTCCCTGCACCGGGAGTCCCCTGCACCGGGAGAGCGCGCCGAGCGACAACAGGTGCGCTCCTGCTGTGCCGCGGTGGGACAAGGGCACGGCGGCAGATGGCTCGCGCTGCACGGCGCACGTGGTACACACACTCGCTGAGTCGTGACCACCACCGAGTTTAGTATAAACGTTCTCCTCACACTCACCATGCTACCGTCTTCATGAAAGCCACAAGCGAGATCAGGCACATAGTCGTTTGCGTTTCATTTATAAGGAGCTTCGTTCATCGGTTGTGTTCGTACACGGAACAACTGCTAGTTTTTGTACGATGATACTCGAGAAGCTTAATCGTGGATCATTATAATACAATCAATGTCACAAGTGGCTTGAGTCAGTGCATTTTTGACATATCGATACATTCTTTGTAATGGGTGCCATTCTTTTAACCACCAGCGTGAAATGCACATGAAATGGTGGTGAACTTGCTATGCACCAGCTGCATGCTCGCAAGGAAATGCGTGCAAAAACGTGTGTGCCTTTTGTAATGGGTTACCGAATTGAGGCGACGAGGTCATTACGATAATCACATGTTCTGTTGGCGATGTACGCTTGTACCACGCTCTATCACTGCTATATCATATGTTTTATTGTGAAGCCTGTATACAGGGCTTGTGTGTTTGTAAAGCATGTCAGTTGCTTTCACTAAATATCCAAGCAGACCAAGATATTTCTCCATATCTTCAAGGAAAACCTGGCTGTGTGGTAGAACATCTGCTTGCCACGCAAACAGTTCGGCTTCCAACCTCACTCAGACCAGAAAAGCTTTATAGTTACTTTATTTTCACCTTGCTAAATTTATCGGGTATGGACAATTTAATGATATTTCCCTCACCACCAATGATGTACACGACCACGCCAACGTCGGAGCTTCTGTGTAAAGAGGTCCTTAACGCTGTCGTGTTAAAACGTGCAAGAGACGACACTTCGGAGCGAAAGACATAGATGACGTTTCTTTATTTCTTTACTTGTAGTTAAGGTAATTGGAAAGGCGTCGCATGTGTGTTTTCTTCCTTGGTCCTATTTTTGCCCCGCCGTGGTGGTCTAGTGGCTAAGGTACTCGGCTGCTGACCCGCAGATCGCAGGATCGAATCCCGTCTGCAGTGGCTGCATTTCCGATGGAGGCCAAAAGGCTGTAGGCCCGCGTACCCAGATATAGGTGCACGTTAAAGAACCACAGGTGGTCGAAATTTCCTGAGCCCTCCACTACGGCGTCTCTCATAATCATCATGAAGGTGGTTTTTAGACGTTAAACCTCTTATATCGATTCATCAATTGGTCCTACTTTTCACATTTCTGTTTGAGCACTATGTCTTTTTTATAGTTAATGTTGTGAACTTGTGTGAATACTACAATCTCAGTATCTTTATGCACTAGTAGTGAAACGAGCATAGATGGGCAAGTTTCTAATGCTGCTCTTTCTTATTAATTAAATAAGGACTAAATATAAGACCACAGTTTTTCTGGTAACTGGGAAATATTGTCTGCAGAAGCTCAAAATATTCTGGCTTGGCTAAGGTACTCGGCTGCTGACCCGCAGGTCGCGGGTTCAAATCCCGGCTACGGCGGCTGCATTTCCGATGGAGGCGGAAATGTTGTAGGCCCGTGTGCTCAGATTTGGGTGCACGTTAAAGAACCCCAGGTGGTCAAAATTTCCGGAGCCCTCCACTACGGCGTCTCTCATAATCATATGGTGGTTTTGGGATGTTAAACCCCACATATCAATCAATCAAAATATTCTGGCTTCTTTCGTCATAGGAGCGGGTATAACACGAAAGTAAAACGTGTCCTTAAAGAAGTAGTTGAATCTACACTGCACGTTGATGTACAGTGCAGCACACAGTCAAGCGTTTCCGTCCTCGCAAAGAGCTCAGATGCTCTGGCCCAAAGGAAGCTTTCTGGATAAAGAAAAACGGTGACTTGTGTAAAAGGTACACGTCAGTGGTTTTAGCGCATGTCTCAGTTTGATTTTCACGTTTCGTTACTTGATTAGATATGCCTTTCGAATGTCTTGATGCAGTGTGCTTTGCGCATTTGTGGTGGGGCTATATATTTTCTGCGTTTCTCCTGCGAATATATCAGTTGCGAGTGGACGCTTTTTTTTTTCGTCCGTCTTTCTTCTTCTGGTGCTTCTAGGCGTCCAGAAGTTTTCTCAATATGCCGAACCAACTAGCTCAGCAACAAGTACATATAAGAGAGTTTGCACAATCCTTAAAGGTGTTTGGCAACTTTGGTACAATAGTTACTGGTGTATATAACATCGTTTCACGTGCATTCACCTACAAGATGTAATTTCGTGGTATATCTAGAACCCGACGTGTAACACATATGATCAATCTTGTGGCAGCTGTAGTGTTAACGTTGACAGCTTTATGATAAAAAATGATGTGACTCCCAAGACAGCGTCACCGACTGCTCGCAGAAGTTCAACTAAGGTTGCCAGTTTGCAGCATTTTAAAGAGTTTTTTAACACTACGGCCAAACTTTACATGGAAATGCAATGCGCGCCGTCTAGCCAAGCTGTGGTTTTTCTCAGGACCAGCATAAGTGGCTAACGCAGTGCCACGGCAATGGTCACAGTGGCATCTTTTTTATCTTTCTTTCAGGTCACAGACAGATAAGGAGGCACGCGTCGTTGAGCTATTTAACACGATAGGGTTAAAGGGCCAGTAAATAGGCTCCGACCACTGCAATGAAGAGAGAGAGAGAGAATAAGGATGAAAGAAAGGCAGGGAGGTTAACCGTGGCTGAGCCTGGTTGGCTACCTTGCCTTGGGGAGAGGGTAAGAGGAATAAAAGTTAGAGGGAGAAAGAAGGAGAGAAATGTCACTCATTCCGTCGACGAAACGGCAGTTATGTGCTTGACATCACAGACGGTGAGTCAGATCCGTGTCTTAATCAATTGAGCACATTTGTTGCATTAACTTGTATGCGCGGTTTCATGCACCCATAATCTTGCCAATGGTGAAGCCATAATGGTGCCGCTTGCGTTCTCAAGCAGCAGACTTCTGAACGCTTGCGATAACTGGAGCGAAGGTGTCAAACAGCTGCAACAGGCTTTGAGCTGTCGGTGTCTGCGTCTTGCTCAGCAGCACGCGCATAGCACTGACCAGGTTGCTGACCATGCCGATAAGTTGTCCTTCATCCGTCAAGTTATGAGGTACCGATGAAGTGTCCCACACTGTCGAAGTCTGATGCCTCTCATCAGGCGCATGCATCTTTGGGAGTTCGGGCCAATCGTCACCTGCATTGCTGGTAGAGGCATCATTTTCCTTTAAAACGGCTGCGTTCTGACGGGATAATAAAGATAAAGCGTCAGCTCCACTGCTAGCAGAAGCGTCTTGGTTCTTAGAACTAATAGCGCTTGGCCTAAGTGGGAGAGGTGTAGGTGGTTTTGGACGTACTTCGCGAGGCAACGAGGCTTGGGTGGTTTCGGTGCAGCGCCGGCGACGGGACCATCCGCGCGTAATTGATGCAGCTGGTTCTCGGTGTGAGATGTCATCTCTATATAGCCCCTTTCTTCCGTATTGTTAGCTTCTTTCAAATAAAAGGGCAGTCTTTCCAAAAGGCATCATGTGGCCCATAGCAATTTGAGCACTTCAGAATCGTGGCATGGCACGTGCCCTTGTTGTGGCGCCCAGTGCATCGGGAACAGATAGAGCTCGTGCACACACCACTCAAGTGACCTAACTTCATGCACTTCCAGCACAGAAGTGGTTTCGGTATAAAAGGGTGAACTGCGTGTCAGAAGTGGCCCACTTTTACGTGTGATGGAAGTGATTCGTCCTTAAATGTAATTCTTACGCATCGTGATGTCCCGATACGACATATACTTGTGATAACGGCATCTTCCGAAGCCGGCCCAATCAAGACTAGTAGGTCCGAGTTGGTAATGGCTTCGGCAACATCATATATCACCCCACTGCTCACTTCTTTGCCCAGCGGTATATGAGAGCGGACTTTCATCCCATTAACCATCTGTCAAGCGCAGTCACATGATTGACTTCAATCGCTAGGATGTTCTTGCGGCTATTCACTCTTACTTCCTTTATTTCGTTCGGCACCAGTGCCTCTAGCTGTACGAACACGGCTTGCCGGTTAAGGCGGCTCTTGTCACTAGCAAGAATTGGCATGAAAAGGATAGTCACTACATCGGTATTCTGTGAAGGTCGAACTGTGGGCTCACTGGGTGGTGGGCTCAGAAATCGTCTCTATCCCTCGTGGTTTCTCACAAGCTCGAAGTTGTCGTCCCCTGATTCATCACTGCCGACGTAGTAGGGTTCGGTGCCATCACTGTCAATGCCGCTCTCGGAGCTGTAACGCTTCCTAGAAGCAACACTCGTGGTCATTCCGGTGTCCGGTAGTCTTCCGTAGGGCTCTACTTCCGTCCCACACCAGCAGGAGACCATGCTTGACAGGCAAACTGAAAATTATTCACAAAAAACCATGGAACTCAAACATTCGGCATTCTGCCACACCGGCACTTCGTCATCGTTCGCGGCACTGAAGAATTTCCACAGCGTGTATGGGCTGCAGGAATCGTGCAAATAGCACAACGCTACGCCTCATAACGCTACATTAAAGAGCGCGTTTCGCAGAAATTCCGCCGTCGGCGTTGGTGTCGGCATCGGTGTCGGCGTTGTTGTGGCGTCGATGTCGGCGTGGGCAGTGCTGGTTGTGGTCGGTAAATCATCATCTTGTTCATGAGGAAAATAGAGGAGCATGCAGATATAATAGACGATAAACACTTCCGTTTTTTTTTTTGTAAGGGTTGCCCAGGTGCGTGGAAAGCGGATGTTCTATAACAAAGCCAAGGCATGTATTGGAACTGTCTTGTAAAAAAAACAACATATACAAATGTCATGTAGTGGAAGGAGTCTGCTTTACGCATCATCATATTGCGGGACAGAAACGTAAAAACGCGCCAGGCATAAAAAATGTGCTTTGAGAAAAGAGTGCGTGTTTTTAAGGGACACGAAAGTCCAATAACACTTATTGTCAGAGTGAAAACTCAATGTATACCAATGTGTAAAACAATATTATCAAAAGCAGTTACCGAGAAATAAGAGTATTGCAAAAGAACGCATGTGCCACGAGTAGTGCATTCGCTAAATGATCCCGATGACATCAAACTTACCGCTCAAAACTATTCATTATTAATCAAGCAAGCTGCACTAAATTAAGAACTGTACATGCATCAAGAGATGTAATGAAATGCTAGTTGTTTGTTTCTGTTTGATTCATAGAAAAAAGAACCACCGAACGTTAGTATGAGGAAGGGGGTGACTGGTACAAAGTCAAATTTTCGCCTGGTTAAACAAGACAGGTCGTGCCATCTAGTATTGCCCAGACGAACCAAGCACGATTACCATCTTGGAGGCCAGGGCTGAAAATTCTTCAATGGTCGTTGTAGTTGCTGTGACTCCTGCTTCTTTCGCTCTGCTGCTACTATTGTCGGCGTGTCGGCGGCCGTGAAGTAAAGTCGGGCAACGCTTTGCGGGGCAACATTGACGTGAGACGGCCACATTGACGCCGGGGATTCGAAGTGCGCTGACGCGATGGAGACCACAAAAACGTGATTTCATTTCAAAATAAGAATTTTCTTGTACAAAAGTAGCACTACTAGCTTTCTAGACCACTTTTTAGGCAATCAGCACCGACTTAATGTTTGCCAATGTTGTCTCTTTAAGGGCCCACCCCTTCCAAAGTAATCAGACATATTTATTCAGCAGTAGCAGCAGAACAACAAACTAAGTTAAGAGCTGCGTAGGTCTCCGTGTTTCCCTACAGACACAAAGTGAATCTTTCGCTGAATCGCGAAAGAAATTTTTATAGCGTAGTGGGCTCCCAAACAAATGTGCTTGCTATAAATCTTCAACGACAATTTGAAACAGCCACTGTGACGCTCAGAATCATGCGGCACGGTTGAGGCGTGCACCGAGAGCCAGTGCATGTTACGGAATACTATGAGCACTTACACTTGAAGGCTAACCTCAAGCATCCTCCTATGTTTGTTTGTTTTTTTTATCTGGATGAATGCTGTGTCAGTACGGAAGCTTTTGCGGAGGTCCCCACCTTGCGGTGTGTTAGCTTGTTGGAAAAAATTGCACTTCTCTTTTTGGCAATGCGCTCAATGAGATTAATTCACAGCAAAGAACCGTTGCAGAAGGCCATGGTAAAAGTGCATTACTTCAATTTGCCAATCCTTGAAGACAACTAAGATCACTGGGAAGAAAATTGGAGATATAAGAGATGCAATCATAAAGCATCTGGAGTGTGTGACTTGACTTTGTGGCTATATGCCTATGCGTTAAAAAAAGAATTGATTGTTGTATGTAGCGTGCCCAGCAAATGTTGTCGTGAATGGAGGGCATTCCTCTTTACACTTGTTTTTATTATTTTACCAGGCAGAAATGTCTTGCGTTAGATTTTAATAAGGATATTAGTAATAAATTACAGAGCTGCAGTAGAAGCCATCACCTCTTCGCACACACTCGCATGTAGGATAGTCGCATGGGCCATTGTCTCCTTCTCCGTTGCAAGGCTAGAATGGTAGAAACATTTCCGTAGTTAATAACGTTCCAGGATCAGTTTATTTATAAACACACATCAGTCACTACCGCGGTGAAGATCTATTTTGTTACAAGAATCAAAGTCTCATATAAAGAGCATAGCACGGGGGCATATCAATACACAAAAATGAATGTGGTCATATAAGTACACAGTAATGAATGTTTCCTGTATACCTTTCCAGCAGTTACAAAAATATAAACCTGCAACCGTCACATGAGCTGTTCAGACTAACTATCGGCAAAAAAAAAAAGACGGAAAATATATGCAAGCAAGTACAGTAGTTTGTCTCTCAGCTGGTACAACTAACAGGTGAAAAGAGCACATTGATTATAATATGGCTTTTTTTTATTGAGACGTGTGTCATATTGTAAAACTGATAATCTACTGAAGAACACATATTCCAATGTTAGAAAAGTAGAAGAAACCACTGCGTACATAATACATATAGTACATGAAATTAAAATTCTGGCAATTATGCGTCAATCATAACATTTACTTCCAGCTGTTTACTTTATCTTGCCAGAAATTAACAAATTAAGACTCACATATGTGTAAGCTTTAGGTGCGTCCAGATTATTTCATTCAGTAACAACACGATGGAAGAAAAAAATAGTGTCGTTATTTCAAAAAAAATTGTATCTCTTTTCATTATTTGCTACGATGTTTTTTCATTGGACTACTAGAATTGTCCTTCTTTCGGTCTGAACCTCGGTATTTTGAAGATTTCTACGTTTTGTTCTTTTCAGTACGCTAGACAAGACTCTACATAGTGGCCGCACTTTGTTGATATTGGCACGCTATACTTTTGTGACCGTTTTGACGTACAAATGGTATGTAGCTGTCGCCAGAAACAAAAGGCGCATTCGGGCACAACGTAGACAATCGACAACGGAAATAGCATTTAATTTGTTTCTAATAGAATATGCCAACAACTGGATGAAAGCATTGCTATGCTTATAGTATAAACTATGTGTGAGTCACCACAGAAATAAAGGTTGTGCGTAAAGCTGACAGTGGAGTAAAACATCATCAGAGGCGGGCAAGTGGTGCCGTAAGCCAGTTTGCGATAAGCCTCTGCTGTAGGTGTGTCTTTCTTGTGGGCAATACATGGTCAAAAAAGATGACCACCAAGCACTCCGCAAGGATGGCTATCAAACTAAGCTAATACATGTGGTCCCTGTGTTTATTATTGAGTTCATCATATTGATTTACGTCTCCATAGAAATCTTATTAGGTATTTGCCCCCTGTGGTTTCTTTATATTAGGAAAAAGAAAATTTGTCCAATCTAGGTTGCGCACATGTTTATGCCATGCACTTGTTGGTTAGGCCGACTTGGTTTGGGTATAAACTGTAACGAAATCAAATGAAATTGAAGCATACGTGATAGGCTTAAGTAGAAGTGCTTAAGACGGGGCTAACTGAGCAGTAAAATGTGCCTATAGATGTAGTGTATGACGTGCGTGTGCATATATGAAGACGTCGCGACTAGTTTACAACGCAAGGAGCTATGCACACTAGCTTCGTTTAGCCAGTAGCTGCCAGGTGGCCACTACGCCCGATTTCTCGGCTCATTACTGGCATATCTCACACGTTACTGAGCTAAACGCTATGCTAGTGGAAGTGTGCAGCTATCTCTTAAAAAATACAGTGGTCTTGTACTGCACTTGAAATTTAAAAAAAAGCCATGGAAGATTTGAAGCACTGCCGGTAACTACGCACAAAATGAAAATGCGAGAACGACTGCAAAACGGATGCATGCCCGTCTGTCACAATAAAAATTTCCAAATTGGCCACGGGGTCCATTAAGTCTACTTGAGACATTCCTGCAAGAAAATGAGAAAGTACTATGATCTTTCCCTGCATCGCATATCTGGTTGGTCAGTCAACACTGAATTAGTTTAGTACTTCAGGAAACTGCACATTACTTCGAGTGCGCAATCTTAGCAACTGTTCCTTGTCGACTGCAAAAGTGGATGTTTTGGGGATCGTAGCTGCAGCCGTGTGTATTAGGGAGCGGATTCGCATAGATTTACCGATTGCGAGATTCTACTTGTGGCCGGAATACAAGGATACCAGGAAAACATGGATTGTAGTTTTGCCGAAGAGTACTGCCGGCGACCACTTTTGATTTTCTACATAGATGACCTGAAAGCTTCCTTCAAAAGGCGCTTTTTAAGTTATCGTAAAGCCCCGCAAAGTTGGCAGAGTTTTCCGATGGCTGTTTTTTAGATCAAGAATGTAACTATCTGTTGCACAAGAAATGAATCATGTTGTGCTGTAGCACAAGTGCACATGCGCACACTTGGCATGGGTCAATGTTTCATATATATATATATATATATATATATATATATATATATATATATATATATATATATATATATATATATGGCGGGAGCGTTGTCAACAAGAATAAATATATTTATTTCCCAACAGTTTCGGGAGGGGTCCTCCCATCATCAGGGGATGAGTTATACTGACATGAGCTTCCAAACTTCGTTGCTGTCACGTCCCTCTCGCCTTGAAAGACGTTTGCGAGAGTGAGAGGGAACTAGAAAAAGGAAAAAAAAACAAAAAAGGGGGAGAAAAAAGACGAAAAAAAGAAAGAAAAGATTGATTGATATGTGGGGTTTAACGTCCCAAAACCACTCTATGATTATGAGAGACGCCGTAGTGGAGGGCTCCGGAAATTTAGACCACCTGGGGTTCTTTAACGTGCACCCAAATCTGAGCACACGGGCCTACAACATTTCCGCCTCCATCGGAAATGCAGCCGCCGCAGCCGGGATTCGAACCCGCGCCCTGCGGGTCAGCAGCCGAGTGCCTTAGCCACTAGACCACCGCGGCGGGGCAAGAAAGAAAAGAAAGAAAGTAAAAAAGAGGAAGAACCACTGTCAACACTGAGAACGAAGCCAACTGTCCGTCTACATCCACATACGGTTCATGTCACGTGCTGTTCAGTTTTTGACGTGTGTCGGGCCAACCAAGATTGTCGCCGCGGTGCCGGGAGGGTCCGTGACGGCGTGCGTAAAGAAAGGGGTTTCCCCGTAATGGGTCGTTCGGCGGGCGGCAGGTGGCGTGCGTAAAGAAAAGGTTTCTCGTTAATGGGTCAGTCGGCTATTTACCTTTAATCTTCGTCCGTTTCCCTTCAGTGGTCATGAAGTGGTAGGCGAACGTAAACACTTTGTATGTGCATGTGGAAAAAAAAGGACAGTGTACACGTACGAGTCAGTCAGAAAAAAGCTTGGTCTCCAGCTATCAATCTTTGTCACCAATTTTCTCCTGGCTTACTTCTCGGAGGCAGTTGAGTTTTCCGGGGTCCTCGTTGATGCCGGCTACTAATGTACGAAATTTGAAAATAAAATATGCCTCGCGCTGTTCGCGCTCGCGTCTGTTTGAGAAACCGGACTGCAAAAGAGTTACGCTGACATTTTCAAAACTGTGGTTTGGCAGGCGCAGATGTCTAGATAAAGGTAGCTTCGGCAGTGAAGTGGCGTGGTACCGGTGATTATTGAACCGCAGCCGAAATGGCGTGTCTGTTTGGCCGATATATTCTTGTCCGCAGATGTTGCAATGTAGCATGTATATTACGTTACTGGAGTCACAGTTAAGGCTTTCAGTTATGCAGAATTTGAAATCCGAGAAGTTCGCTTTAGATTCACGTGTTGTGACCATCTGTGGGCATACCTTGCATCGAGCTTTTCCGCAGGGATGGCACCCTGATTGAATTTTGGGAGTGTTTGTTTTTGCTCTGACAAAAATGTCCTTCAGATTTTTATCCCGGCGGTACACCACGTGAGGTGGCTTCGCGAAAATAGAGGTTAGTCGTTTATTTCAAACGACGAACCTCTATTTTGTTACGGTTGAAATTATATATTATTGTTACGGTTGAAATGGGACTCGGCAACCCAGCTGATCAATGTAGTATTTTTCTTAACTGACACAGCACTCGTGTGGTACGAGAACCACGAAGATGCCCTCACGTCATGGGATCGCTTCGTTTCCGAAATAAGAGCGTGCTTCGGAGAATCCGTAGCTAAGAGAAAGCAGGCGGAACAAACTTTACTGCAGAGAGCTCAGATCCCAGACGTGCACAACCTATGTCGAGGCAATCTTGAAGCTCTTCAAGATTGTCAACCCTTCTATGTCAGAGGAAGACAAAGTTTGCCACCTGTTGAAGGGCATTGCCGAGGACGTGTATCAGTTCCTCATTAGCAAAGACAGCCTTGCTACGGTGACCGACGTCATAAGCCACTGTCGCACATTCGAGACCCTGAAGATGCGACGTATCACCCTCAAGTTTGGTCGCCTACCGAATGTAACCACCGTGGCAAGTGTTGACAAATACACGCCGCTTGATCTGGCGTCGACAATACGCCAGATCGTTCGAGAAGAGCTCACTCGACAGGCTCGCCCGACGCCGTACAAAGCTACACCCACACCGCCTCCATCTCACTCTTCCGTGTCAATTGCCGCAGCAGGCAACGATGACAGCAACTATAGACCACCCTCACCACCGAGGTCACAGCGCAATAACTACCCGCTGCCGAGGTACGAAGACCGCTTCGGTTACCCCCATCAGCCAGCCAACACCTATTGCGACCTGAATGAAGATCTACCCAGCACCTCCGCCACAAAACTGTTATGGTTGAAATTAAGGATAGGTGGATTTATTTACAGGGTGAGGATGAAGTTCGGCAGTCGCGGTAAAGATGGAGTCCTTAGGCCGCACCAGACAACGTCGTCTCTCTCTTCTACCTACCCAGCACATACTACAGCCCGGCTCATACCGTGGCAATATATATTACCTTTCTAAATAGATTTCAGTTGTGAGTTCAGCGCCGTGTCCCTTCTCTGGAGCCGTTCCGCTGTAAAATATTCTACGATTTTCAATTTGTGTTGCCAAAGAACGCCTCCAAAGGAAAATTTGAAACTGTAGAGCCTCTCTTTGATGTTTACCTGGCTGAAAGGTATCAGAACAGCTCATATCCTTACACCAAAGAGTGAATGGAAAATCTGCAAAACTAAATGACGAGCCAGTTAAAAGGACAAGTTTCCACGTTTGACGACAGACGCTTTAGCTGAATGCGACCAAGTCCTCTTCGCGAACACACACACACACCGCTTAAGATATTCGCAATGAACCCAGTCAATATAGCTAGTGCGGAAGGCAGCTTCTCGACCCTTATAGAGCAGTCAAAACGTCTTTGAGGAACCGGACAGCTGAGGAGTGGCTTGATGGTCTGGCCTATAACGTCCATTCACCGCATACCAGCCGGTGTCGTCGAAGTTATCGCAGTGTTTATGAAGAAACGACGACGCATGAAAATGGTTGCTTCAATAGATCGCTTCAGCTAGGCTAGATGTTCATTTTTTTATCGTTTGCATTGACCTTCAATATATGGTAAGACCAATTGCAATGTCATTCTTTAGGATTGCTTGCTAAAACAAATCTCAACGTTCTGCCTTTTTTGTGTGAGGGGAGCATACCAGTTTCATTGCTTTGTTATCCAAAATAAAATTGTTTTCCCGAACGTACGTGTCCTTTGTTTCAAAAGTCCTTCCGTAAAATGGCTCCCGTTTTTTCGCAGGCCTGCTACGACAATATGAGAATTTTAGCAGAGAAATCGTGCAAAAGTTTTTTTTTTTCGCCACACCTGTGTAAGTCGGCGATCATAGGTTCCCTTGCATTCCCCCACCTTTTTCTTTTTTTCACTTGTTTTGCCATTACTGACTTAGTATGTATGTGTCATGGCAACGACAACGATGAGTTTCGCGGAGGCGCGAGTGCTGGGACTCCAAAATAAACTTGTTGGTTTTTGTCGCGTGATGTAGCAGCATCATTCTGACTCTGCGCTAGAGGCCTTTCTTGACGAGAATATTTGTTACGAAAACATTTCTTTGTTGTGCATAAGTTCTAGAGCACACGCACTAGATTTACTGCAGTATAATAGCTTTATTTTTGTCGCTTAATAAGCCGCTTCTTGTGCTGCATTCCACTTTGTTCGTATTTTTTTCTAATACTTGATCACCTTCCACATTTCTGTGAAACTATGTGTCTAATCTCATGAAAAGACTTTATTTCAAACAATTAGGGCGTCCGCCCTCCACCACCTGAAAAAAAATCGGCCCTGTATCTGTCACGTTATACTGCAAATGTCGTCGAAAGACGATAGTCTTGCGTCTGGAGAGATATAACAAAACTTTTATTTGATGTTCTGTGCAAGAAAATCGGTGAATGGTATACTGGAGGCGCTGCGTTAGAATGCCTCGAGTGTGCAGCGGAGGCGAACGAGCGCATCAAGTATGTCACACGTGAGACATGAGCGCTATCTGACAGTTGTCTTGGAAAACGAAGCGCGCGCGCCCAGCGTGCCCGTCTCGGAGGTGATAAGGTGTAGAACGCAATGCGACAGGTAGCTGCCACCTCTGTTTCGTCTTAGCAAAGCGTCGGAAACACTTGCCTTTTCGTTCAAGCGTTGCGTGATCAGCACAATGTGATAAACACTACAGTCCTTATAATTACTTATGTATGCATTGATTGATTTGTGGGGTTTAACGTCCTAAAACCACCATATGATTATGAGAGACGCCGTAGTGGAGGGCTCCGGAAATTTAGACCACCTGGGGTTCTTTAACGTGCACCCAAATCTGAGCACACGGGCCTACAACATTTCCGCCTCCATCGGAAATGCAGCCGCCGCAGCCGGGATTCGAACCCGCGACTTGCGGGTAAGCAGCCGAGTACCTTAGCCACTAGACCACCGCGGCGGGGTTACTTATGTATGCATTTTCTAGTAGGAGACACACATACAGAATATTGATGTGTTCTTAGGGTGCCTCAGATATGCTCAGTAATTGCTTTTTAGTTGACAATCGCATAAGTATCAAAGCTGAATCTTGAGCAATATTGGTGGGCGCTGCGGATGGGGTTGGCCGTTCGGAGTATCGTTTGGCCACTTTGATGCCGTTTAGGGTACCGTTAAGGGTGGACAAATGCACCAATGTACAACCATACAGACCAGAATGTTTGCGTCGAAGGTCCCCAAGAAAAACTATTGTCTTTGAAAAACCTGGCTACGCGCCTGCCCTGAGCCATGCTTTTTGGCGAGAAGATACCACGTGACTAGCTTTTGCGTGGTCGACGGAGACAGCGCCTGCTCTATTTTATCAGTGCCAGCCAGCTGTGCCCTATCCAGCTGTGCACCGCCCTCTCCGCTAGCCCTTTATAAATTCGAAGCATTTCTTAGCGAACTTCGGTGACTTTAAGCGTATCTATCTATCATCTATCTATCTATCTATCTATCTATCTATCTATCTATCTATCTATCTATCTATCTATCTATCTTTCTATCTATCTATCTATCTATCTATCTATCTATCTATCTATCTATCTATCTATCTATCTATCTATCTATCTATCTATCTATCTATCTATCTATCTATCTGGTCCCCTCTTAACTATATATGGTCACCCTCTTATATGGTCACCCTCTTAACTTGGCGTGAACCAAAATTAGCATGGGAGGGTATACGATGAATTGACAAATATAACGCGCTGGTGAACACATGAATAATGTCACAATCCTGTCGCGTACGTCGTCAAGCACTTCCCGTCAGACACTGGCACATTCCACGGGCCGGTGGCGGGCGCGGCCGCGGTCCGGCACGTGGCGAGACCACGGGCCGCGGCATCCGCCTCCTCGTTGCGGTTCGGAGATCCTGGTATCAGGTCCCTACCCATGTGAGCCGGGAACCATTTTAGCGTCAGCCTCGACTTGGACTCGTCGCTTGCCAACGCCCTAGCAGCCGCCCCGCACACGGCTCCGCGCGAGAAGCTACGGATGGCCGTCTTGCTGTCACTGAGTATTGTCCGCACGCCCGGGGAGCGCGCCGCCAAGGCTATCGCCCGCCTCCGAAGACGCGACGGCGACCGAAGAAGAAGGCGAGGAGCAGCTGCTCGATTACGGCGACATCCTCGCGTGGTACAGGGAGCAACGACGTGGCTTCCCGCCTCCGCACAAGGATCTTACCCGGTGGGAGGCGGTGAGGTTGCGCCAGCTCCAAACCGAGACTGTGCTGACCCCATCGCTAGCGCGACACGTGTGCCCCGAACTCTACGTGAGTGAAATGTGCAGTGTGTGCGCGAGCGCGAGAGCCACCCTGGCTCACATACTCTGGGGATGTGACGCAGACAGCGCGGACGGTCCGGTGTTACCGCCGCAAGTAGAACAGCGTGTGGGGTCTACGGACCCAGAAGACCAGCGAAGGGCCGTCCGGCAGCTCGAGGTCGCACTGGCGCTGCAAAGGCGAAAGGGGGACACCCTCAGTAACCCGAGCGGCGCCGGGGCACGAAGGCCTTGAGGTCTAGGCCCGCGTGACATTAGGACTTCTAGTGTAACGTGAGATAGGGTGAACCCCACGCCCTGCGCGGCCGGAGGGAATCCCGCATGCTGGAACCCAATAAAGTTTATTCTCTCTCTCTCTCCACGGGCCGGTATGTGCCGCTGGTATGCGGTATGTGCCACAGCTAGGTGATTGACACTTAGTATCTACCCAGGCACGATGAGAACAGACATTGGCTATTTTAGCGCGCTAATACTAAGAAGTATTCAACAACGGTAGCGTCCACCCGACGAATGCAAAGAATAAACGTAAGGGTTCCAGCTAGAATCAAACCCAAGCATTCTGCATGGCAATGAAGCATTTTACCACTTAACTGGGGCTCTGGAGGAGACCTGTGGTGCTGCGATGCTGGGCGTGGCCGGTGAATGTGGAGAGATTACTCTTAACGAGACTGGTAACCTGTTCGTAACCACACTTCGGGCCACATTGCATTTCCGTTGCTTCTGGCGACCAAGTTAACTTGTGGTTTTAGAGAGAAGATAAGAATGAGTGTTGTAATAAGCGTACATTCACTGCAGAGTAAACTGTCGATCCTGAGTTGCAGAAGACCTGAATGCAAAATAACCGTACCCAGGCCAGCGATTATACTGAGCAGTGAGTATGGGCACAAGTAAGTACTCCACATAGTGTTGCAGATGGAAGCAGTGAAAACGTTACCTACACCACCATGGCTGTCAATGTGAGCATTAGGATGAGTCCCAGTTTCATGGTCGACATTCTAAAGCTGATTGCTTCCCAAACTTTCTCGTTGAGCTCACAATGCTGTGGCAAAATGGCTGTGTATTTATGCATACGTCCAGGCAAGAGAATAAAGGGCTCCCATTGATAATCCATTGATCATTTTATTCGTCTCATTTCGTTCACACAGAACTTTAGATGCCCCCTTTTTTTCTGATTTACTTTGAAATACGGAAGTTAGGCTGCCAAATATAATGCATGTTTTCTACATAGCTCAATCAAAGCTGGTAGCAAACTGAAAAAAAGACAGTACTGAACAGCAGCCATTATTAATTTATAACACAAAGTTACTTTTGTGTCGAGTCATAATTACGCTTGGTTATTCGCTGTCTTTAAAATACGTAGATTAGTCAGAGATGTCATACATAGCACTGATGAACATTCGCTCGGTACGTGATTGGGGTCTGACGTCAATTATATTTGATATGGTTGTCATTAAAGACAATGCAGAAAACGACGTGGCTAATTTCCCTGTCATATTCATCGGTAAAGTAGAAAAGTGAGACATGTCTTCACAAAGCTTGTTGAAGGTATATTTTACATTGGTTCGAACCAAGGGCAAAAGAATGGATGCTACAGCAATCAATTGTAATGTCACGCGAAGAAGGGATAGCAGCTCCAAACTTACAGTTCACCCCTCATGCGAAAGGTCGCGTGAAAAAAGAAAAGAAACACAGAACGAGCGCGAACTGTAAAACGTCACATATCGGCAATTAAAGCTTGCTGCAATAACACAACGAACACATGAAATGAGCGCACAAGTGTACACATAATGAAGGTGAACTGACAGAGATATCTGTGGTTTGAAGTCCTGAAAGCGCGATATGATTACGAGAATATGATAAATCTTGAGTGTTGGCGACCCAAAACTGCCGTATATTTATGAAAAACGTTGTAGTGGATGGCTTCATAAATTTTGACTATCTGGTGTTTTTAACATGCCACTAAATCCAAGCATAAGGGCTTCAAGCATCTCCACCTCCATCAAAACTACGGCCGCCGGAGCCGGGATTCGATCCCGCAACCTGCGCGTAAGCACTCGAGCACAATAGCAAGTGCACGGCAGGAACAGTATGATCACAAGAAACGCCGTATAGTGGGTGGCTTCGTGAATTTCGACCACCTGTGGTTCCTCAACAGGCATCAAAATCAAAGTACATGGACAAGCGGGTAGAGCTGCAAAAGTTGTCTGAGCAACGTAGTTCTTAAGAAGGCGCTTAGGCTGCAGTGAGCGAAATAATTTTTGTGCTTTCGTGTTGTCTGAAACTTCTACAACTGCACAAGATCTACGAATCACAGCGATCACGATATATGCGCGCACGCATTCTAACCCGTGCAGCAACGACCTTTATTTCGCACCATCGCGCAACTCACAGAAATGACACGCGGAGAGAGAGAGAGAGAGAGAGAGAGATTGACTTTATTTATACATATTTTGAGGAGGCTGAGAAAGGGCCCTTCCGACCCTTAATTCAACCTGGAGGATCCGCCCAGGGTGGCACTGGAAGCCGATGGCTTGTAGCGATGTACCGGGCCCTCGGGACCGCCTGTAGTTGCTGCTTGCATTCGCTGCTCTTGAGGGCTTCCTGTCAAGCCTCTTGGCTATTTAGTCGTGCTTCGCTGTGGGTAGTGCGCAGCCAAAGCATGTGTTCGAAATTGCTATTGGGATGGTTGCAAAGGGAGCATGGAGGTGGTGTGTCGGGGTCGACTCTGTGTAAGGTGGATGGTGTTATGTAGGTACGTGTTTGCAATCTTCTTAGAGTTAGAGCTTGTGCTTTGTTAAGTTTTGGGTGCGGTGCTGGCAAGGCACGTCTTTGTCCCCGGTAATGCGAAGTGATCTCGTGGTATGTGAGTGCTTTGTCCTAGCTGCAGAGATTCTCGTACCACTCACTCATTGAGGGGTCGTTGTCCGCGGCATGGCGTGTGAGCTCACACGGCAAGTGGTTGACCTCTTCGTTGGGATTGCAGTGGTCAAGTCCCGGTAACTGTCCTTTGTGGACTGCGAACCAGGATACGTAGATTTGAGCTGTTTCTTCTTTAATAAGGGTTTCTTTGCTCTCATACTCTCTTATTGCGTTGACGGTGAGTTTTCCAGTGCTTCTAGCTAGTAGGCCCGCCACGAACGTTCATGCCGCCGTCTTTGAGTCTGTGTATATTGTGGAGTAGGCTTGGCAGCTCTGCAAGGCTAGCGCGACAATCATTTCGTCTGCTTCGTGGACATGGCTTGTTTGGACGGTTGCCGCGTTTATGAGGTTTCCGTCTATATCGACGACCGCTACGACTAACGCCTCCCTGCCGTAGTAGCGGGTGGCATCTACGAATAGCGCGTGCGTGTTGTGTTTTTTTGCCTTGTTTATGAGCGCCTTCACTCTGTCCTACCTTCGGCCTTTGTTGAACGTTGGGTAAACGTGGCGGAGGATTGGCTCAACCGTAATGTGTTCCCTCACGTCATTACCAAGTTGGGTTCTTTTCTCTGGTTGAAAAATTGAACAAATGCTTGCGTCTCGTAGGATGAGATGGCCTGCCTGCGTCAACGACAGGCGTGTGATCTGTGCCACTCGCTGAGCCTCAAAAATTTCTTCTCTGTATTGTGCAGACCGCGCTGCTCGAGTTTCTGGTTGCTCGTGCGATTGCGCCAGCCGAGTGCTGTTTTCAGCCCTTTGTGGAGCATGGAGTTGACATTTTTTGATTTCAGCCTTCGTTAGTTTCAGAAACGAGAACGCGTATGCTGCGTGACTTCCGAGAAAGGTGTGATACGCCTTCATGATGTTCTCTTCTAGGAGGCCTGCTCTCTTCTTGGCGATTCTAGCACTGCCTCTTGCAAAATTGTTCGTGCTTTTTCCAAGGCGCTTGAGTGCTTCCTTGTTGTGGCCCTCATTGACGCTTAACGTTAGCCCTAGTACCTTAACCGCATATACTTCCGGTATCGTTTATAAGATATGAAATGCTGCAGTGCTTATCGTACTGTTTCAGTGCCCGTCGTAGAAAGTGAGGTCGTCATATTCACCAGGCACCTTCCGTTACAACTGCTCTACAGCCTGAATCACATTAGGACAGGAGCACTACGAAACCAACCAGCCAACGGACCACCCAATTATATGCAATATACCAGCAAAAAGGTCAATTGGTTGATTGATTGAATGATTGATTGATTGATTGATTGATTGATTGATTGATTGATTGATTGATTGATTGATATGTGGTGTTTAGTGTCCCAAAAACACAATATGATTATAAGAGGTGCCGCCATAGTGAAGTGCTCCGGCAATTTCTACCACCTGCAGTTTTTCAACGTGGCCCAAAATCTGAGCACACGGCCTCACAGCATTTTCGTCTCCATCTAAAATGTAACCACCGCAGCCGGGACTCGGTCCCGCGACCTGCGAGTCAGCAGCCGAGTACCTTAGCCACTAGACCACCAACGGCGGGGCAAACCAGCCAAAAGAGCCATTGTTGAAGGTGGCCTCCACTAAACTGAACATTGCCTGCGGCGCTCAAGAAAGCACAACTTTAAAGCACAGTTCACACTACTTGAAGCCTAAGGCCATCAGATTACTCATTTCAGTGGCTACCCGCAAGAAAACGTCAGGCCTGCGCGGAAGGCGCAGCACAGTCCCAGTGAAAGCTAGAAGAGCGGCCTTTTACAGCCCTTTCAAAACACTCATTCGGCAACTACTGCAAGTCTAGGGGGGATGAACCAGCGTTGCATCGCTATTGACCCAATCCACCGGAATACGACGCTGAAGATTCGTTGACTACTGTTCAGCGTTCTTAATGACGACGTGAAAGCAGATTTGACGCTTTATGGCAAGGTGAACAAAATAGTGCGAGAATGTTGGCGCGTGTACGGATGCACGCGGAGAAAGGCTCTTCGACGCGAGTGGGCAGCCCCAAGCTTAAAGCTGGACTCACAGCGGAAGACTTTCCACACCAGTCACAAATTATCAGAGACTTCACTCCAGTTGTCGTGGTGGGAAGGACACCGATATGCCTGCATTGCGGCGGAACGTGAAACATTAGGAGAGATTACCAGCCCCGGGTTGCACGGTGTGTCGTCGTTTTGTGCATGACGAGAGCGGCTATACGGGAACATATGCAAGTGTGGCAGGGCTCATTGGGGGTAAAGAACTCTTGAACATCACATGGACGAGGCCGAAGCAGAATAGCTGATATGGGGGCGTCAGGAGGAACTGGAACGTCGGTTGACGCGACTTACGGCACGCCCGACAAGTGTTGAGCCGAGGAGCAAAGCACCTACAAAAGAGAGCAAAGCCAAAGCACCTACAAAAGTAGGGAAATCTGTGAGAAGCACACAAGATATCACTGCGCTTGCGGCAAAGGACTAAATGCTGGAAAACATGGACACACCAAACACTTGCAAGAAGACCAGAGAAGATGCAGAAGGAGAGAAGACCATTGTAATGAAAGCCTTGGGGGAACCACCGACTAAGGTGATTAACGTCCACCGTAGACCGGCCTCTAACATCCTACGCAAACGCCGAATAGCCGTTACTCCCTCACCAACCCAGTTGCAACACACACAACCACCTCAGCAGCAGCAGTCAGTTCAGCCACTACAGGTACAATAACCACCGCCACAGCAACCACTGCTGAAGCAGCAAAGACGTCAGGAGCGATAGACAGACCATAAACAGCAGGGGCCTTCAACTGAACCGCCATCAGATCAACGGTTCCCGAAAGTAGGTGGTCTGAACTTAGTGACGCAATTATACCTGGCAGTGACATCAAGAAATGTATACCGCATGAACAGTGTGCGCATAAGTGCTGCGTCAATGGTGCGCGGCTCTTTGCTTTCGTGACCAAAAAAAAAGGTGCATATTGGAGTAAATGAAACTGTGGACCAGATGGTGATAAAGAGTATCAGAGGTGAGACTAATGTGGCCGGGATGGCTGTTCACGTCCTAATGGCTATGAGCGTTGAGGTAGAATTCAGAGTTGCGACTCTCAATATAAGGGGCCTTGTCGCTTGACGACGGCAGTATCAATGAAGTCGTTTGTTGCTTGATCTTGATGTCATTGTCATTCAGGAAATGAAAATTGAAATTAAGGATCAGACTGGCCGCATGGTGTACCCTTTTAGAGAAGGGTACCGCGTTTGCGTGTCTCATGTTGTTGAAATGTCGGCGGTACATTGAAACTTTAAAACTTCTGTTGGTATAGTTGAGTAGACTGTAAATGTGCCTAGCGCAGGGAGATTTATGCTGTGGGATTTTACGTATAATAAGAAAATTGGCTAGTTTTTTCTGTGTACGCCCCGAACAAAAAAAGTGAGCAGAAAAGTTTTTTTGACAATCTATTGATTTCTTAACAGTGACACGATTGTCATAATGTTCAGCGATTTTGATCGTGTTTGCAACCCTCGAGACAGAGAAAAAGAAAAGAAGCCGTAAAATATCAAAGTGCAATTCTACTCAGTACAATTGTACATGATTGTCATCTTGAACAAATCGATGATGTGCTTTCTGCATATGAGCACTTCATATACGTTTAGAACAAAAGCCATGCAAGACTTGGCGAATTCTATGTGTCATTAAAATTAATGCGAGCATGTTCAAACTATGAAGTAAAACGTGTGACTTTCAGTGATCATCCTTTAGTAATGTTCTCTATATGGTATAAAGAGAAGAAAACACGTTGTAGCTGGGTCGTTACACTACAAATTATTTAAAGATGAATAGTTCGTAGATTGAATACTATTGGGATTTAACGTCCCAAAACCACCATGTGAATATGAGAGACGCCGAATTGTTCGTAGAACTTGTGCAGAAGAGTACTACCAAATGTTAGCTGGGCCTCATGCAAACGCGATCGAAGCTTGGGAGCGTTTCAAAGAATAACAAATTTTAAAGCAAAAGAAGATGAGTTGTGTTACATGGAACTAAAAAGAAAAAAGAATGTCAATGCCAGTTAGACTTTACACTAAGCCTTGAAAGTAAACTGCCTAGAAAGTACACAAAAAATAAGGCAGTGAAAAATTCCGGCAGGTGTCACGTACCTGAGAATCGACGTTATGCGAAGCATACGGAGGGAAAGTGACCATGTTGGAATTTTTTTTTATCGAGCGACACGTCATGAATTGATGCTAAATATATGAACAAATGTTGCACGCATAGACATATGTTGAAGAGTTGCCGATTTTATATAACCAGTTGTTCGCACTTGCGCAAAGATATACCAACTGGAACATGAGCAACGCCAGAAGCTGATATGAAGTGCTGATGCTCCCGAGAATACTGGCCCTGGGCACTGCTACATAAATCTACTTCAGCGCATGACAACTAACCACAACTGATGTTAACCCGACGTGACGGCTGTATCAAAGGAGTATATGTGTATAGTTTATAAAATTGAGTAGGCAGCGCTGCAGTCACTATTAACGTTTTAAGAAGATTAGCGCCTATTTGAAAAGTAGTTCTTAGACCTGGCTTAGGTCTGTGGTAAAATGTTTCATCGCCACGCAGAAAACTTAGGTTCGATTCCAGCTGGGACCCTGAATTTATTCTTTGCATTCGTCGGGCCGACGCTACCAATGTCGGGCATTTATTAACACTCGAACGTTAAAGTTGCCCATGTGTGTTCTCGTCATTCCCGGGTAGATACTAAGTGTCAATCACCTGTGGCACATACCCGCATACCAGCGGGTATGTGTTTGAGGACGTACGCGACGGGATTGTGACATTATTAATGTCTTAATTAGCGCGTCATATTAGGCAAACCATCTTACCCTCCCATGCTAATTTTGGTTTACGCCAACTTAAGGGTGTGACCACGACAGCACCCAAACGTGAGTTGCTAGACAGACAGATAGATAGATAGATAGATAGATAGATAGATAGATAGATAGACACGCTCAAAGTCGCCGAAGTTCACTAAGAAATGCTTCGCATTTAAAACCTATTCGAAGCAATTGATGTCGAAAAATACATAGGAGCGATAGTAAGGGCGCATGCAGAGAAACTATTTTTTTGGCAAAACATCAACAAAGCATCCATTTGGGTACGAAAAAACTATATGCCAAGTGAAATGAAATTAAAGTGATAACAACTAGTAGTGGAAATATACGTAAAGATCAAGCGATTGAACAAGTATTTCTTGAATATTTTTGCGGTTTACTCGGTGAAAAAGTGAAAGAAGATGAAGGCGTTGACACTCAGTTTTGCGCTTTATATCGAAGCTTTCCGATAACGAAAGAGAGCAACTGGAAATACCAATAAATGTTGGCAAAATATAAGAAGCTATTGGCAACATAGGAGCTGGCAAAACACCGGGACCTGGTGTATTGGGCGCCGCACTGTACAAGACATTTAAAGGCGTTATATATTTCTCCTTACACCGTGTCTTCAAAGAGGCATTAGGATTAAAGGCGTGGCCCGCGTCATTTTGAAAGACGCACGTAATACCCATACGGAAGACTGATGACCCTAAAAAAAACTGTTGTCCGATAAGTCATACCGACCAATCAGTTCAGCCAACACAGATTATAAAGTGTTTTTGAAGGTTCTCGCAAATAGGCTGCAGAGGGTGATGAAAATACTAGTTGGACCACATCTTACTTGTTAACTAAAAGGACACACAATAAAAACCAACGTTCATGTAGTGACGAAGGTGCTGGAGAGCTATGATGTTAGGTAGCAGAGTTGCAATGTTGCAATTAGACATGAAAAAAGCCTTTGATGATGTAAGCCAAGACATTTTTTTTATACGAAAATATGGTAATGTATGATCTGTCATTTTGGAAGGGGTGAAAATAGCTTATAGAAAGTGCTTCTCGAGTATTGTAATTAATGGGTGACTTACTGAAAGCTTTCAAATGACAACTGGTGTGTGGCAATGCGATCCCATTTAGGCTTTTTTTGTTTGTAATTTATATGAAACCTTTCTGCGTGAAGATTAAAAGCAATGAAACAATAAAGGGGTATCATCTAATGACAAGTGAAGGTGACTTGTTAACATATGCAGACGGCATTGCTGTGTTCTGTCGCGATAAAAAAAGTGTCAACGAAGTGATACGTTATGTGGCTTCTTTTTGCACGATGACAGGTCGTGCAGTAAAGTGAGATAAATAACTAGGCCTGGGGCACGGTTCCTAAGAGACCACCCCACGAAACATCGCAAATATGAACTGGTCACTTGTGCCAACTAAGTACCCTAAAGTACCCCTGCAGCATTCCAAGGACACATATCATTACTCGAAGGTGGTGTGGTGACATCACTCCTGAATATATATGAAACTGTGGTGGTGGGGAACGCTGTGTTTTCTAAAGCGACTGCTTGTAACTGGTTCATTGTTTACAAAGTACGATATGCCCTGCAGTTCCTCTTTTTGTGTGAAGAAAAAGTGTACAGAAATCGCATAAAGTCTTCGCATTGTTTGAAGATTGGTTTGGGAGCATACGAGTCGGACAAAGCTGTTTCACTTTTCAAAAAAGCTGCTTTAGCATAGGCTCATCTGTTTGTGGCGGCAAATAGCGTCTAGTAAAGCTTGCGTTGGGTCTGCTTGGTACATACAAAATAAGAAGAAAACCTCTTTGGTGCAAACAGTACAGAAAAATGAAAAAAATAAAGAGGGGCTGAGATAAGGTATTGGCATCAATCAGTTTCTTACCCTACTTTTTTCTTTTCTTTCATTTTTCATATTGTTTGCGCCAAATAAATTATCTTCCTATTTTGCTAAGTAGTGTTTAGATTTATTTTTTCACGCGACCTAGGTCACCATTATGTAAGAATGTTTCTGCAAATGGCACTCTCAGGTAGGATTCTTCCTTTTGTGCAGTCAAATATGTCTGTAAAAGGTAACCTGCGTGGATATTTAAAAGAAGTTCTAATGACATATGAAATATTGAAAGTGTCTTTACAAAGATATACGTCACGTGGTGTTGCTTCAGCCTATATTCAGATCAGTATGCCAGGTTAGTGCTGAACATGACGTACTGAAGAGAGTAAAATGATGACCACGTGAACCGACGCAAAGACATTTTTTCAGCTGCACAGCGGAACATATCCGGTTAAAACCGTGGTTACAAGAAAAGGGGTTTTATTGCGATAGCAATTATACAGACACTGTCGGCCGGATTTCGCCGCTGGTGTTGGCGTCGACGTCATGCATCAAATATATATATATATATATATATATATATATATATATATATATATATATATATATATATATATATATATATATATATATATATATATATATATATATATATATATATATATATATATATATATATCGAACTTGGGACCTCTGCGTCCTGAAAGCGACTCGTTAACCACTGAGCCACCCCGGAGAACGTTCTTCACCGTTCAAACCAAGAGCTATTTATATCTACCACTCACCTCTCCTGTGTTTTCGGCATTACCAGAAAAATGGCACAATCAGCGCACGTCGCCACATCGTGCATCGGTGCCCGCTCTAATCTCCTACACGTATTTTGCCCGGCTAAGAGAACAGGAGCGATGCTCCCTCGCGCACCCTTATCTCACGGTGGCAAGGAGCGGAAGATAGTACGCCTTGGCTGGACCCGGGCTTTACATGGAACGACTCCGCTGTAGTTACCGGACGCAGAAAGGTCACTGCATTTACTGTAGTCTCCGTTCGCGAAAAGCGCGCGCTTTTCTAACTCCGCGAAGTCACAAACGAGACGCTTATTCGTGTGCATCCGTACCTGTAAGTATGTTTCGTGCGTAATTTGAGCGCGAGGAACGCGGGGCACATTTAGATCTGCTTCTTATTTAGCGCGTGGCCTTTCAAATTGTTTCGATTCCATTCCTTGCTTCGCCTTTGCGGCAAAGCGGCGACTTTTTTGTTCCAAGATTGATACTGCCTTATCTGTAAGAAACCCGAGACTGTCAACCACATTTTTCTTTACTGTGGGGACGCTGTTTTGTTGGTGGGACATTTTGCACCACACCTTGAAAAAAAAAAAACTTGCCTATCACACCATACAAATTTGGATTTTTGGATGTGAAAAATAATGAATGTGTTTCTTATGACATGTTTGTGTTCCTTCTGCTGCACAGCGTGGGCATATAAGCCTGGCTGTACGTCACGTATAGATAAAAATGCCCAATCTGCGCATGAATACTTCAAGAAAAGTATTATACACTTAGGAGACGTGTACGATTCCAGAGAAAAATGACCAGACTGGGTATCGATATATAACGCGTTGACTACGATTAAGCTTAATATTTGATTGATTGATTTGTGGGGTGTAACGTTCCAAAACCACTATTTGATTATGAGAGACGCCGTAGTGGAGGGCTCCGCAAATTTTTGACCACCTGGGGTTCTTTAACGTGAACGCAAATCTGAGTACACAGGCCTACAACATTTCCGCCTCCATCGAAAATGCAGCCACCACAGCCGGGATTTGAACCCGCGACATGCGGGTCAGCAGCCGAGTACCTTAGCCATTAGACCACCGTGGCGAAGCGATGAAGCATAATAAAATGAAACCAGTCTCAGCCAGGCTGGTGTATCTAGACTTGTTCATAAGTGCTTGTAAATTTTTGTGTGTAAAGGTCTCAGTAAAGAAAAAAAACAACGTGGCTCAGTAGTAGAATACTGGGCTGGCACGCAGGAGACTCGCATTCGAATCTCGTTGTGTCCTTGGTGTTTTTATTTTTTTTTATTTAGTGCGATAGTGGTTACAGACACCGGCGGTGGCGGCCGACAACTACGGCGCGCATGCGGACCGTACTCTGATATAATAGCAGCTTTCGCTGCAAAAGTTCGTGTTCCTTGCTGCAGAACCAAAACTACGCAAGCATTATTTCGAAGAACAGCCGAATATAATGTACTATCACAGTAAGCGACCGCTATCACCCACACACCGCGCTATAATGTTTTCTAATCACTCGAAGGGGAAGACGCCATGGATCTCCACAAGGTGTAGGTGAGGGTCTTTTCAAATTTATAACGGCTCGGAAAAATATACTCTGCGTTATACCGTGACGCTTGTCCGTGATGTGGCAGTTCGCCAACATTATATCACATCTCTTGCGATTGATTGATATATGGGGTTTAACGTCCCAAAACCACTATATGATTATGAGAGACGCCGTAGTGGAGGGCTCCGGAAATTCAGACCACCTGGGGTTCTTTAATGTGCACCCAAATCTGAGCACACGGGCCTACAACATTTCCGCCTCCATCGGAAATGCAGCCGCCGCAGCCGGGATTCGAACCCGCGCCCTGCGGGTCAGCAGCCAAGTACCTTAGCCACTAGACCACCGCGGCGGGGCCACATCTCATGCGAGTGTGGCCGAAAGCCAGATAAATTGAAATCTTCTTTAGACAGCACTATTATAAGTATTTCGCAGCAGTGAGAGGCACAACTTGCCAGCTCGGACCCAGGGTTGCAATTAGCACTTCTGAGTCTTTATAGCCGAGCGGTACAAGCTAATGGGGCCCTGGACTTGGAGCACCAAACAACATGGTCCTGAGAACCCCTTTTCTACCTCTTCCCTCAAAATAAAGTTCTGTTCATTTCTTCTTCTTGCAAAATAGGTTTGGCGCTGTTTTGACTTGCTTTCTGACATATAAATTGTATGTGCGTGTGTGTGTCTTGTTTTTTCACTTAGACATGTCTTTATTGTAGTTTACCTTGGTTATATAACATGGTTACCTGCATCATTTTCCCGTGATATTCTGTTTATTCCTATTTTGATATGTAATCTATTTTGTATAATTCTATGAATTGTTCAAATCTTCTTTGATTTATTTTTTATCAAGTGCTCTTCTTCTTTCGATATATAACATGCCCCTTTTCTCTGCGATGTAAAGCCTGTGCATAAATTAGGTATATAGGTTGTTGTGTATTTTAAACATCAAACTTTCGGCTCAGTTTTGGGAGTTAAACACCGTCAACATACAGCTGGAGGACTTCATGGACGTAAACCTTCGCATATATTTTCAGTGATTACTGGTCATTTGCTCCTGAAGATAGTGCAGCTGCGTCAATCAAAGCCCTTCGGAAACCTACATTGCCCATTGCATGTATATCTTCTAAGCTGGAGTCCGGCAACAGACGACTTCATTCGTTGATGTGTACTCCAAGACCGATTCAGCATACGCAAATGTAGTGGTGTGATTCGGCGCGTAAAATCTCAAGCATTCGTCTTGCATGGCTGATAGATGGTGAAAAGACCGCTAAAAGCGAAGGGGTGTCATTCGGAAGAAAGTGGGTGAACGTGCCTTTCCTATTGCGCTGGCGTTGAAGGCTGAAATGCGGTATGGATTGCAAAAGAGTGGCTACTAGGGCTAGTTGTTATTGCTTTGTCTTCTTTCTCAAACGTTCCCTGAGCACTAAGAAAAGTAAATTTCTTTGAAAATGCGGTATGGATATTAAAAACATATCTCAATCGGCCCTTCGTACGATAATTGTAATCGACCGCTATATTGTCGACTTGGGGATGAATAGTTTCAACCGTGTTGATGTACCTCATGCGAAGAGAGGGCCCACAAGGATGCCATTAATCACTGCTGCCAACAACATGCTTACTTTCAAAACCAAGAAATTTCTCAATTTCACTTTATTGTTAGAAAACTTCCACTGCATCCTCATCGTCGAAATGCCGCCCCCACGGCCGCCATCGAGTCTCATGTTCAGGATCAGCAGCCAAGTGACGTAAACACATAGCCACTGTGGAGGTGGCGGATGTGGTGCGTTGATCCTTGGCGAATCGTGTTAAATTTTATGAAATGCAATATTTTTGTAATATCTAATATATGAGGGTTGACAAAAGGTAATGGTACATATAGGGCAGCACTGGGAGCAGCTACCGTAGTACGCAATTCTACTGTGAGGTGAGTAATCGCGTCACACCTTTAGACTTTAGAGTTCTTTGCATCCGGTGGATTCTCCTATCATATGTGATAACGCTCATATATGAATTTGAAAACTGCATTATTTGCTACCCCTTATCATTTGGCAGAAAATGCTCCAGATTCTTTGTCATGATTAGAAGTGGCTCTTGGCTTGCGAAGTCCCAGTTACAAGTTACACGTCCAGACCAAGATACTTGGGCAGAGAAATTATCGTGGCTATCGCTTTGGTTGAATGGCACGGTGCGTGTGATGTGAATGAGGTTTCAAGATCCCACCAGTGGATTTCGCTTTACTTTATTTATTTGTTCCAAGTTGCATTTCCGTCACAATTGCGATGCATCATATGAACACTACAATTAACACTATCTACACTGCTTGCTTTGTTTGGCTGTCACAGACACACTTGGTTTAATTTCGATTTCTCGTTTACGACCGAACCAAATAATATTTCAGTCTGTAAAAGCTGTTTCATAATAATAATATCCGTGTTAACGCCCCGAAGCCACGATGTGTTTATGAGGGACACCGAACTGGATGGCTTCTGAAATACCGGTGGTCTGATGCTCTTCGCATTCAATAACATCGCATAGCACACAATCGTCCAGCAGTTCGGCTCCATCGAAATGCGACTGCGGCGTCTGGGATCGAACCCACGACCCAAGAGTCAGCAGCCGGGCACCCTAGCGGCTACACCACCACTGTGTACTGTGAAAGCTTTAAGGCAGCTTATATACTGATAATGACCAAAGTAGATAACAGTATGTGAGAAAACTGTTAGCATGATTTTCTAACCTCCTGCAACTACAGGTTCACATTTTTTTGCCATTTCAGCGAGAAGGAAAGTCAGCGTCACTTTTACGATCTATAGTTCTTTGGAAGTCCGCTGCGATGGTATACTGGCTATGGTGCTCGGCTCCCGATCCGAAAGTCGCCGGCTCCATCCCGGCTGATGCGGTCGCACCTCGACAAAAGCAAAATGCTGGATGCTTCTGTACTGAGGGATGTCAGTGCGTGCTAAAAAACACCAACAGTCTATATTTCTGGAGCCCATCACTTGGGGGTGTCTCCTAATCATGTCGGAGTTTCGGCTCGTCAAACCCCCGATGTTGTTATCATTAGTTGATTTAAATCGTTTTAACATGCCGATTCGGCTTCCGTTGGTGTGTTGCGAGCTTGTCCGAGTGGTTGTTTGGTGTTCCTTCGCGTAGCGTGCTGCTTCCGTCTTCAAACAAGATGACAGCTTGTCTGATGCAGCACACTAGATGGGCGGTTACGATAAGCGTGCGCTCATGCGACCATTTTTGAAAACTGAATGTTTGAAGCCGGGTGATCGTTGATGAGGTACAAGACTTCATGATATGAGCGAGCGGGAAATTCAGATATGTGTGAATACTTATCATAGCACAAATAAAAAACAGGCACACATGAGTTAGACTTCATCTAAAAACTTTACTCCCTACACATGAATTATAGAGTGAGAACAACTAAAAACATTTACACAGGTTGTAGCTTTCTCATTCCGTGAACAGGTACACATACCAGGCTAAACGTGTCACTGAAGCATCCTTGCAAGAAGATTATCGTTCTCTTTTTTTTGTTTTACAAGTGAAACAGCTTGTGGTTGGGGCTTGTCCCTTGTCCGTCGTCGTAGCCGCGTATACTCGTAGCAGCCACCGGATGGCCCTGCAGTAGAGAACTCGCTCCACTCGGTGCTGTGCTTTGAGTGGAGACCATGCGGCGCTGCGCTGCTCTGTGTAATAAAAGTGCTTATTCCTCTGTTGTTCTCTCACACAGATTAGTAGTATGAGCTGAAGACATCAGAATTAGTGCTATAGAGGCGAAGGCTGCAAAGTGGCGGCAGCACGGCAGCACCGGCAAGACCCGGAATTGAGAGCTCGCGAAGATCGGGTGTTTTGCACAGCTAGATTATGGTTGGCGTCAAATTGAGATTATTTGAAACGGGAGGTTAAACAGTATCACTTAACAGACATTTGAGTCGACCCATGGCTGCTTCATATACTACTCAGAGCTCCATTTACGTGGAGATGTGTGCGACTTTTTTTTTCTTTTTTCGGGAGGACAATGTAGGGGCCACTTGCGCACCTGTCAGCCTTCCGTATAATACGAATTTCTCGTTAGATGTGGTGATGACACCGCCTGGACAATCGAGTGGCAATAAATCAGCATTTAACTGAAATAGCGTACCTTTACACGACAATATTGCATAACACAGGAAACAGAAAGAGACTAGAAATATCAAAAAAGGTCAAGGATGCTAACAAGCGCGAAGCCCGCAGGCCAACCCCCACTGGTGAGGGGGTAAGGCAAAGAACATCAAACAAAAATGGGAGAAATTTTTTTAGGTGACGTAACAGTTCCGCGTTTGTTATCACACACGGTGAATCAGTGCGGTTCATCAATCTCTGCAATTCTTCCTTGTTGTCGGCCATTAGCACTATATCATCTGCCTACATTAATGCTGGTAGTGCCTGATCAATGTGTTTTCCTTGTTTGATTCAAGAAAGGATGAAGCCAAGTCCACTTCCCTCTAATTTGGCCTCTAATCCTTGTAGGTACATCATGAATAACAAGTGTGACAGTGGACACCCCTGCCTAAGTCCCCGTCTCACGTCTGTGGGCTTGAATACCTGTTTTTCTCACTTTATAACTACCTTGTTACTTTTACAGATTTCCTTTAAAAGATTAGTGACTCCATCTTCAACACCCAGTGTGTCTAGTATTACCCACAAGTCCTCTTGAGCCACGCTATCGTACGCTCCCTTGATATCCAAAAATGCTAGCCACAGGGGCCTGAGTTTCTTTTCTGCTATTTCGATGCACTGCGTCAGTGAGAACAGATTGTCTTCCAACTTCCTGTGTTTCCGAAACCCATTCTGCAGTTCCCCCTACACCCCCTCGTCCTCTATTCATGCCTGCAGTCTTTCCTTTATAATCTGCATCGCCAGCCTGTAGACCACTGAGGTCAATGTTATAGGACGGTAGTTGTTTATGCCATCTTTGTCCCCCTTTCCTTTATAGATCATGCTCATCCTGCTAAGTTTCCATCCATCAGGGACTTCACCATCGGTTATTGTTCTGCTCACTGCCTCTCTCAAAGTCTGTTTAGGCTTCGGACCCAATGTCTTTATCAGCATAATCGGAATGCCATCTGGGCGTGTTGATGTACTACTTGGAACCCTCTTCTCAGCCCTTTCCCACTATCGTTGTGAAAATTGAGCCATTGTGCATCCACGCGTTATCTAGCGAAGGCATCCATACGCCATCTAGCGACGAGAAGCCTGGGGCGGTGTGCATGCGCGTCCCATCGTTTCAGTTGGCCCCTTGTGTAGTTCTCTCTGACGCGGTTGTGGGACTCGTAGCCAACACAAATGGGTGCCACTTTTGCTCCATGAAATGTGTGCTTCTTTTTTTTTTACGTAGCGGATCCGACGAGACCAGTTCCAGCGCCGCGCTTACGTCGTTGTTTACACCTAGTGATTAAAATAGCGTAGCTAGCATCGCAATGCATGAAGCCAAGCACAGAAAGTTTTTTTGAGCTCAGCTTGGTTTTGTCAATGCGAGTTACGCGGCACTAAAGGTGAAGGTGCGTCCTCAGGCCGTCATTGCCGTTTCTTGATGGCGCATTTTTTCCACGTTTCCAATTCGTAATTGAGACGTTTTGTTGATTGATTGATTGATTGATTGATTGATTGACTGACTGATTGATTGATTGATTGATATGTGAGTTTTAACGTCCGAAAACCACCATATGATTATGAGAGACACCTTAGTGGAGGGCTCCGGAAATTTCGACCACCTGGGGTTCTCTACCGTGCATTCAAATCGGAGCACACAGGCCTACAGCATTTCCGCCTCCATCGAAAATGCAGCAGCCGCAGCTGGGATTCGATCACGCGACGTGCGGGTCAGCAGCCGAATACCTTAGCCACTAGACCACCGCGGCGGGGTGAGACATTTTGTTGCACATCTTCAAAGAAACAAAGAAAAACTAGAATTTCACTGGCTGCTTGCGCTGTGTAATGTTGCATGAATAATTACTCTGCACTAAACACAGTTGTTCCCAAGAACATCCCATGTAGTAGCAGATTTCTCAATTAAGCATAGCAAGGAATAATTCGCGTAATTATGTGATATGAGACTCGTGTACCTCAGGTTGGCTTCGACAGCACGCTAATTATTAGGCAATAAATACGAATCGCCCTCAGGTTAATTATATATCATTTAGCCCAATGAAGCTGAACTCGCTCTGTCTAGGCCCTCTGCTTGAATTCTCTGAGCTCATAAAAATTTGAGTTCAGTCACTTTATTTGTGTTTAATAAGAGGCTTCTTAATTTCAGCTAAATATAATTATCTTAATTTGAAGATGCCATTATCAACCATGTTTTATCAGACTTAGGTATGCTTACAATGGCGCTGCCTAATTAGCTTAGTTATGCATTATTCGCCTATTTATGTTACGTGAAGCTCCTGTACCTTCGACATGTCTAATAGATTATCAGGCGAATTAATCAGCAATCATTAGTAAATATTATACTGACGATTTTCAGATTTCATTAGCATACTTTGCATTGTCGATAAGGGGTAATCAATATCTTCTTGGGTTTGGCTTCTCTGGGCTCATGGTAAACTCGACTTGGAATCATTCTCCTCAATAAGATTTGCCTTATTTGCCCGAGTTTTGCTCGGCTAAATCAAATGAGAGCGTGATCAACTGTGCTTAATTATATTTGGCTGAACGTGTACATTTCTTGACCCATCTGGGCGCATCGAAGCTACACCACGCGTAACATAAAAACAGCAAGCTCGACTGCTCTTTATTTACTTTACGCCTGACTTTAATAGTTCCTACCACGCTCAACTAGACCTGATTTGATTCACCTACAGTTACACTGAATTAACTATGCTAATTTATTTCTACTTGACCTAACCCAATGAAGACAAGCTGAGCTCAGAAAACTTACCTTTGTGCGCTTGGCCTCATCAGTTTTCGCGATGCTATATAGCTACCAGCATATATAGCTATATAGCTAGCTGCAACGTAAACAAAAAAAACGGCACAAATTTGATGGAGCAAAGAAAACGACACCTTGTTGTCGTTTTGGCGACGAGGGTCGTAACCGTGTAAGAAAAAAAAGCCACATCAGTTGTCAACCAATATGACGGGGCGCGCAAGCGCGCCGCAGAAGGCACCACGTCCCTAGATGGCACATCGATGCTTTCGGTCACGCGATCCCCCGGCCTGCGCACTTTTTCTCACGCCTGTGCGTCTGCCTTGAGCGGGATAACAAGCTTAAAGTGGCAATATACCTTCAGAAGCTTCTCGCCGACGTCTTCCGTTTTGATCATCCGCACAAGAATGCCCTGCGCTTTTCGCTCTTCCGCCACAATGGCTCGATGCGTGCGATGTATGGTTAGCCGAAAATCCACAAGCCAGGTATCCCCTTGCCTCTGATAATAGACTTCACACGTTTCCCCAGCTTTCTGGCTACCTGCATCGCGTGTTCAGACCTTTTCTTAGAGAAGCTAGTTGTTTCATCCGTAATTCCTATGACTTCATTAAAAAGGTGATGACGGTTATGCTTGGCGAGATATAGGTGTCCTTTGATCTGAAGTAAGTTTTCACGATTGTTTCAATACATCATGTCGTCGGGTGTGCGAGGCTGTCTTGCAATCTGACGAAAAGCTTAGGGTCTGATCACTGATAGCTTCACCTGATCTTCTCAAACTCCTAAAGTTCTTCCTCGAAAACACATGGCTTGTGTCTTTATATGATGTTAAACGGCATGTGCAACAAGCCTTGTCGGGCGTTTCAATTTTTGTAATAGCAGTGAACTTTGCCATAGAGTTGGCGGAGAAACGAACTTTGACGTCCTTTGACTATCCTGCGGCGAAGATTTTTTCACATTAATTTCACGTCGTAAAAAAAAAGGGGAGGGGGGAGGGTGCTAGGAGGCATTTTCGGTGCATTTAAACCACCCAAGAACATTCTTTCAGTTCATAAATGAAACGGAGGTATTCGGTCGTCTTGCTTTTCCCGATGTGCTTGTAGAGAGAAAAAGAAAAAAAAAACAACATGGCTGCCTCTGCTTTGGTGTCTTCAGGTAGGTGATGCAGTCCGGACATTACCTACATTACAAGTCAGTCCAGCGAGCCTGTTAAAAATGTTAAGTTGCTGCTCTCCCTGATGCGGACAGCGCATAAGATTTGCTCAAGCGAAGCTCAACGTGCCTTTGGTGTGTCCAGGCACAGTGAACTTTCGTACAACTGTACCATGTCCGTTTTGTTCGTTCCGTTAGTGCACCACACCTGCAACGATGCTTAATCACGCGTTTTTGCAGGCCCAAGCTCGCGCAGCCATGGCAGAAACCATTCTGGAATGACTTCCTGAGAGGTAGTCACCGGGGAGTGTGACAAATACAGTGCTCAACCTCTTCAAGACATTAAGCTTACCGCAGTGGTTATATACTAAGGTCATTACCACGATTCTGAGGAATGTGACTTTGTGTGCGTGTACTATCTCCGACCGTCTCTCTTTCCATCTATAAATCTTCCTACCCCTTTGCCCAGTGTAGAGTAGCGTAGTGGTCCTTGTAGACTGGTTAACATTCCTGCCGTTCTTTCTCTCGGGCTCATTGCTTCCCTATGTGCCAGTACGTGTAAGGGAAGCGTGGGCACAGGTTATGTGAGCACTGCACTTTCGCGTCGTGCAGTTTTCTATCCGTAAACTCTAAAACATGATTTGGGGCGCGTGATAGATCCGCTCAAAAAATTTAATTTATCCCAGTGATATATAAAAATTGGCATAACACATAAAACTGACACCAGACTTCACAGAAGTAATTCGATGTTAATTGCACATTGCTTTATAATAGGTATTGGTGCGTAGTGGCTACAGCAACTTTAGATGTTGCATCTATGTGTACACCTCGTGGCAGATTCTTCATCACGACAAACAATGACTGGCGATCAGGATGCACTTTTCGGATACACTGCTTTGCGTGCACCGGAGCTTGAATCACGGGTGTTCGCTGACCGTGCTAGCACAACCTAACGAGTTTTCACTCGATCATTGTTAAACTCACGGTTCGCTGCAGCGAAGAGTGTGGGATGGACGAGTAGGTGACTGTCCAGTATATGTGCTTGGCATGTGGCATCGTGTTGGCGTAAAGCGTCCAGCTGGTAGCTCGCTTCCACGAAGATGCAGTCACATCGTCCTACCTAAGTTTCTGCATGACAATCAGTTTGGTCACGATGCTTTAAACTTCACAAACGCGACAGGCAGACTTCAGCTTGAGCCGTGGATGCGAGAAGGCCACCCGCTACCCCCTAGCGTGTCCGTCGCTGCACCAAACTCACTGGCGCGACATTCGACCATCGATATTTTTCGGTGTCGTTATGCAGCAGTCCTGGTAGTCGATGTGATCACACTCGTATCAAGAGACGGAGGTGATATTTCATTGTTTTTTATGAAATCTGCACTACGCTGCACACCCTAGCGCAATTTGCAAGTACGTGACTGCGTCGTCACCGAGTCAAGTCAGTGCATAGAGCAGCGGCTAATTGCAGAGGCCATGGCACGTTAGACTCTTTTCCCAGCACGGCCAACGCCACCAAGGTGGCATTGGTAGGTTGCCCTGGCTAGGGGGCCTATAAGCACTCTAGCTCTGGCCCCGGCGTCTGTTAGATTGCGGGCGCCGAGGCGCCGTAGTGTTGGAACTGACTACCATAGCGTTCTCTGTGGGTGTTAGTAGTGTCGTATGGCAGTACTTCTCTTCTACCCTCAAAGACGGCGGCATCACCCCGACAAACGAAGACAAATACCGAATGAAGGAGAATGAAATGTATAAGCCACGTCTACGCGACTCTCCGTGACTACACAGATGGCGTGGTCAGTTGAACAACCGCTTTCTATCGCCGTAGACCAAGAGCTCATTGTTTCAATGGCCGGGTTTACAAATTCGTGTAAATCTTTCTTCTGGTGCCTGTCTCTGTCTTGCTTTCGTGTACCATCTAACAACATAATATCCTTGACGAAACTACGTCAATGAAGTCTTGGTGGGCCCTGGCGTAAAACACTTTCGTAGTAAAATTATAGGGTTTTGTGTACTTTCATCTAAAACTGCTGCAACTGCAATAAATATAATCCTCAGAATTTTTCTGAACGTATTCGATATCTCTAATTTGTCCACACCTCACTATATTCTTGAGTAACATGTAGTCTGTTACCTCAATGTTACAGCATTGTTAAGTGAAATTATTTGATGACTGGACTGGCAGCTCAGACTCTAGGCTCCCACTGAAGTTTCGAGAAATTTTATTTGAAACAGTCACCAAAATGTCTTGAGCACTTTTATTGCTTCAATAATATCTTAATACACCAGGTCCATTGTAGTTTGGCTCCATGCATATATACTCAAGGCCCCAAGTATTCCAGTATCCTCGACAATCGCATATTCCTTCGCACGTACTGTTCGAAGGATAAAGGCAAGGCTAGAAAAATACAGGAAAACTTAAGTGTTTGCAGTTGAGAGCTAGTAAGTAGGCTATAATCTTTAAATCTTGACTCATGTTGTGCTCACAGACTTATTTAACCACAAAGAACAAACTTATTTGTAATGTTATAAAATGTTACATTAAACATAACTGCACATTCATGTTCGTTAACCAATGACCACAGCCGTCGATGCGGTAGCTTTGTGCATACGATGCTAAGTACTGACTAGAAAGATGCGCACTCGACCTCGTGCAGAGTAATCACATTTCGACAAAAGCAAAAAGTATAATAAAGCCCTTGTACAATGATAATGCTCAACAAAACTCCTGTCACTTTCTCACCTTCATGCTACGAATTATTTTAGGTTACGCCATTCGTTTTTGTTGAACTTTCATTTGGCAGAAGAGCAGTGTCTGCATTGAAAAATGGGGGAAGAGGGATGGTCTGGGTGAATGGTAACTAATAAGAATGATATGTTGTTAAGCGAACAGCATAAATTGGCAGTGTATTTTGGTTGCTTCTAACAATTACCAAGTGGCACTATTTTTTCATGAGGCATGAATTGCTATCTGCATTATCTGCAGGCCAGATGAAACCATAATGAGCTGAGAATGGATTCCTTCGTGCTGTTTCCTTAGGTCACTATATATAGTCTTTAACATAGCGCCACATTTTGGGCAAGTCCGTTATAGCTTCACTATCGGGGACGTCGATAGTCGCAAACGTTTCAGTTAGCGATAATATATTGTTACCGCTTACTTGAACAATTGTATATTATCGTATATACAATCGATGTAGTATCGTAGGACACTATTGTATACTATAGCGGTATATTATTGAGAGTGAACCGCTAGTCCTTTAACACAGAATCATCATAATTTGAAAACTGCTCTAATTAAACGTTTCGGAACATTTGGTAGTTTGACCAGAAACTATCATGTCGTGAATAAGCACACGCTTTTTTTGTCCACTTCTTTTTTTCAATTGTGTTTGTCTTTTGATTCGCTCACAAAACATGTGCGCCAATTTCTCCTGCACGAGATGAAATAACTAGTATACGTGAGAGTATACGTGATATTAGAGAGAGAGAGAGAGGGATTGATTGATATGTGGGGTTTAACGTCCCAAAACCACTATATGATTATGAGAGACGCCGTAGTGGAAGGCTCCGGAAATTTAGAGCATAGAGAGAGAGAGAGAGAGGAAAAGTGAAAAAAAAAACATAGAGAAAGCGAGGGACAAATTTCTGGCTCAAATATTTTTGGGGAGGCAGGATTTTAACCTGCGTACCCATGATCTGAAGGTGCGCCTCTTAGCCACTCGGCTATCGAGGCACGCTAGCAGAGTAAAGCATAGTCTTGTATATTACAGTAAAGCAAGATAGAGAGAACAGGGTGAAAAAGAGAGAAGGAAGAGACTAAACCATAACATAGAAATAAAGATAAGCAGAAGAATAGAAAGGAAGATAGTGAAGCAAGATCGAAACATAAATAAGAGATAAATAAAGAGAAACAAAGTGAAGAAAGGCAGTAAAGAAAGGGAGAGATAGAAAGAGAACGGAAGCAAAAATATAGAGCGCCAGAAAGAAAGCGAAGAAAGAGAAAGAGAGAAAAGGTGAGAAAGACATAGTAATACGTATAGAGGCAAAGACAGAAATCGAAATAAGCAGTGACAAACAAACAAGAAGGATTTCGAGAGAGAGGTAGAGAGATAACCTTAATCGAAACGGCAAGTGTAAGAGGAGTAAAAAAATGAAACAGAGCAAGAAGAAGAGATAAAAGTACAGATAAACAAAGACCACCAAGCTCCCCGCTCCTTAAAGGCCTGACATTCGTAGTGCGAAGGTTTCTAATTATTTTGTTATTTGCTGCTGTGTTATCATTTTAACATTACTCCGAGTGATATGAGAAATCGAATTGTAAGTACCAGAGAAAAAATTGGAAAAATAGGTGAGGTGGTGCTGTAAGTTTGAGCTTGTGCAAAATCATTGTTAATGCTCTCATGAGTGTTTTACCTACGGCCCTTCGAAGAGATATCAAGAGCCGAACTGTTCAAACCAAATACAAATGCCTTGGTGTACTCAAAAAATACAAATGTGTATGCGCCACAAAAATTGTCTGGGCCCCACTACTTAGTAGAACGGGCACGAGCGTTAAACTAAAACCATTTTTGGGGATGTTTAGCATGTGAAACACGTGTAAAAGAGTGAAAGAAAGAGAAAGTGCGAATAGAGCGAAATAAAGAAAGAGAGAGCGGGGTAGAGAGAAATGTTTGAAGATAGGGCGCTGAAATCCCCCATTGTACCGGAGGCCTTCGGGGCCTTAGATTGGCTAAAGTTAGGAATAGTAGCTTATGCAGAGTATCTGCAACTTGCGATTCTCTGATGACATTGCTTTGAGAGGTAACTCGGGGGAAGAATTGCGCCTTATGATTACTGAACTGGACACGGAAGGCAGAAGCGTAGATAAGCAAATAATATGCAAAGAAATAAAGAAATTTCCAACCGTCTTGGCAGACAACAGCGCTTTTCCACCCCGGTGGAACAGAGGTTTGGGTGCTCGGCTGCTGACCCGAAGGTCGCGGGTTCGATACCGGTGGTCGCATTTCGATGGAGGCAAATGGTAGAGGCCCGTGTACTGCACGACGTCAGTGCACGTTAAGAGACACCATACGGCCGAAATTTCCTGACCCCTTTAATACGGTACCTCTCATAATCAAGTCATTCATATTTTACGGACGTAAAACTCTTCAAAATATTATTACGTGAAGATCGCTTTTTGATACGGGGTAATACATTGAATGTTTTGAAGACTATGCCCACTTGGGCCAGGTAACCGGGGAGCCACCCAATGAGAGTAAAATACCTAGAAAGAAAAGGGTGGAGTGCAGTACATTCGGCAAGCATTCTGATATGAATATCAGTCCACTATTCCTCTAGAGCAAGGTATATTTTCTTCCTGTTTCTTTATACGATACGTGCCTGCGGAGTAGAAACCTGGAAGTTTGAAAGAGCGTTCAACTGAGATTGAGGATTACGCAAAGAGCAATGGAAAAGAAACGATGGGTCTAACTTTCAGACACAAGAAGAGAGCAAAGTGGGCCAGACAACAAACCGGGGTTAAGGATATGATAGTTGAAATCAAGAAGAAAAAATAGAACTGGGCCGGGCAAGTAGCCCGTAGAAGAAATCGCCACTGGTCTTTATTGATGACTGACGATTTCCAGAGAATGCAAATGCGTTAGAGTGGGAAAAAAATTAAATCGGCAGATGAAATTAAGAACTTTGCAGCTATAACGTGGCAACAGAAAGTACAGGACGGAGTTGACTGGCGGAACATGGGAGAGACCTTGGCCCTGCAGCGGGCTTAGTCAGGCTGGAGATGGTACAGAGAGAAAGTGATAAAAAAGAAACAATAGAAATAAGAAGCAAGGAAAACAGAAATCAATATTTGATAACAAGTCAGAAAGCAAGACCGGGCAAAAACGCAAGAGAGAAAAAAGGAGAAACGTGGAAAGGAATAAGAAACAGAGAGCGGAAATAGTAAAAGAATAATAAAAAGATAGAAGAAGATACATAAAAACATTGGCGTGAAACTGTAATTTTTTGCTGCACTGCGATCCTAGAAAAATTTTGTCTGTTTTCAGAACAGCTGTTCTCAAGTCCTTGATATGCCTTCTGTAAGAATAATTCAATTTATTCAAGATTCATTTATATTTTTTGCCCAACGTGCTCATCCCATGAGCATTGATACCTGCTGATCCCAGTACATGAAAAGAAAATCACTTGACAGCACTTTAGGTGAACTCGTAGGCTATGCAATGAACTAAGTAATTTGCCCTTTTGCCTGTATTAGGTAGCTTACGGCCAAAAATTGAAAAGATTGATCTTTTCAGGTGGCTACCTCCAATTGAATTCTCATACCATCAAAACTTATTCATGGTTTATAAATATCCCAGTTCATTGCTTAGCCTAATAGGTGAGCAGAAGACATCCGAAGTTGCGTAAGAGCTAGGAACTACCGATCGAGTCAATATTTTTGTGCGCAACAGAAAGCAGTTGAAAATGCGTTTTTCCCCCCTCCCCCCCAAAAAAAGAATTAGGTTATGAGTGTCAGTACGAATGTGCCACGTATGTCTAAGTGATTCAGGTTTGATAGAGCGTATTCTAAGATATGTTGATGATTCGCGTTCAGTTTTATAACGGACCGCAAAAGAAAAAGCACTGCATGAAATGACGCGGACACAACTTTAATGTCCAAAAGTTGTAGTCTGGAGCACACCGCCTATTTGAACGAAATACAGCAAACTTCCGAGCAAGCGACTTTATCCGTTCAAGCGCACATGTCCCATTTTTGTAAAACGTGAAATATGCGTCCATGACCAAGCCAGCACTTCCTCATCCTCCCTCCCACCATTTTTACTGATTTATTCGCCTGTTGAGGCAAGTAAATGTGTCTAACTAGTAAATGTTCAATACACTATTCTATTGAAAGCACAGGTGTGTATTTTTTTTATTCTTTGTAGCTCTTCCACCACCACCTTCCAACTTGAATCCGGCACAGAGTAAGCCACCCATACTTTCCAAATCTTGCAAGTATATTCGTCCCCACAAAAAAAAGAAATAAAAGAAGCGGGAATGCGGTGCATGTTCGAGATGTTATGGTATCAAGGCACACATCGCATACTTCACCGACTCGAAAATCAGCCCCTCTACATTCGAAGCGCCTATATATAAATCCTCAGGAAGTATTCTATCTTTATTTTTCACTAGCGTTCACCTATAAGCTTGCACTTTTTGGAAACGATGTCACATATTGTGACGTCTTCGTAATATATATATATATATATATATATATATATATATATATATATATATATATATAGATATATATGTATATGTATATATATGTATGTATGTATGTATGTATGTATGTATGTATGTATAAAGCAGCCTATAACAGTCTGAACTTGGGATTTACAAGTTTTGATCAGCTCCCAAGTTTTCTCTGTTGAAGCGTGCTGGCAAATGACTGATGTCATCTGAGTAAAATAGAATATAAATTCGTCACCATGAAAAGCAGAAAGCTTTGGACAAGGTAGCAGAGCGTGTCCAGTTTTTATCTGTTGTCCTCCGTGTGATTCTTTGCGCTACTGTGCTTAAAAGCAGGTCGGAAAATCGATGTAGCCTTCGGCTCTTTCGTCGTCCACCACAAAGGGCAGTCCTACCATCATTCCGCCGGCACACGTATTCTTTGTGGGAGCTTAATTTTAAGAGTGACTGTAACATTAGTGAAAAAATAACAATATAATAGGTTATTCAAATACGGTTAGATTGAAAATAAGGCTCTCCATACCAGCACTTATTCATGATTCTTTGTTTCTTCGTCTTCGTCATTTCAATGATGTAGCGTATGTATTGATATGTGGGGTTTAACGTCCCAAAACCACCATATGATTGTGAGAGACGCCAGCGTATCTGTTCTAAAATTCTACCAAGTCCCAAGGTTTGCAAATAAGTGTGTATAGCATTCATGTACAGTCCTATACTAGCCGTCGAGGCAACTCTAAACTAAACATCAGTCGCGGATATGTGCTTAATAGTTGGCTTACAACTCCTGGATTTAGGCATGTTCCGCTGATCTCCCACATGGTTGAACCTAAGTTATTGCTGCGGGAAAAGAAAAAAAGTGTGTCATCAAGTTAAATTGCGCTTCAAGACTATATTGGAGACCTAACAGTTACTCAAAACGAGCTTCTTAAAAACAGTCATCAACGATCAATCTACGTGAACTTACAAATAAACTGAAGCCATTTCTAGCAGAACAGTGCAGAAAACGGAATGAATGACAAAGGACACACGTCGTAGCGTCCTCTGTGATCTGTAATTTTCTGCACTGTTCTGCCAAAATGTTCATGAACTAAGGGGCCCACTGAGTATCCCTCGAAGCCACTATTTGCTAGTGTGCAACTGTGCATAAAAATACACATCAGTGTAACAGTAAATTAAATAGTAAAATATCTGTAGAAGAAATTTATAATATACATACCTGCTTTTACGCAAAAAAAAGATGCGTTGTGTGCGCAAGGTTTTCGTATATTTTACCATAACCTCTTCGAAAACTTTGTTCCGAGTTACCCTTTTTCTATGTACTAGTGTTTACACAGCAATAACATGTGCAGTCTTTTTCAACCGGCTTAATTGTACTGTTTCCAACATCTGGGGCAAGAACTGGCTATTTTAAATGTGTGGTAATGCTGAACACACGGGAACAAACTGTCAAAAGCACTACTGGGGCAAGTAATCGCCAGTGTGGGGCAAAAATATTCCAAACCTTCTCAATACACGCACGAACATTTATAGAGTCAGGTATAATCAAATAAGTCATGTATCACTTACAGGTGCGTGTGCACCTTAAACCGCGTTATTTTAACATTTTAATTGTGCTATTATGGTTTTCAGCTGCACAGCTTATAGATATCGAGTAGCCGAGGTAATATACGAATCTCAACCTCCCCACACTAAGACATTTAGAACAGAATAAAATTAATGCATAGGCTTCTTCTCAAAAGATTTTGTATATAGTGTTGATATGACGGCACATAATATCGATTTCTACTCGCTCAGGTGTCCTTGTTAGTGCAGATTGCCTGTTGACCAGCTCAGAAAGCTGTGCTCTCATACTGCATTATCGAGAGGAAAATTATCGTCTGTGTGCACCCTCATAAAAATTTTGTTCTCTTGATTTTGGAACCCACGTAAATGCATACGGCAGATTCGAAGACACAAAATTTATATTTTTGTTGCCGCAACTGTCATTATGGTGACACGTGTGAAGGGTGGCAAACTCTAACGCTGGTTTATCGTTTTTTTTCATTTTCTATACATGTGCCAATAGGCTCAATCGAACTATATAATTCATGAAGCAAGACCGATTGTTCACGTATGCAGAGTTCTAGCCTTGATGAAGTCAAGTTTAATCGTCAAAACATCGGCTCGAGCCCACAGCCGTGTGTTTTTTTACTTTTATTAGCGGGTTTCTTAAACATCAGGAGCTGGAATATATATTTTTTTATATCAGCGATTTCATTCACGATAAGTTCACAAAACTTTACAAAGGTTGAGCCTTCGCCTTTTCTGTATTCAATGCGACTTTACTGCAATCCTTTGATTTAAGTTAAAAAAACCTGCCTGAGGAAAGCAAGTCGTGGAGTAACGGCGTAAGCTACTGTAGACTCCACCTAAGCGCCAGCCATGAACTGTTTTGAAATATGGTTATGCTATTCGTCGTTACACTGCGCATCACCTTTTGCCGACATCTTTTCGTAAGGAGTCTGAATGTACTTTCTTTCCTTTTATGACGATGCTCAAACAGTACATTCCCATTACTATATGAGGTGATGATAAATGCCAGACAACAGCAGTCCAGCAGGCAACTTGTTCCGAACCTCTGAGGTCACCCTTTTTTTATCAAACTCTATTACACATTGATATAAGGGTGGCCAGTTCTGCAACGTACCACTGCTCGCTTTAGGGGCACTGAAGAAATGTAGACATCCTTGATGAAGACATATATAAGAATATATAATTCGGGTTCCATGATACCTAGTCGTCTGCCTTTGACTCGCAAGTACAACGTCCACTTTGAGGAAGTGGGTTCTCTTTTTTTAGCAGTGCTCGAAAAGACGTAGAATGTTCACGCATTATCTACTGTTGATGATAGCACTGTGTTCTGTTGTGTGGTTCTTTGGCTTGTTGTGTCCACACGTTTTTAACGTTTTTGATTATATAGTTTACTGACTGCTCCAGCGTCTATTTGCCATTCTGGTTTGGGCACTGCTACCGCAGCGTTTTCGGGTACTTTGGGTTTGGGCACTTCTTTGAAAACATGTGCTTTGCAAGTAACCTCTAAACACTGCAGCATGTATGCGGGGAGGAAACAAAAATTTTCATCGGCGGGATCACGCCTGTACGGGCCTCACATTTTCTCCCAGAAGATGCACACATTCGCGTTGGGATTGAGTTTCCGTCACAACAAACCTTTTCCAACCAGAACAAGTTTTCGAAGCGTGCCGATGCTTGAAATTGCGTAAGTATACGAAAATTGCGTTATGCTGCAAAGTCTTGTCTAAATATTGTGTAAAGTGCGAAAGCTTCATTACAAGTAAGTGCTGTTCGACATTGGGGCATATACCGATGGAGCCTGTTCAGAAATGGCACTTCTGTTAGACCATACGTAATTATGCTGCTGAAGGCAACAGTAAGGAAAGTATTAAAGAGCTACAATATGAGTACACACAAAGTGCGAAAATTCAGTAGTTCGAACTATATGACTTTCCTTAATGTCAAACGCGGGGTGAAAATTTGACTCGCCGAACAGAAATAACAAAAAGGCAGAAGTTAATAAATATTTATAAGAAGCTATGATAATTGTACTTACATCATCGCAATAGTGATTGCGACAATTAAGACGAATGCAGAACTTGCAGCAGACATTGGGACGGCGGATCTTGTATACTTCTTGCGCTGTGCAAACTACGAATCTGTCTTAGGCTTTCAACGTCCTTATATACTGTTTTGAACGTTATGCAATAAAGGCTTCAAACGCATACCTTGTCTCTGGTGACATAACTTTTGCAAAAGTAAGAGCAATCAAGTGGTAGTATTTTTCGTGCATTAAAAAGTATATCGGCATAACTATTACTGAAATGATACGTCTTGCATACAATAAAGTTCAACAGACTTACACTTCACTATTATATTTGTGCGTAATAAAAGTGCCAACAATGTAACGATATGCTGGTGACTAAAAAGCAATAAAGAAGCAGTCGTGTTTCACAGTTAACAATAGTACTCTTAGTTTTCACAAGGATGCCACCTAATAAACCTTCATAAAGCAAAAATACAGGATTTGCTTTCACTTGAACGGTCGCAGTTAATGGTAAATGAGTAAAGCATTCAAAATACTTTATCGTATCTCATGTATGAGGCTATTCTAACATGTAAACTAAGCAGACATGTGCGTGCCCATCGATAGTCGTTTTCTAAATGAGCGGATGTTCAGAGCAAATTTGAAAGCTTTACTAAGACACTGAAAGTGTTAAAGAATGCCTGAAGTATACAGCGTATCTATAGTGTCTGAAAAAACTTTACTAGATTGCAGTTTGCTTGTAGACTTAGAGTTAAAGTTCGTGATGATTAAAGTCAAGGCTGTGTACGATACATATTCTAATAATCTATCAGTGAGGCATCAGCTTTCTTGCACATTATAAGAGCTGCCACAGTTTACGAGAGTTAGGCGCGCTGCTCACAAACTAAATTTCACGCAAAGCTTACGAACTTCTCATATTAAAAAAGAAAAGAAAGAAGCTGTTGCTTCTTTCTTTTCCGTTCACAATACTGTTCCTTCAATATGTCCGCGTAACATACATATATCTTTATTAGTAGAAAGTAGTATACAAACAATAAACCCCCCTTTTACTTGCGTCTGTTTAACACTATGTAAATATTAGTCCATGTCCGATACTCTGCGCATACCGTCTGCACTTCTCCCTGCATACAGAATCGAAAAAATGGCATACATTTCAAACAATTCAGGGAGGACGGCAGTGACGAAAAGAACGAGATTTTATTTTAATACGTGGGTAGTATGCGTATGCTTGGGTTTAGATATTTGTTTATATTTATTTTTGTCTTTATTTCATTGCTGCCATTATTCATTTACATAAAGTTTGCGGCAGACCTCATGCGCACTAATTTCCCATTCACACTAATTTCCTGGAGATACGGATCTAACAACCGTATGTTCTTTTCCGATTCTCGGGTTGTTGCGAAAGCAAAATTTAGTTTACAGTTTACCGCAATGCGCCTTTCCTTTTCGCAGTTGTAGCGGATTAGCGGCTTCCGTGATTCAAACGTCCGTGTGGTATCAGTGCGTTGTTTAGGAACCTCACTCAATTTCTCCGCTTCCGTTTTCCCTTCCCCAACAGGGTCCTTTGCAAAAAACGGGTCCTTTCTGAAATTACGGTGCGGAGTGGGTTTCCATTGATCAGGTTTCTTTCAAAAGACCTCTTTCCTTTCTTCTTTTTCAACGCGCAGTGCCCTGCTATTCAACTTTCAGCAACTCTAATACTCCTCAGCTAACTCTGCTGCCTTGTTTAGCTGTACTTCACCAAGTTTGTCCTGCAGCCAAAGCTTGACATCCCCCTCGATGCAGTGGTAGAAATGCTCCCATGCAATGCATTCTACCACTTTATCGCAATCGTCCCAGACACCTTCGCCCTTGAGCCATTGGATTGAATCGGCTTTAAGACGAAACACGAAGTCAACGTGTGACTCCTTCCCCTTTTTAGCACACCGGAACCTTTGCCGGAAAGCCTCGGGTAACAACTTATTACGTCTAAAAAGCATTTCCTTAACTTTGACATAACTCTCAAACGCTTCCCTCGACAGGCACGTTATCACCTCGGACACTTCGCCGGAAAGAAGAGCTAACAGGTTCTGTGCCCAAACAGACCACTCCAAGGCATTTCACTCACAGACATGTTCGAACTTGACGAGATGCTTCGCCATGTCCTCGCCTACTACGAGCGGTGGCAGTTGGTCGCGAATTCTCTGACTACTGACCTGAACTGTCGCAGAAGCTACGCTAGGCGCCTGCGAACACTGTAGTATTGCCAATTCTATTCGTTTAAATTCAAGGCGCTCCTGTCTCTCAGCCTCCTCACAGTGTTCTTGCCTTTCAGCTTCTTCACGTTCGCGAACTTCTCGCCTTTCAGCCTCCTCGTGGCGTGCTTTGATATCCACCCAGGCCTCATCGACTTTCTCAGTCGTCACTCCTGCATCCCTCATGATCTCAAGGATCGCTTGGTCTCGTTTCCCACGGTCCAAAATAAGGCCAAGTTCCTCACGAATTTCGATGAGTTCCTTCACCTTGAAGTTCTCCATCGTTCCCACTAGCCTCTTGCTGTTTGTCGCTGTTAAAAATCTACTTGCCGTACCCACTATAAGTCTACTAGCAAGACGCGCAAGCAATTTTTAACACTGCCGTATTTACACTCTCCGCATTAACTTTGGTTTCAATGCGTTCCGACTTGGCTTGAAGCTATCAAAGCTCACTCTAATGCTTCACGCAGCTTCTCTCTGAACTCCCATAATCTGTGCTACAGTAGTCTGGTGAACTGAGGGGAAAACATCACATGGTAAATAAATCACATGATAAATAAATCAGATATAAAATCAGAATAAAACACATGATAAATAAATCAGATATACAACGCCTATAATACATTCTACAAACATCTTTGCGTGCTTCTTATTGCACCTAACCCTTAAAAAGCCTTCGCTGCAAACTTTTTTATAAAGATAGCTCAGCTTATTTTTTGCCGTGAAGACAACCTTGACCTAAGTTTTTGGAAACTTTCTGCACATAAGGAATGGCAGTCACTTTCAGCTTTGGCTCGTTCTGAGATGCGTGCCATGCATTCTCGCCCTGCTTTAATACATCCAGAAGTGATTCTGCTATGCACAAGAGCATGTGATCAGGAAAGACTGCTTCTTTAGGTCTGTTAACGTGGTTGCCAAAACTGCGCTGAACCTGGTGATTGCAAGACCTTGGCAATGATGCCATCATACATGCTTTGGCAATTCCTCACTTAACAAGCTTGGAGTGTGCTGAACTGAAAGGTAACAGGGCGTATATTACCAGGTCATGTACGCCCTGTTACCCTTCAGTTCAGCAGGTCTAGGTCTAGACAGCCTACATGACCACGTCATGTAGGCTCTCTAGAGTCCTTTATACTCTCTAGAGTCCCTTATATAAGCGAGCCATCCAGCGAGTATAATTGAATTCAGCTGCCCCTCTAGCGGTCGTCTCTGAAACCAAGGTTACAGCATGGGACTTCGTTCGATAGCTTAAGAATCTGGCAAGGCAGCTCTTAAAAATTCACACCATCTTCCCAAAGGGAACCCTGATGGAATGCGAAGCACCAGCATTGCGCACGGATGTAATCGGTGTTCTTGACTCGTGCTTCATCGATACCGTTGGTCTTCCGCTGCCGACGCTTGCGTTCGGCTTCCCTGGCTCACTGATCATCGGTGTTGCCGGCGTGACGTCACCATTCGCGAACGTGATCGGCTTCACTAACCCTCGCAATGCCGGCGAAGGCGGATTAGGCCTAATCGTTTCGGCGGATGTTTCAGCGGGCGAAAGAGCGTAGTCGCCCGGTTCCCTTTTTATCACAGATAACGAGCAGATAAACGAGCCGAAAAAGTTGTCCGACTCAATGCACGCTGGAGCGTTGCAAGAGGTGGAGAAGGTGAAGTGAGAGAGAAGTGACACGTACAGTCATGCTTCAACGCGTACGTCAAATGCGCGTCAGGTTTATTGCGCATCAACCAACGAACGAGCCAGCGGTGTCGCGAGCGGCGGTAGCGGCAGGTGTTGCGGGCGAACGGACGAGGCGCCTGCTCCGGTGAGCGCTGGCAGGCGAGGGAGAGAACGACGTCAGCGTGCACCACGAGGGGAGCGTCACATCAACTCGCAGCATCGGCTTGACCTACCTGGTACCGCTCCAACACCCGTGGCGAGGGCAGTGGTGTGCGGCGTGTTCGTAAGGAAGCACGGAGAGACAGCGTTACACAGGCTATCAAACAGCTACTTCGCATCTAAAAAGCATTTGACGACGATGATTTTTCACTCGACTAAAAAGCTGTGAAAGGACTGGGAGTAATAACAACGATCAACAATCAGCTGCTAACTCAAAAGGAGCGAGTTTCATTACACGTCCCCACGTCTGTTATTGTTTTTTCATGCTCATAAGTCGATTGGATTGCATTTAATGTATCATACCCTTCAGCGAGATAAAAAAAATATGGTAGCATATCCACGGAGTGAATGATGGAGAGTGGGATGAAGAACTCGTCCGTCCATTCGTTCTTGCTTCCTTTCGTCCATGCGTCCGTCAGTGTGACCGTCCATGCGTCCACCAGCCCGTCCATGCGTGCGTCTGTTCGTGCGTCCGTCCCTGCGTTCATCCATGCAGCCGCCTCTGCGTCCGTTCATGCGTCCATCCATGCATCTGTCTATGTGTCCGTTCGTCCATCTATTCAACACTCAAAGTACCACCATCTCGCATCTTTTCATTATATATTCCCCATATAGAAGCACCGCCATCCAGCGGACATTCCAAGGACTAAACGAGAGGTGGCACACGCACACTTTTTTACGGCTTGCGCTTCGGGTCCACTTCCCACCTTTAACCACCTCGAGTTCATGGTATATACTAGTTCACTGTATTCATGGCACTGCGGCCGAACGCTCGCTAAACCTTTCGAAAACCAAGGAGGTTACGCCCAGCGAGTATGACGTAGCAAACTTTTTCAGTCAGATAGTGCTCAATGTACATGCCAATGGCTGCTAATGGGAAATAAGAGGCGGAGAATTTGGCTTTTACTTTCTTACGGCTTGCGCTTCGTATCTACTTCTCATTTTTAACCACCTTGAGTTCATTCATGGTATATACAAGTTCATTGTATTCATGGCACTGCGGCTCTACGCTCGCTAAACCTTTCTAAAGCTAAGGAGGTTACACCCAGCGAGTATAACGTAGCAACCCTTTCTTGTCAGATAGTGCTCAATGTACATGCCAATGGCTGCTAATGTTGATCGCAGCCTGCACGTTAACTAAAAGCCGAATGCTCCTGTCTCTTATTCCCCATTAGCGGCCATTGATATATATGTACATTGAGCACTACTTTTTATTGTTCAACAACGCACAGAAGTCTCTCACCGGCACCACCTTGGAGGTCAAAATGTTATACTTGTTACATACTACGGGAGACGAACGGGTGCCACTATAAGGAGTTTCGCCCCTAATAAAAGAATACTTTTAAATGCTGAGCATTTCTTACTCGCACGATCTTGCGCTTCAACGTCGCCGTCCACCCCCACACCCCCATCTGCACATGCTCGCGTCTCGTGGTGGTGGTGGTGGTAGTGGTTCATGTGGAAAAGGAAAAAGGCACCTAATTTCTGTCTGCCTACAGGCGACACGGCGCAGTGCCTTTGGGTGGGGTAGAGGGGGATGAAAGAGGATAGGAGAAATAGTGGTGGAGTGTAGAGAGGGATGTCCGGGCCGCTTCAGCGCGAGCAGCAGGCCGTCGGCAAGGGCAAGGGCAGCATGGCTCCTGGGGTCAGTGGTAGGCGGCAATTCCCGACTCCTCCACGAACTCCGCCAGGCTGCGGAGTGCTGCTGGATGTGGACGAGACGGGAACAGCAGGTTTTCCAGGGTGGAGACGGGCAGACCCTGTCTCCTGTAGGCCGCGTAGGCCCTCAAGCGTTCCTGTGCTAAGCCAGGGCAGGCACAGAGGAGGTGTTCGAGGGTCTCTGGGTCGCCGCAGCGGCTGCAGGCCGGGGAGGGACAGAGGCCCTTGGCGTGGCGGCGGGCCGCCGTCCATACACAGCCAGTCCGCAGTCGTAATAGAGAGGCCCGTTCTCTCCTGGTGAGGCCCCTCTCTGGGAGAGGCTTTGGTCCTCGCCCGCCGGCCACCCTCGGGTCTGGGTGGACTGTGGTGAGGAGCCTCTTGAGACGGGCCTGTGAATAGTCCCGGGCCGCCACGGCACAGGAGTATGGCGTACCAGGCTGGTGGGCAGCCTTGGCGAGGGCGTACGCCTTCTCGTTTCCAGCGATGCCCACGTGGGAGGGCAGCCAGTGGAAGGAGACGGACACCCCGGCGTCGGTGAGGGCGCGAACCTTGGCTCTCAGGAGGCAGGCCGTCAGTCCGGCATGGCGGGAGTTGGCCAGGGTCTGCAGGGCCGCCTTGCTGTCGCATAGAACCGCGGCCGGCTGAAGGGGGATGTCCTCAGCCAGCAGGTCCACTGCGAGATGCAGTCCAGCCAGTTCCGCAGCCGTGGAGCTCGCCGAGAAGGAAAGCCTGCACTGCCGGCTGATGGTTCTGGACGGGATTACGCATGCGGCCGCTGCGGTCCCGTCTGGCATCACAGATCCGTCCGTGAACACCTGCAGCCGTCCCTCCAGTTGTTCCTGGAGCTTGCAGAAGGCCGCCTGTTGCAGTGCGGCCGCAGGCGTTCGTCGCTTGGTTGCCCCTTCCAAGCAGAGGTGGACCTCTGGTGGCTGGTGGTGAGGCGGTGGAGAGGCAACCGGAACTGGCGGATCTGGGACCATTTGGTGGTATAGCAGGCAGAGGCTTCCCATCCGTGATCCGGGCTGGCTGCGGAGACGCTCCAGGAGGGCCCTGCCGTCGGTGGCGCGGTGAAGGCGGTCAATGTGGCCCAGCGCTCGTTGCAGCATACGTAACGACAGGGGCCACTCTCCTGCCTCTGCGAGAGTTGCTGCCACCGGCGAGCTTTTGGGAAGCCCCAGGATGGCCCTCAGTGCACCTCGGTGGAGTCCCTCCAGCAGGCGTCGCGTCTCGTGCCGGCCCAGGAAGACACCCGTAGAACTGTCGTTTCCCTCCCCCTATTTTGCCTCGCAAGGCCGACGCAGACAGCGTCTGCTAGTAAAAAAAAAACGACTGCTTGTGCTGCACAACCACTCACTAGGCACAGGATCACGCGTTTGGAATTCAGTCAAGGGCGTATTTACCAAGCACTTTTTTATACTTTTTTGGTCTTTGCTTTCGTTTTAGGGTGAAGGCAACGCTTATCCTTCTTTTAATAAATAAGAATAACAAAAACGAAACAACAATTAGGCATTCCCGAACCATACTCAAATACTCAACATTACCGCGATACCCCTCTTTCTCTCGACGACGCATTTACTCGAGTTCCCCCTCCCCCCTGCGAAAAGAAGTGTGCGGATATTTTTTGTTGAGTATTTCGTGTAGTACAATTATTGTAGATATTATGGAACGCCGCATGCCTCGAATACATTCTAGAATACAACAGCGAAGCGAAACGCTAGAAGGATGAAGTGTGTTGCAATAGAATGGAAAGGTGGGCTAGTTGGTAATTCATGATGGTTCATCGAACTGAGAGTGCGGGAATAAACACAGACACAAAGTTGTTAGTTGAGCGCTCGTGCTGTGTGTCTGTTCTTTGCTTTGTGTCTGTGTTTACCCCTGCGCTCCCAGTTCGCTGAACCATTAGGATGAAGTGTGCTCAACGCCAAATCCACGCCTTTGAGCTAACTTTTCCTGTGCTTCACCGGTACTTTCTAAATGGCATTGTTGTTCGACAAACTGTCACAACGTTGAAGAATTTGATGTTGCGAAAAACATACCAGGGGTGCAATGCAGGATGACCCGAGTTTCTCGGGTGGCCGAGTTTGCTCCGAGCTCGCTTGCGTAGGCCGTAACATGAAGACAGTGTGGAGCGCGTGATAGCAGCGTTGATAAAAATGGTGACACGAACGCGCGTGGCTTTGGAAACACATGTGAGACATTTCCGGCGGTTATCAAACAAACACCACGTGCGAGCACGTCAGTGCTACACGTGGTGTAGCACTGACGTGCTCACTGCACTCACTCAACATTTTAGCAGTGCAATGACGTCAGCATGATTGTAATTCTATCTTAAATGCGAAGCATTTCTTAGCGAACTTCGGTGACTTTGAGCGTATCAATCTAACTAGCTGCTTCCGGTTGGGTGCTGTCGTAGTCAGCCCCTTAACTTGGGGAGAACCAAAATTAGTATGAGAGGGTAAGATGGTTCGACAAATATGACGCACTGGTCTAGACATTAATAATGTCACAATCCCGTCACGTACGTCGTCAAACACTTCCCACATGGTAGTGGCGCATACCCATGGGCGGGTATGTGCCACTGGTATGTGGGTATATGCCACAGATGATTGACAATTAGCAACGACGAGAACACAAATGGGCAATTTCAACGCACACTGTACCAGGCGGGCCACCGCTTAATAAATCGGGATGATCCCACCTCACCTGGCCACCTTGAGAGAGGGTGCGCGCGCGGCGCGGTAGCCATCAATAAACAGTCCCTTGCTAGCTAGCGTCTCGTGTGGTTGTGTCTTTGCTGAGCGCGTGAACCAGAACATGGTGTCAGAAGTTTTGTGGTCAAGAGAGGCAAGCAAGTCCTACTCGGATTGAATGCAGCAGAGCGCTTCGGGCTGATTTCCCGCGTTCACGATGTGTCTTCAAGAAGTGACGTTAGCACCGACTGGGTCACCGAGTTCCCGGAGTTATTCCACGGGCTGGGCTGCATCAGTAGACCATACTCGCTGGCAATGAAGGATGATGCGCGCCCCACGATCATGCCGCCGAGGAAAGTGCCACACGCACTGCGAGCGCCACTTAAGCAGGAGTTGGCCCGGATGGTCTCGCAGGGCATCATATGCAAAATGGAAGAGCCGTCGGACTGGGTGAGTCCACTTGTTCTTATTATGAAGAAGAATGGCCGCATGCGAATATGCCTGGACCCGCGGTACATTAATCGAAGCCTTAAACGCGAGCATTATCACCTACCCTCACGTGAAGAAATAGAAGCAGAGCTGGCAGGAGCGGTGATGTTCACCAAGCTTGATGCCAATAGCGGGTTTCACCAGATCCCCTTAGACGAAGACACTTCAAAGATCTGCACCTTTAGCACGCCGTTCGGAAGATACCGATTTTTGCGCCTGCCATTTGGTATCGCGTCCGCCCCCGAAGTATTTCAAAAGGCAATGACGGAAGTGTTTGAAAACCTGCCGGGCACACGCGTATATGTCGATGATATTTTAATTTGGGGTGCATCAAAAGAGCAGCATGATCAACGCCTGCGTGCAGCACTGATGGCAGCGAGAAAGGCTGGCCTGACACTGAACAAAGAAAAGTGTCTGTTCGCTAAGGCCGAAGTTAAATTCCTGGGAGATTGTATCAGCAAAGAAGGAATAAAACCCGATGCTAGTCTCATTGAATGCGTTGCCAACATGCAAAAGCCGTCGAGTAAACAGGAAGTTCAAAGGTTTTTAGGTATTATGAATTACTTTGGCAAATTCATACCTAATCTCTCAAAAAGAACTGACGCCCTTAGGTCATTGATAAAGAATGATGTTGAATTCATATGGGAAGTTCACCATGACAAAGAATGGAAAGATCTTATTAAGGCTTTGACATCGGCTCCAGTGATCGCAGTTTTTGACCCATTGAAGCAAACGAAACTCTCAGCTGATGCATCAAGCTTTGCAGTAGGTGCTGCTCTTCTTCAACTCCATGACCAAGATTGGCGCCCAGTGGGTTATGCTTCAAGGGTGCTCTCGAAGGCTGAAACAAAATATGCCCAAATTGAAAAGGAAGCGCTGGCCGTGACGTTTGCTTGTGAGCGTTTCCGGGAGTTCGTACTGGGGTTATCAGTGACAGTCGAAACAGACCACCGACCTTTGCTTGCTATTTCACAAAAGAACCTGAGTGAAATGCCACCACGATTGCAGCGCTATTTTTTGAGGCTAATGCCTTTTGATATCAAATTGCAGTATGTTCCTGGGAAGCATCTGCTAGTGGCGGACACGCTGTCCCGAATTCCAGGAACCCAACCGAGTGACGGAGAAAGCGAACAAGACGTATGCATCCATGCGACTCGCGTGCTAGCCAGCATCGTAAGTGAGAACACGAAGACTGAACTGACCTCTGCAATCCTGGCGGACCCATACCTCAAGCAAGTGGTGGAGGCACTCCAGGAAGGACGACCATTCTCAGGCGAATTAGCTCCATGTTTGTCAGAACTGTCATATGTTGATGGAGTGCTTTTGCGGGGCAGCAGGGTGGTCATCCCAAAGAGTCTGAGGCGATCCATGCTGCAACGTCTTCATGAAGGCCATTTGGGAATGAGCAAGTGCAAAGCCAGAGCACGCCTTCTGATGTACTGGCCTGGGATGAATGCTGACATCAAGTCACTCATTAGCAAGTGTGTCACATGTCAGCACTTTGCCTACCGGCAACCTTCAGAGCCACTGTTATCGAGGGAAATCCCAACGCGGCCGTGGCAGCGAATTGGTGTCGACCTATTTGACCATGGGGGCAAGCGTTACCTGGTTGCGTACTGTGCCTACTCCAACTACCCAGAAGTGGAACAGTTGCCTCAGTCAACAAGTCAGGTCGTAGTGGACACACTAGGTACCATGTTTGCTCGCCACGGTATACCCATTGAAGTCTGTACCGATGGAGGACCACAGTTCACATCGCGAGAGTTTAGACAGTTTGCAGTAAAATACGATTTTACTCATACCATATCCAGTCCACACTTCCCCAGGGCCAATGGTTTAGCTGAGAAAGGGGTACAGGTCGTAAAGCGCCTCTTGAAGAAAAGTGAGTATGCTGGCGAGGAGTTTTGGGTTGCACTGCTCAATTATCGAATCTCGCCCCTGATAGACGGACGCACACCAAGTCAGCTCCTTATGGGACGGATGCTTCGGGGACGACTTCCAGACTTCTCATCGGCTTCGACATCGTCAGTGCGGAAACATCCACAGGATCACTGCAAAGGCATACCTCTCACACCTCTCTCCGAAGGGGACGTCGTCAGAATAAGAAACGACAAAGGGTGGTTTCCGAAAGCCCGAGTAGAGAAACTTGCTGGCCCTAGATCTTACATAGTCTGTACAGATGAAGGCCGGCGTTATCGAAGGAATCGTCAGCATCTAAAAAGGACGCCCGAACACTTAGACCCACTGGATGACAAGGATGTCGCACCGATAATCCCGTCGCCTATACAGCATAGACAACATTCAACATCAGATACAGCGCCCGATTTGACAACAGCATCCGCATCACGAAAGGAACGACATCCGTCGCAACAGGCGCCTGCATCGGATGCTCTACTGAACCAGTCAGCTGCACGTGCACCACCCATTGCAAGTCAACCATCAAGGGACCCCGACGTGGTCCCGTCCCAGCATAAGGTCACTTGCCAGGCACAAGAAGCAGCCGACTCGAGTCTCAGAAGATCAACTAGGCCACGTAGAGCACCGACGCGCTTTGCCGACTACATCACCTAAAGAAAAAGGAGGATGTACCAGGCGGGCCACCGCTTAATAAATCGGGATGATCCCACCTCACCTGGCCACCTTGAGAGAGGGTGCGCGCGCGGCGCGGTAGCCATCAATAAACAGTCCCTTGCTAGCTAGCGTCTCGTGTGGTTGTGTCTTTGCTGAGCGCGTGAACCAGAACACTTCCACACTTCCCCAGGGCCAATGGTTTAGCTGAGAAAGGGGTACAGGTCGTAAAGCGCCTCTTGAAGAAAAGTGAGTATGCTGGCGAGGAGTTTTGGGTTGCACTGCTCAATTATCGAATCTCGCCCCTGATAGACGGACGCACACCAAGTCAGCTCCTTATGGGACGGATGCTTCGGGGACGACTTCCAGACTTCTCATCCGCTTCGACATCGTCAGTGCGGAAACATCCACAGGATCACTGCAAAGGCATACCTCTCACACCTCTCTCCGAAGGGGACGTCGTCAGAATAAGAAACGACAAAGGGTGGTTTCCGAAAGCCCGAGTAGAGAAACTTGCTGGCCCTAGATCTTACATAGTCTGTACAGATGAAGGCCGGCGTTATCGAAGGAATCGTCAGCATCTAAAAAGGACGCCCGAACACTTAGACCCACTGGATGACAAGGATGTCGCACCGATAATCCCGTCGCCTATACAGCATAGACAACATTCAACATCAGATACAGCGCCCGATTTGACAACAGCATCCGCATCACGAAAGGAACGACATCCGTCGCAACAGGCGCCTGCATCGGATGCTCTACTGAACCAGTCAGCTGCACGTGCACCACCCATTGCAAGTCAACCATCAAGGGACCCCGACGTGGTCCCGTCCCAGCATAAGGTCACTTGCCAGGCACAAGAGGCAGCCGACTCGAGTCTCAGAAGATCAACTAGGCCACGTAGAGCACCGACGCGCTTTGCCGACTACATCACCTAAAGAAAAAGGAGGATGTACCAGGCGGGCCACCGCTTAATAAATCGGGATGATCCCACCTCACCTGGCCACCTTGAGAGAGGGTGCGCGCGCGGCGCGGTAGCCATCAATAAACAGTCCCTTGCTAGCTAGCGTCTCGTGTGGTTGTGTCTTTGCTGAGCGCGTGAACCAGAACATGTACCAGGCGGGCCACCGCTTAATAAATCGGGATGATCCCACCTCACCTGGCCACCTTGAGAGAGGGTGCGCGCGCGGCGCGGTAGCCATCAATAAACAGTCCCTTGCTAGCTAGCGTCTCGTGTGGTTGTGTCTTTGCTGAGCGCGTGAACCAGAACATGGTGTCAGAAGTGTAACAGTCGAACCCTGCGCTGAAGATGGACTGCCTACCACCACCCGAGCCACTTGTACTGACAAATGCTCCGGCCGACAACTGGAAAAAGTTCCGCCAACGAATCGAACTCTACTTCAAAGCTACTGAGACCAACAAGAAACGGACGCCAGCACAGAAGGCTGCCATCTTTCTACACGTCGCGGGCCCAGAGGCAATTGAAGTGTTTAACACCCTACCTCTATCAGCAGAACAACGAGAAGACTATGACTCGATCGTCAAAGCCTTCGAAGACTACTGCACGCCTCGGTGCAACGAGACATTCGAGAGGTACGTTTTGCGCAGTCGGCAACAACAGGATGGTGAACCTTTCGAACAGTTTTTGCGCGATATTCAGTTGAAAGCACAGACTTGTAATTTTGGCGAACTTAGGGACTCGATGGTGAGGGACCAGATAGTGTGCGGTATCGTCGACAAGAAGCTACGTGCACGCCTGCTTCAGGAGAAGGACTTAACCCTAGAATCAGCTGTAGAAATCTGCAAAGCCGCGGAACTGGCAGCAACGCAGAACCGTGCTCTTGAAAGCGAAGCAAAGGTGCAGAGAGTCGAAAAAATTGCAAACGCTGCCGGACAGTCTCGAACGAGCGGACAACGTCGACGCTGTGGCTACTGTGGCAAGATTCACGGACCAAGACGCTGCCCAGCGTTTGGAAAAACGTGCACGCTGTGCAACAAAAGAAACCATTTTGCAGCTTGCTGCAGGAGTAGACGCGGCGTTCATGAGTTAGGCGTCGCTGCAACAGAAGATGCACTGGAGGAGTCCTCGGACGCTACCGATGAAGACATTCAAGTTCTCACGGTGCAAATCAGAAACGTGTCCAAAAATCAGGATTGGACGTGTCACCACCTTGGCGGGGCTTTCGTGGAAGACGCAACTATCTGTTCCTGACTGTGCGAATTATAATGACCGCACAATATGTTTGCAAACCATCGCCACGTTAAACATCCGGTCCCGTACAGCAGTAATAACGCTATTCGCTTGAGTCCTACTACTGCGACAAATCCTTCAGGCAGGCTCGATACATACTTCGTTCGAGTGTCGTTCAGTTCATACTTAGTGGCAATCCCTATAAATAATCTGATGGCTTAGTGCCTAAGTTACTCGGCTGCTGACCCGCAGGCCGCGGGATTGAATCCCGGCTGTGGCGGCTGCGTTTCCGATGGATGCGGAAATGTTGTAGGCCCGTGTGCTCAGATTGGGGTGCACGTTAAAGAACCCCAGGTGGTCGAAATTTCCGGAGCCCTCCACTACGGCGTCTCTCATAATCATATCGTGGTTTTGGGACGTTAAACCCCAAAAATCAATCAATAAATAATCTGATTATCACTGGTACGCATAAAGTCTCTCATTGCAGCGCAATCGACGCAACAGTTGACAAAATAGTAACTGTGACGGAAATATTTTGTACGCACAAGTTTACATGAGTCCTGTTTCAAGCATGAATGTGCACTTGAAAATACATACATATACTAATAAATAAAACAATAATATATAATTAGGTAAGTGCAAGTAACTTTGTATTTCCCGTACAACAATGAGAAAAGCACAGCAGCCATTCGCCACAACATTGGTGCTTGAGTGCTGCTCAAGCAAGCATAATCGAAAAAGCAATAAATTTGTAATGAGAACTAATAGCAATACCTAAATAAGTAATATATACTGATAACAATGGTTTTGATTTCTCTAATATTGTTTAGTTAAAACCACAGCTTGGCTGAATTATGTGGACAGTGGAGAGAACAGTGCAGTAACCACTTGTTATTTGAGACGCCTCAGATGATTCAGTACTTCACTTGAATGGAAGTTAAGAGATAGCGCTCTCGCTTTGAATTTCAAAATGTATTTTGACGAGAATGCTTCGTTCACGCAGCCAAATACGTCACCCCTTGCGGCTGTACTGAAAACAATTCCACGCTTGACTACATAACCATTTTTTTCTTTTCTGACACAATGCGCGCATGCGTAGCTTGAGGGGGTTCTGACCTTGGTCGGCTGTTTCGCTCAAATGTGTCTTACAGTCCTAAACGTGTTAAACCTTTCTTGACCACACTATTTCTGCAGTGCCCTACAGAAAAGAATGAACAATATTCAAGCAAGACTAACAATGAAAATAACGCAAGATCAGCCAAAGAAGTAGCGGGTGGTTTCATTCGGTTAACTAACTAGTCTTTATCTCTAAGAGCCTGTTGCTAACACATAAATGTTGCAGACATAACTTTATTAAAGTGCACGTCAAACTGGCAAGAAAATCTAAGTTGAAATTAATATGCTTGTGAATTGATGAAAAGCGTTATAGTAAATGCCTATTGTTTAATTGTGGCGTCCCTGCAATGACAGCGTCACCGCGCAAAAAAAATCAGCACAGTCCAAAAGCATAACTCAATTTCACTTCTAAAGACGACGAAAAAATTAGAGGCCTTAAAGCTTCACCTTTAAGAGTTTAACGCGATAGCGATATTCTACTCCTAGTGCATACCTCAAACATTTCTTAGTGCATGATACCTTTAAGAACTTGCTATGCCCCCCCCACTACGTGGCCTTAACTCTTTCGTTCCCACGTTTATTCAAATCAATCACCGGTGATCCACTCTTTGGACCCTCAATTTTGGCATGTTAAATGTGTTTCTCATGCGCCCAGCACTTTCTAGTAGTTAGTCCAGTCACTGAACTTTGAAAATTAATCTGAATTTGCTCATTTTGGCAACGTAGTGGTTTTCGACAGACCTTTGCGTGAACCAATGTGCGTGTGTTGGTGGGTTAGAGAGAGATAAGTAGAGGGGAAAGGCAGGGAGGTTAACCAAGCTTGACTCGGTTGGCTACCCTACACTTGGGGTGGGGGAAAGGGAGAATAATAGAAAGGAAAGAGATATAAAAGAAGAGGAGTAAGAAATAGAAGGGTGAATAGTCAAAGCCACGAAAGCCCTCTTGCACTTTTTAATGACCACCAGACTTCATGACCACTTGTGAAAGAATGCTGTATAGTTGGTGGGAAAATGCACTTGCCTGGCGAGCTTGACAGAAGTGCGTTCTTCTCCTGGTTATGCTACAGTAACATCAAATTTATGTAGCCACGAGAACATTTGAAAGTCAAATGTCTAATTACGGTGTCAGCTTCGCACTCCGACAGTGCTGAGCACTAATAATCTCCAGGAACTCATGCCAGCTATTCAATAAATAGCCGCTGTTTGGTGTTAGGACAAATACATTCTATAAAAATATTTCCAAAGGTCCACCACATGTATAAAGTGTGGAGGCGGATTTCTCTGGCAGTTCCCAGCAGCTTTGGTTTCCCTTGTATTGTTGTATCAGACACAGGGCTGCATCTTGTGTCACTGGTCGCTCGTATGGCGTAGTCATCACGCACGCATGGGTGCATACCTGCGCTGCAAATCACATGCGCTGCTTCAAACTGTCTTGCAACTACATCTTAATTGAGTGAGGACGAGTTTAGAGTTTGAGGATGACAGCACCTCAGCTTCATGTTTTATGGCGACGATGTTTGGCGTCAGCCTGACGCTTGAGCAGCCGTTCACGGGTTTATTTTGTTTACGACTTCAAGTTGTCTCCTCCACCGCAACTTCGTAGCTGCTGACTTTTGTGCACAATCTTATATCTACTCTCGTTACCGGCGAAGTCTACATTTCGCCGGGGCGCGGCGTGCTGGCGCTGACTGCATAGCTTCTCCTAACGACATGAAGGCCACCGGAAAACATTTCAGTCCTGACTATGGAGCAGCGTGAAACGTTTTAGAACTGCGTGCGATATTTTTCTTTCATTTATTACGATGTGCATTACTTATGCTAGGAAATGTGCTTGGATGCATGTATAGGAACGCCAACCTATGCGGAGTGAGGTGGCTCAAGAAAAGAGCTGACGCTAGTCAAAATAGCGATTAGAGAGTTTATTCACATAACGAGCATCCATCTATAATTGGAAGACCTGGATGCTCTTATCGAAAAAAAGTTAGTGAGAAAAGTATACGAATTCACTTGTGTCTCATGAAAAACAAAGTAAGGCTTCACCGCATGGCATGAGCAACGAAGCAGCAACTCGCTTTTATTTTTTTTTGTATATGTGAATAGAAACATTTTTTTACCAAATTTATTGTTTATATACTGTTGTGGGTCATTTATATGGAAAAAGTATATTCTGAATTTTTGTTGTTAATATTTCTGCATATATAGTGCTTCTTATTGCACATTTTACCAGTTGCTTTCAAACATTGCGCACATTTCACAATTTATTCATTCCAAAATGAAATATTTTTCTTGCTCTACAATATATATATATATATATATATATATATATATATATATATATATATATATATATATATATATATAGAGAGAGAGAGAGAGAGAGAGAGAGAGATTTTCTTTTGACAAAATCTGGTATTCTACAGTGCGTTCTGGAATACTTTTCAAACTGAGCAAAACGATCTTTCGAGACATTGGCAATAGCCACTTTCGCGCAGTAACGAAATAGTTAAGAGATCAGGAGCAGTAACGTGTATGGATTTTGTAGTGGGTTACCGGCTTTAAACATCAAAGTCATACATAATAATCACATGTTCTGACGCTCGATGGCAATGGGCGCTTATACCTGCCATTATTACTGCAATAGTCAAATTGTCAATATTGTATTGTGAAGCATGTATACAGGATAGGTGTGTTTGTAAAGTGTTATATAGTTTGCACACACATAGTTTGACACATGTGTATACCCAGTATGACACCACGCAGTTGACGTGCGGAAACGTACTTGTTTATTCAACCCACTTGGAAGCATGTAAGTAGATTATAGGAGGAAGGGGGAAAGGAGGGTGATAGCAAACAGAAAGCGCATGCGCCACCAGCGCATGCCGAGCAGTTTGGTAGGAGCTGACGTCACTTCACAACATCTCTCTTCCTTTAATACTGAAGTCGTTGCACTGGTTTTCATTTACGAGTAGAGCACTGCAAGACTTGGGCTTGTGTATCATGCACGGTATTTCCAGCGTAGCTAGCTATGGCTTCCAGGTAGACTCCAGGATCAGCTGCCGCAATACCCTTTGGTTCAGTTGATCTCGTCAACGACTGTCCATGGTCGCTAGTAGTACCTGCGTCTAATGCTTGCCGCACCGGTTCGTGATGGGATGCTATCGTTGGTTTCAAACATTTCCGCTTCCGTAACTGGTCAACATGTCGCCTTAAAACTCCGGCCAGCGTTCATACTCGAACCATCCAAGATCCTGCAGTTGACTCGACAGTTCCTGGCATCCATCTATCGTCCGTTCTTAAGTTTGAAGCATACACAGCAGCACTTGGGGATGGCAGTAGCCAATCATCTGTGTTATCAGAGGAACCTGCACATACGAGGAAAACATGAAACCAGGTGGGATTGTATTTGATATCCGAAAAGAAGTTCTGATGGTGATTTCCCAGGGCTGTTAAGTGTCCTTCTGTAATTGATAAACAGCTTGTTTAGGTTATCTTCCATCTGTCCCTCATTTAACTTCTTGAGGCCATCCCTAAAGGTCATGAGTGCCCTTTCTGCCAGACTGTTTCACTGTGGGTGATAAACAGCTGTACGCAGGTGTGTTATATTGTTCATATTAACAAAAGTGAAAAAGGTGTCACTGGTGAACTGCACCCCATTATCAGAGACTATGGTTCATGGCACGCGAAATCGGTAAAAGATAGCATGTGAGCAGCTGACGTGGACGCAGTACTGGCTTATCTGGGCGGAATCGCCTCGATCCACCTACTGTATAAGCGTCCATGGCCACTAAAATCATTCTCCGTGCAATAAGGCCAGCAAAATAACTATGCAGTCTGGACTACTCTTCTGTCGCAGCAGGCCAGCTCGTTGGAATCGCTGATGGTGACATGGGCATGTTTTGCATACAGTTCTAGCATGATGCGGTAACCTGCGCCATATCTCGATATATAAGCCTGTCCTCCAAAATGACGATCTGGCGAACACTTTCATTGCAGAATGTCCTTGGTGTGTCTCATGTAAACGGTATAAGACGTGACGTCGCGCCTTCATTGGAACATTAACTCGACGACCCCCTTGCAACAACCCGTGGGTCAAAGACAGCTTCATTTCCTTCTCGACTAATGGTGCCCAATTCACGTCCAGGCCTTTTGCGAAGGACGGCCAACCAAATTTTGTGAAATTTATCACCTGACTTAAGAGGGGGTCAACTGCCGTTAACTGCTTTAGTTCCTCAACTGACACAGTTCCCTCATTGAAACAAAGAATGGCTAGTCGTAGTCTGGTGGATACGCTTCTGGGGATTCTGGCTCTAACGTCCGCTATGACAGTCTATTAAGGGCGTCAGCGCTCAGCAGCTGCTTACCGGGAGAATATTGAAGCTGGTAGCAAACTCCACGCAGGTAAAGGGCCCAGCGCTGTATTCTGGTGGCTGCCAAGGCAGCAATTGGTCGGTCCGCCCTCGGCAGACTTACGAAAGGCTGGTCTGGAATCATTGATTTTGCCCAGTGTTTCAATAGTGTAATAAGAAATATGCTCAAGCAGAATTATTGCTGTGCCAGGAAGTGCCCTTCTGGAACAAGACATCCAATAGCTATTATCAACTGATAAATATGTACCTGCCGTAAAAAAACAAAAACATAGTACTACAATTTTCAGTGTCAAGTCTGCTTCAGTAAGGCGAGGAATGGCTCATGATCGTAATGATAGCAAAATCATTACGGTAGCTCTTCTGGTGAAGGAGAAAAACATACATAGACTTCGCATAAAATACATGGCGGGTATAAGGTTCACCCTGTTCTCTTCCACCACACGCCGCATCCGGGTAGCGGATGCGGCATGCGATGGCTTCGGCGTACAAAGCGCTACTGCGGGTAGCGCTTCGTATTAGGGTTAACATTTCTTCAATAAAAGACGAAGGTAAAGGCTGCGTACACTGACATAGCGAACCAGCAAAATCAGCTTTCATTATTCTGATATCGTCCGGACAAACACATTGTTTATTTATATAGCTGCTGCTTTTCAAAGCACAAAAACTCGTTACGTGCTGCTCGCAGCACTTCCTTTTGTTTGATAAAGTACTCGTGAAAAATGTCACACTTCACGCAGGCGTTCGGCTGCAGTACCTCTCGTAGCCATCTCAAGTCATCACAACATTGCTTTATACGCGCGATATTCGCGTGAACTTCATATTGCCTGTTTCTTGGGACGAATAACATTGGACGACGTTTGTTATATTTAGTGTAACAGCTATTTCGGTTAGATGTAACCGTACAACAATAGTAAAAAAATAGCGGAACACTAGTTTTAGCGAATGTCGGCCAATGTTATAGAGAAAAAGCCTCTACACTGATGTTAAAATATTGCCGTGTACGAAAATACTTTCAAATAAAGTATGGTAAATATATTTAAATTGGATATAGTGTGATATGAGTTTGGGGACAATAATGTGGTAGTAAACGACGCATGATAAATACTATTGGGCCTAATAAATTTAAATAACTTTATGCTGATAATATTATCCTTCTTGTTATCCTTCTTAACTGAGTGATAAGTTAATAGTAAAAGTGATAATTTATCCTTCTTAACTGGAATGCCCAAAGGTGGGATGCCCAACCACATAGTAGCCATGTTGGTTATGAAGAAATTCACCACGATTCTCTGAAGACCAGCATAAATATTTATTGCCTTAATAATATCTTCTGGCATACCATGGCTCTATGCATATATAAGAAAAGCCCCAAGTATCCATGAATCCTCCGCAATCACACGCACCCCTGCAGGTGCGGTTGTCACGATAGTGGCAAGGCTAGAAAAAGAAAAAGAAAACGAGTTCATGCAGTTCAGAAGTGTGTAGGTACGCTGCAGTATATATATATATATATATATATATATATATATATATATATATATATATATAAACGGAAGCAAAAAGGTTTATTCACATACGTTTCGGCTGGTGGGGCAGCCTTCGTCAGTGTGACCAAGGCTGGCCCACCAGCCGAAACGTATGTGATTAATAAAAGTGTTTCCTCGTTAGTCGTGCCTTTTCGCTTCCGTTGGTACTACGGAGCCAGTGCGCTTCCTTCCTCGCAACGTCTATATATATATATATATATATATATATATATATATATATATATATATATATATATATATATATATATATATATATATATATATATATAGTGCAATAACGGCTAATGAAAACTGCAAACGTGCTAATCATTTCTGACAGCTTGACAAACCTTACCATCACTATTTGGGAGCCCCTCTCAATATTGCAGGAAACTTTGCTTATCACGGTGTGTTTTCATCCATATAGAGTAAACCTCGTCGCTACGTTTTTGAAAAAAGAACGGGAAAAACTAATGTGGAACCTAAGAAATTATATGATCGAAATCCCGTAAAAATTAAGGCTTACAAGATCACGTTGAAGTGGAACGGCAAGAAACATTTCGCAATAAACATAGAAGGGCTCTTCAATTTTTGAATACCTGGCGTAACGCAGGCAACCAGGGTTCGGCCAGCTAGTTCTGGTCGCGTGAGGACCGTAACTTTCCGTTGTGGTCACGTGCGTTGAAACTCCGGTACAACCCAAGTATTGCTGAATGGAACGCTTGGACGCCAGCGTAAACAAAAAAGAAACACTATAGAAAACTGCGTCGCTGAGAGTCGGTTCTTTTCGCGCTGCCACTTGTGAAGTACGGGTGAGGTTTGCCGAAGAGCGGAAGTGTTATTGTCGATCGTATACGATCAAGTACTTTCGCCAGGTCACTCGCTGCTTTGTCCGTCCGTGAAGAAAACTGCCGCCCCGCTAACCTCTTCACCTCAATTGCGAAAGCTTAGTCTATGACGATAGCCTTAACTCTAAAGAATAAAACTGGAAGGGGGTCTTTTATGATCATTAAAGACTCTCAGGCAGCGTGCTGGCTTTACATGAGTGGGCACCTGCCTACAAAAGTTTTTGAAACACTGGGACCTGCATTAAGGGTTGCCGTTGGTGGCAACTTTGCGCCAAATTGGCTACATTTCCACCCGTTTGGCCATGGAATGTCGCTGCTGATGTCATGGCTATTTATTGCTTTTTTGAAACTTCTCGTTTTACTTCTTCAAAATGATCTTGTTTATTAATTAATAGTGAAGACTCTGCTCATAATTCCACTCCGTTCTATTTATCTACAAATTTGTGGAAGCGACAAAGCTACTTAGGATACTTTTGGCATGCATGAGTTCTGACGCCTTTTCAAGTCCACCCAACGGCTCCTGCCTGCATAAACCTAGCGATACCAGCTGGGTTGGTGCCCGAGAAGGCTTTACTGAATGAACTAAGTTATTTGTGATATCAATAATACTCAAGTAACTTACAGCCAATAACTGGAAAAAATTGGGTGTATTGAGATGTCTGCATTTATTGAAATCCCATTACATCAAAATTACTCACAGTTTCCAATTATTCCATTCCGTTCCTCAGGCTAAGATGTGAACAAGATGTATTGGAAGTTGCATTTTAATATGGATTTGTTCAAAAGTTACGAGAGTATGGCGGACGAACAACAAAGGGAAATTAGGTTGACGAAAGTATGAATAGAGTTTAATAAAGATGTGTTCAGCTCGAGAGCAGATTTCAAAAAAAACATCACTTCTCTTCAAAAGCTTGCAAGGATGTTGTTTTCCTGCACCACACTTCTCAGTCACTAGAGTGTTAGAATATAAAAATAAACATTCAGAACCTTTTAATAAATCATCCTTATAAAATGTGGGGACACACGCTAGAGCAACCAGAGTGCTTTAAATTTGCGATGTATTCTGTATGATGGCGCTGTAATAATAATGTGGTATTCACATATAAAACCTGACATATCTTTATTACAAGAGCATGGCTTAAAACAATCTTTTTGCTACAAAAGGCCTCAGTCATTCTTCATATTTATCATCACCAGCTGGAGTCAAGGAGTAGGGAGTCAAACCTCCTTTTGAGGCTCACTACGACTAGAATGTCTTCGAAATAACTGAAGGTAAGTGCTACAGCTTCTCTCAAGAGCCACTGTCGCTTTGTTTTCTAGAATTTGTGGCGTGTTATGCGTGTGCGGCGATGTGCCACCTATATCGGGTGATTTATATAGGAGAGAGCATAATGTTGGGCATGTTTTTGACTTACTTCTGTCGGCGAACAAGAAGGCTGGATGCTATGACCACTTCTCCACCGGAGCAAATATTATTTAAGGGCATATAACCCTAATAGAAATGGCATCTTTCTTTTCTCTTTTCCATCTCTTTTCTCCTCTTTATCTCTTCCCATAGTGCAGAGTAGGAAACCGGACGTGTGTCTGGTTAACCTCCCTGCCTTTCCTTGCAGCTATGTATCTATGTATATATTTAATATAGTGAACTAGACTTCTAGTCCACTACTATATATATATATATATATATATATATATATATATATATATATATATATATATATATATATATTTCTCCTATATATAGAATCGGTATAACACGAATGTGATTCGTGTATTTAGAGGTTGTTGAGCATTCATATTGCATTGCTTCAGCAACAGCAACAAATTTCAAAGTCACGTTAAGAACGGCTAACAGCTAGAAATCTGCAGCGCACACTAAGGTGTGCGCTGCAGATTTCTAGCTGTTAAACTTAAGCAGAAAGCACGCACGAAATTATCATGCACAGGACTAGTGCGAACTACTCTTAGAGTGTAAGTCTGTACTACTATCACTATTCTTCCTGCGTCGTGTGTCAGCAGCACCCTCTTTTCGTAAACACGGCCGTGGCAGGGTGCAAAATGACCTTTGTCCTCCCCCAAATTACGAGTCTGATAAGCACACACTGTAGAGAGGTTACGCTCCGTGAAGGCAGTTACCTAAATTTACAGCGCATCCAAGGTGAGTCTGTCACGCCATCTAGCAATTGATAACAAAAACGCGCTAAAGTATTGAAGCTCCGAGTACTGCCAAACGGAGTATGGTGTTTATGTGACGTAGTCACGGAAGTTCGTAAATGGCCTGGTGTTAGAACTTAAGGCACTGTACGCTCTGTGGCGTAGTGGTTAGCGCCATGGACTGACAACCGAGAGGTTATTGGATCCATAACGCGCGACAGATGTTTGCTTTCTGGCTTTTGATTTCTTTGCAATCTTTTAGTATATATTTTTCAACGTCACGTCTATGACGGAAGTATGTCAGTAGATCTGTGGTGGACCCCGGCTAAAAACACCTTCGTGTTAATAATGAATATGTAAAATGTGCAGCTCTAAAATGCTCTTCGCGGGAAAAGGGCACTCATGATACTAGCACTGATGCGGAGTCATCCGTTGCCCACTCGTGGTCATTTCAGTGCGGCAGCGTGTCATTTGCGAACTATTACTAAATTCGGTTTACTTTGTACTATAATAACGAAACGTAAGCAACATATGTAAACCCATAATGGCCCTCGAAGCCTCCTTTTCAATCTACTTTAATCATAGATATGTAAATATTGAATGGCTTACTGCTCCTGGGCTTCGGCATGTGCCGCGGATGCCCCACGAGCTTGAACTGGAGGAATGGCTGCGGGAATAGGGAAAGTATGTAATCAAGTTCGATTGCACTGCACTTGAAGGCGTCAGTAACCTAACAGTTCTTCATAAAACAGTAAATACACAATGAGCGTTAACCTAAAAACAAATGAAAGTGTCAGTTACGGCGAAACAGCATAGAAAACGGGATGGAGAATCAACACATAACACATATCGCCGCATCCTGAGTGCTCTTCGTCCCGTTTTCTGCACTGTTGCGCCACACTGTTCTCAAAAAAATATCCCACCTTAGTCCCCTTGAAGCTAGTGTTTGCAGTTTTTAAGTATTAGTAAAAATACACATGACATTTACATGAACCATGGAGTAAGGAGTGCTAAGGACCTTCCTTCGTGGCTAAGAAGGAGCCCTTACGTCTCATTTTCTGAAGCCTGCCAAGGGGAGACTACAGAGCCTTTTCTCGCAAGGTAGCAAGGTCATCACGCTTCAGCAATCTCGCGCATGCTCAATTCGCGCCGACGAGAGTAAGGCGAGCCGTGCGAGCCGAATCGAACGCGCTTGGCGGCAATGCTGCTGCCATCTGATAGGCGAGCTGGAAAAACGAATCTTTTGTGCCGATTAAGAGGAAACGTGCTGCGTTGATCGCTCGTACTGATTGCCTAGGGGATCCTTGCAGCCTCATTACTACCCCTACTCTGCGCATAGAATGACTTTTCACCTTTGCACTTCGTTTTTATTTGGCTAAATGTAAGAGAGCAGTGGTGCGACTCGTCCGGATAATCACCAGGGACTGGAAGTTTTTTTCTGCACACTTGGTAAGTTCTAGGTACGGAACATATTCTTACAGTGCAACCTTATTTGGTCTTCCTGTTTAGCGAGTTGAAGCGCTTCCGAATTATTCTTTGCCCGTGTGTATGGCAATACGCCTGCACAAATATCGTTCGCAGCAGCGCGGTGTTTCGTTTCAATTGTATGATTTCCCTCATCATCCACGGCGTGCCCTCGTGTACTTACTTGCGTTTGCTAGGGAGGGCCTACTGCTACCATATTGATGAAAACTTGGCCATGGATGAGTTTACCACGCACAAAGCGTAAACAGAATGCAGTAATTCAAACAACTTATTTTGTCCAACATTATTGGGTCAGGCACGTCTGTAACACTTCACTCTGGAAGATCCTTTGAGCGCACTGAGCTACATGTTTTCCGATACAGTTGTGACCGTGCTACACTGGAATAGATCACTGCCGCCTTTCACAATAAGAGCTGTAAGCGCTGCCATTCTCGTCTTGGAATTCTAGCCTTCCATCGGTGACGCATGCAACAGCACAGTGCCGAGGGGAAGTAGTGAAGCTTCGGCGCCAATCATTTTCAGAGAAGCAGTCGCGGCTTCGAAAACAACCGCTTTCCGTCGCAAGTAAGATGAACTGAATTCTCAATTATGAAGGTAACGCTTCCAACACATTGAACCATTCTGATACTTTGCACACACAACACGAGGACACAGACGCATGGGTTCACGAGACCAGCGCCGACTAACAACTGACCTTTATCTCTGAAGAAAACTTAATATATATTCGTTACAGCACACCATAATCAGTGCGCGTGAGCAGAGCTGAATAGTATATTCCTTTACTTAAAAATAATATAGGATTTATTTGAGACATTGCACTATCACATCTTGTTTAGCTAATTAATTTCGTTGTCATTCGTTGATACAGATGAGTGACTGACACATGTCTTGAAGTCTAGAGGTATGCAACGCTTTTACAATTTCGCTTGTTGCCTAATTAGGGTGAACATATAGAGCATCAGTTTGATTAAACCAAGAACTAGATGAGCCCAGAGAACAACGCACACAGTTTATTGCTACATGAGTTTCCGACCTTCCCTTCAAATTGGTCAAGTGTTCTAATAATCTTAAATTTAAGCACCGACCAGTTTGGCCGACGCAGCAGTGGCCACAATTGAAAGCAAAGTGATGAACTTCATTTCGCTTGCACTCAACAACCAGTGACCAGGGCGCTTAGAACGTTTATTACTGATATCTGATAAACGAAATATAGTTACTTACATCATCGCAATTGTTATTGCGACAGCTAGGAGTAATGCAGAATTTGCAGCAGACATCAGGACAGCGGATCTGGTATCTCGTGCGCAATGCATTCTTTGAGTTTTCTATAAACTTTCGACGTCCTTATGTACTGTTTTGGACTTTGTACATTGAAGGCGTCCGACGCTCTTTGGTGACGTGGTTTCTCGGCGGAACAATCAGCTGGTAGCATTTTCGTGAATTGGACAAGTATATATGCGTAACCGTTTCTGAAATGAGACATTTTGCATGCGCATTGAAGTTCAACACACTGACACTTCACTATTACCTTTCTGCGGAATGAAATCCCCAACAATGTAACAATTTGCTGGTGACTAAAACGTGATAAAGAGGCAGCCTTGTTACACAGTTAACAATAGTACTCTTAGTTTGCATAAGGATGTCAGCTACTGAACCTTCATAAAGCAAAAATATATAATGTGCGTTAACTAGAACAGTCGCAGTTAATGGTAATGATCAAAACTATGAAATATCTAATTGAAATATTATACGTGACGCTATTCTAGCCCGTAAACTATGAACACACGTGTGCGCTTATATATTGACTATTCATCACTAGCATGAGCACATCTTTAGCGTCACACTGAAAGCTTTACAAAGAGGAGGAGGAAGGGAAGAAATGAGAGGTAGGGAGGTCAACCAGACGCACGTGTGGTTTGCTGCCCTGCACGGGGGGAAGGGGTGAGGGGATTCAAAGAAAAGAAAAAGAGAAGTAAAGGCCAACGTGTGAGTGCATGTGACCTTGTTCATTGCACGCTTATAAGTGGTCGCGTAGTCCAGTTGTCTTAAGAAAACCTAGCAATGCCCGCGTTGCTTTTTTGGCCTGCGACGCCTAGAGCCATGAACCAAGGATCTTCTCTTCGGAAAATGGTATACTGTCTAGTGTCTCTAACGTTTCGCGTAGCAAGTTGCGTTCGCTCGCAAAACGTTCACATGAACGCAGTAGATGTTCTATTGTCTCGTCAGTGTGGCCCGCTTCACATCCGGAGCTATCCGCCATTCCGATGCGAAAGTAGTACACTTTACTGAAAGCTACTCCTAACCACAAGCGGCACAGTAAAGTTGCATCCCGGCGGGAGAGGTTCGATGGAAGTTGAAGCTTTCTCGGTGGGTTTAATTCATGTAGGCCTTATATAATATAAGCTTTAAAAAGATTCTGAAAGTGTTAACGAATACATTTATCATACAGCATATCGAGAATCTATATAGAGCTTTTCTGGATTTCACTTTGATTAGGCCTATACTTACCGTTGGTAACGACCAAAGTCAAGGCTGTATCATGTCGCCAAGGCTAGTGATGATTCGTGTTCTAATAATATATGTGTGAGGCATCAGCTTCCTTGCCCATCATAAGGGCTGCTACACACGCTGCTTAAAGACAAAATTTCACGCACATCTTACACACTTCTTCACAAAAATTGTCAGCAGTTGGATCTTCATTTTCCGTCTTTCAATATCTGAAGGTGCCACACGTATGTCCCTGCCTATCCCAAGTGGTATACAAACTTTAGCCCCGTATTTACTGCTTACTTGTGTCTGTTCAATAAAGACGTGTCCTTTCCTCTATTCATGCCGTCTAGGCTTCCTGCTATTTACAAAAGAAAAAAGCAAAGATAACGCGACGCACCAACTGTTCATGAGACAGGCAATGACAAGGATGATACTTGCTTCTAATGCATGGGTAACTTGTCTGGGCTTCGCTTTAGAATTATCCTTAGAATTGTTTTTAATTAATTAGTTCCAATACTCGTTTAGATTGAAAATGTCGCTAGATTGCATGTACCTTAAGAATCGACGTCATGCGTTGGTGTCTTACACTTTGGTGACGAAGCAAGTTTCGCGTTTCTTTGTGCTCCCCCTTGGCGCGACAGGGGAATTGAAGAAAGCGGGAAGAGCGCAAAACAAAAAACGCGGGGCCAGAACGACTGTCTGTCCTCCCCTGCCTTGACACCATTTCAAGCGCAGGGCCTGTACGGGACGTCACGTGAAAACTAAGCTATTCATCCGCATAATAGCATATGTTTAACGGCGTTGTTGTTTGTAAGCGACATAATATCTTCTAGTATGTCTCACTGTGATAACGAATAAAAAAATGTGTTGGTGGTTGCAAGAACGTCGAACTAATTTTTGTTCCGAATGCATCGACTCCAACAAGTCTCGCTCACCTCCACAGTGTTGTGGATGATGTATTGATCAGAGTATATACAGTCAGAATGTCAGTGCTGCTTACTTCTATAAGCCATAGACACCATGAACATGGCCTATCAGAGGCCTGCTCACTCATCAGAATAGATTTTTCGAGCGTCTAAGAACGTTAAAAGAATACTTTTTTTTCCAACAAAATACTTGTTCTTCATTAATTTGTACTTGGTCGTCGTGCGCGCTTAGTTGGAATTACAGCATATCTCTTTTAACCGGCTAAGCCAAGCTAGAGAGTCACTGTGCTGTCCTCTACTTTGAGTCCCGGTGATGAGATTTTATCCGGTGTTGCGTCCCTTCTGCAGCAGTGTATTCGCACTGTTCAAGGGCTGTCGCGCCACCTGGCGGAATTCAGAAGCGTCCTCTCAATGATGATCAGTAGGCAGGCGCTCCCAATGCTGCCTTGTTTGGTGATGCTAGCCGCAGTGTTAAGGCGTTAGCATGAAACGAACACAAACCAATGTGTATGATTCATGCATCAGTGAATAAACCACACCATTCGTTACACGTAAATCTGATTCATTCCGGCGACACGGGAAGTTTTTGGAAAATACGTGGCAACTCGCACTTTCGATTATAGCCCGCAGACTACACATATCAGCTTAGCGAGATTTTGTACAGCCACTTTGGATAGTTAAACGTCAACGCCGGACCACTTAGTTAAAATTCGCCTTGTTTTACGTGCTTATAGCATTTTTCAGTGCTTTTGTAGTCCATGAATCACATAACACTTATTGTAGCGAAAAGGAGCGCAGGCTCGCGATTTGCGCTTCCGACCCTTGACCTACTCTGTGCCACTTGTTTTTTACGTTCGTTGATAGATGGCAGCATACAGCAAGCGATTCCTTTCTTACCGGGTATCGGAGCGAAATCATCTCCGCACCCCCAAATAAACGTGGCAAGTGACACCGTGTGAGTGTTGTGCGTGGTGAATGACGCGTTGTTGGTGCTATCGAAGTCCTTTGGCGGAGAGAATTCCTCAGATTACTTTCAGCGGTGACGTTCCAAGAAACTGTCTTGACGTTGAAGATTTTTCACATGACGTAGATGGTTGTCAGCACGCTGCGGGTGACAGTGACGATGAACGATCAGCTGCTAGCTCACGAGCAGAAAGCTCCACTTCATGTCCCTTCGTGCGGTAATGATTTTCAAGCTCGTCAGTCGCTTTCATTGTATTTATTGCATAATATTCCTCAGCTCCTTCAAAATAGAAGCATAATTTTTTGCGCCTTGAATGTATCCCAATTACAGTGGATATTACAAAGCTCCGCATGCCGCCAGAACGCTCAGCCAGCGATGCGATATGGTTATATGACATGTGCAGTTACGACTACAGTTCGTGCTAACTTGTCCTGCACTTCACTGGCACCAACCGAATGACGCTGTTCAACAAATTTTCGCAATTTTGACGTTACAAAAAGCGTACTAGTGTATTCGTTTCGATATCCTTGTTTCGATCGCGCTGAAGAAACCTGCAACATCCAAGTGCACGGAATTGTGCACTGTTATAGTCTGCTCATGGCTGTGACACAAGTGCTACTTAACGGGGAGTTAACGCTTGTCTTCCGTTCAACAAGCAGCTACATTATGCTTACTGCGCAAGTAACGACGGCATATAATATGTTTGCAAACATCGCTACGTTAACAGTCGTTCCTGTGCAGCCACGACGGCGCGCTATTTGCTAGTGCCCTACTACGGCGGCAAATCCACCAGACAGGCTCGGCACAAATGATCTCGGAGTGCCGTTCAGCTATAACATAAAATAAATTGTGGTTCACGCTGCTTTCTGTAGCACGCAAAGGATAAGGCAAAGCATCGTTGATACACGGTTGACCAGCTGACACCACCAGCCTTTGCACTGCGGCGAGAAATGAGATAGAGAAGATTCAACAGTTCCTATAGTTTGGGAAAGTTCTTTGGTTCGATATGCATTCATTTGACGATCAAGAGTTCATCCGGTGAAAGCGGCATGTGGAGTACATCCGTGCGTCCCATCTTTTCTTATGCGAGTTCACGGGTTGATCATCCGTCCGCAGCCGTCTTAGATTGCACGGCGCGCCACCTAGAAGCCGTGGCCATAGGGAATATTCAATGAACATCAACATGTCAGTAAACTTAGTAAATTCAAAAAAAAATTCTTACTGGCACAGCAGAGGCACACACAGATGAGATTACAATACCATGTTGGGTTCCGAAATAAGGCAGTGTTAAAATTAGTGGAACGCAAAAAATAAAGTATAGGAGTATAGGAGTAAACGCATTCGTGCGTTTAAAAAATCATGTTTGGCATCGAACTACGTACGAAATTCCGGATTGTCCCGTCTACTGCGGAAATAAGTTGCACGTAAAGCAGCGAGCGACATTTTTTTTTCTTTTTTTACCAAAGCGCTACGGGGTGGATCATTGTTTTTCTTTAACTTAAGTATTCATGATGAGCATATCGTGTGCTCAGCAGGCACGCCAAGTATACACCTAAGGGTAGTTCATTGTCGAACGTAACGTCGGCCCTCAAGTTCAAGAAGAGACACCAGTTGTCTCGCATTGAAGTCAACGCTGCGATATGGTTTGAACATAAGCTGTCGTGGGCATATTCGCGCAACGCGGAGATGTGTGGGTCATATGTGTATTTGCATAGCTTGCGAGACATAGATGTGTGATTGTTAAATGTTTAATATATCGATTCAAAAGTCTGTAGCCAGATTTATAAGCACGATTGGTGTTGTTTTGGTATGACGCTTGCATTGGATATTTTGTGAAGCAATTAAGAGTGCTGGCGAGGTTCCGTAGCAGAAAACTTAACTACGATGCAGAATGACTCGATTCGATGCCGGAGAAGTTGTGGTTTTTGTTATTTACTTCCATCGAGATATATGATCATCACCAACGCATGCTCATGCCAATATTTCATTTTTTTGTGTCTTCTGGAGTAGAACACCCCGAGCATAAGACATACGATCCTTCACCAAAGAAACCCTCGACTGGAACTCCGACCAGTACGTGAAGCATCTCCAAGTCCGTGGCATGTTGCGAGCTTCACAGCCGCGCCGTGAAGCGTCGCTACCATCGAAACGACGACAGCACACTGCCGGTAGCGGCAAACAAAACACCATCTAAGCCCCCCCCCCTTTTTTTGTTGATTTTATTCGTAAGACCTGAGAAAGATAATCATAAAAACTGCTTCTACTTTAATTTTAGGCATTTATAACCATAAATAGTGCGAATGCGTAGATGATTGGAAAGTGACCCACTTCAGCTGGCAGCGCGAACCGGAAAACAAACAGCCGGGCCACACTGCTCGTGAAAGCTGCGCGGATACGCGAATAATAATTACAGAAAGTTTGTCAAATACTGTCAACGAGGTGCTACGACATCGTCAGCTACAGAAGTTCAAGAACGTTATCGGTATACCTTTACTTACTGCAGCGATGGTTTCGTGGAGTGCGATGGATATATCAACAAGCGCTAGATAGTTTTTGTGCTCCGGGCATCTGCGTTGGGGCTACGCGTAGTACGTACCTTGTTTGCGCATGAACACTGATGCATGCATATTATTCACTGCTGTACATGCTAAAATGTTACCTACATTGCCTTTATTTCATGTAAACATCGATTGACTTGGAATAAAACAATTTACCACCGCAAGTTTGTGTGACCAGTGGGGTCGTTTTGCTCGGCCTGAATGCGGTGTCACTCTCGCACTAGAGTAGGAGGAGGACAAGAACAACAAGACATAAGGCAGGGAGGTTAAGCAGGCACATGCCCAGTTTGCTACCCTGCGCTGGGGTAATGGGAAGAGGGAGCATTACGATGAGAGAGAGAGAGACAAAAAAAGATTGTCATGCAATGGGCTGACGCGTATGCAGCGGTGGCACTACACAAAAGTTACAGGTGTTCACATAGGCCTGTAGTCCTCAAAAAGTGCAAGCCGGCTTTGACTGCCTTTTTTGAGCCAACTAAAGACGTGAAGGGTGTTCCAATATCATCGGCATAAAGAGTAGCCAATCGTCTAATTGTCGCAGTAGATTAGAAAGCTTCTGTCTTTCAGAGGCAAATTGAGGGCAACGGCATAGCAGATGGTCGATGTCTTCTTCGGTGCCGCAGACATCGCATTCCGCACTGTTGGTCAATCTAATGAGGGTTGTATATGCTTTTGTGAAGGCAACCCCCAACCAAAGGCAGTAAAGAAGCGAAGCTTCACGTCAACGAAGTCCGGATGGAGGTCGAAGTTCCAGTCGAGGGTTTATTTGGTAAAGTATCGAATGTCTTATGCTTGGGGTGTTCTACTCCAGCAGACACAAACTACGTGCCAGGTGACGAAGTTGCTTTGCAGCGTCTGTCCTTGACAGAGGAATCAGAAGAATGTGTTCTTCTTGGGGCATGTGTGAGCCGCGTTGTCTGCGTAATCATTGCCACTGATCCCACACTGAACAGGTAGCTACTGAAAATTGACCGCATGGCATGTTTCTGTGACGTGGTGAAGAAGCTTCAAAACCTCGTACGGTAAGTGTTTGTGGCAACCACGTCGAATGACTGACTACATGTTTTGTAGGGCCAGTTTCGAGTCGGAAAATACAGCCCATTTATTCGGTATCTGGGATTTGATGTACTCTAGGACGCCACGCCAAGCCGTAAGTTCTGCCGCCGTAGACGTAGTGACGTGTTGCAGCTTGATTCGCAGAGTGATTCCTCTAGCTGGAATCACCACCACACCGTCAGAACCAGACGCTGTGGTTGAACCATTGGTGTATATGTGCCCGTGGTTACTGTACATTTGATGCAATAGGTGTAAGTTCCATTGTCTTAGGGCTGATGAAGGCAAATTTGATTTTTTCTGTATTCTTGGAATTGAAAGACATGAGTGCGGTAGTGTCAGGCACCACGGAGGATACACCAATTTCTCCGCAGGCGTAAAACCTGACGTAAACAATTCGCGATGCGCACAGGCAATCGCACTGAATTTCGTGTGGGGCCTCTCAATAGCGAGGGTTGCCAAGTGGTGGGAAGGATTCCTAGCATGTTGCCTGAGGTACGTACGCATCGTTTCAATGATGATGTGCGTCATGATCGGGTAGTCCTGTGCAATGGCGATGGTTTCAGACGTCGATGCACAGCGGGGTAAACCAAGGCGTATCCTAAGAGCCTGAGCTTGAATATTTTGGAGTGTGCGCAGGTTAGTTTCGCACGTGTTAGATATTACATGTAGGGCGTACCACAGGAATCCAATAAATAATACCTTGTACAGCTGTAACATAGAATCTACAGACACTCCCCAACTTTTTCCGTCAAGGAACCTGAACAAGTGAGAAATGGTGGTCATTCGATTTTTCACGTAGTTTACGTGTGAGGTACAAGACAGGTTTCGGTGTAATATGACTTCCAAGAACCTATGACTCCGGGTGCATGACACCATTTGCCCGTTAATTGATACGCCGTAAGCGGACGTTGGCTTTCTGGTAAATACCTTGACTACACACTTTCCACTTGCGATTTCGAGCCCCTGTTTGCGTAGGTGGTGCGATGTCACTGATGCTGCCTTCTGAAGTCGAACGCGGAGTAGTGGTCTAGTCACATCTGATGTCCACACGCCGATGTATTCAGCATAAATGGAAACTCGTACGCCTCTTGGCTGCTCGCCAACTAGCCCAGTGAGTGTTAGGCTGAATAACGTCGGGTTTAGCTCTCCGCCTTGCGGGACTCCTCGGCTACCGTATTACTCATGTGTCGGGCCATTCTCTGTCTGCACGTGAAATAACCTATTGGGTAGGTAGCTCTGAACTCGCATATATACGTTGCCACCAAGAGTCCTTTAATGCGCTGAGAACGGCTTTGTGGGTAACATTGCCATAAGCCCCTCTAATGTCAAGAAACAGAGCAGCAGATAATAGTTTACAGATCTTCTAGTGCTCTACATGTCACCAAGTCAACTACATTGTAAATTGATGAGCGGCCTCCTCTGAGCCCGGACATGGCATCTGGATATATTTCGTAGAACTCTAAGTACCATTCCAGGCGCGTTAAAATCATTATTTCCATAACTTTTCCCCACAGCTCGCGAGGGCGATCGGGCGGTAAGAGGAAATGTCCAAAGGTGACTTGTCGACTTTGAGAAGTGGAATCAGGTGACTTGACTTCTATTCTTGTGGAACTATGCCAGTTTGCCAGGCGTCCTTGTATAGCACTAAGAAGGCCCTCCGAGATTGATCTCCTAGGGTGACATAGAGCGCGGTATAGGTAATGCCGTCAGGTCCTGGCGCTGAAGAACGTCCACACAAAGCAAGCGCAGCCTTTAGTTCTTCCATTGAAAATGGACAGTCTATTCGGGGACCACGTGAAGATGCAGAACAGTCGGGCGTCCTCATCCCAGCTGAAGTTGCCCGGCAGGCAATCCTTCGACAAAAAGATTCTGCGACGTCAATCTCTTCGCAACGTAAGTGAAGTACCAGAGATTCAAATTGGTAGCGCTGAGTAATGGTTGTACGAAGACCCCTGACCCCAGATTAGTGACAGAGGCTTTCTGGGATCCAAGGACTCGCAAAAATATATTTATCGTCGCTTATCTAACTTGTTAATGTGACGCTGAATTTTTTTTGTGCGTTGGGCCACTCTCAGATAATCAAAGGACTTCGTGTGTCTCTAACGCCATTCTGCATGACGATGAATCACTCGGAGTTTCTCTAGTTCAGTGTTCATATCACTGCGAGATGAGCTCACCGGAAGAGAACGCATGGTGGACTGTGGGTGACTAACATCCACATGAATGTAATAAAGTAACGTAACAATAGTTTGTTAAAAACACTCACCTTCTTGGAACCTAACGAAGTGAGTGTGTCATCCGGGCATATTTGAAGATACTATGCAGCATCTCAGTATTTGTCTGCGAGCTAAAAACTCGTAACAGAGTATGTGAGACGCGTGATTCGAAGGTTGTGGATTGGGTCCTCATAGGTTATTATGGCGACGCTCATAACGCACCCATTTTTTCCCAGATTGCAGCAAAGATATCACACGAAGTAACTCAGCAGCAGCATTAAGATGTTTGCTCGGGATTTTATGGTGCTACATTTTGCTGAGTAATTTAACCATTCTGCTCTTATTTTGTGAGTGCCAACACCGTCTCTTTGCCTGCTGTGCGCATTATTCGAGATGGTGGACGAGCACGTGGCCTAGCGGAGGGAGCCAGAATATTTGAGGGGGTGGGGGTGAGAGTCGTATTCCACAATCTCCTATCTTGTCCTTAAGTCACATTCGGGTATAATGTTGGCTAATGGCTACGCTTCATAACGAGTGATTGTGAGTGAGAACGGTGTTGCAGGTGATAAAAAAGCCGATAATACAGTCCTGTCGCGCTTGCTTTGAATGCACGTTCCAATATGGTCTTAGGGTGTAGCGAAATTATTCGTCGCCCAGACGTGAAAGAGAGACGTCCGGTTTTTGCCAATTCTAGCAGCGAACTGCCCTGACCACGTCCCTCGATTTCACCTCTCTTTCCTCTTCTTCAATAGAGTGCGGCACGCTCCAAGTTCCTCCGTTATTTTTGCGACATCCTCCCAGGGGGCCCATGATGAATCACACGCGTCGAAGGTGAATCTTCCGTGGTAGCAATATGGCCTGACAAAAGTGGGTGGCTCACTGGCATGCTTTCCGCTGGCCAAGTGCAGGGTGTTGGCGATGACGAACCTTGCGTTGCGATACATTTTCTTTCAAAAGCCTCAAGGTGGAGATATGGTATCGTAGCGAGATGTCTCGATCCGTCAGTAAGCAATTGGACGGTGCGAAGCGCTTGAGCTTGTCGGGATCGCTGTTCCGACATCTTTGTGGTGTAATGCCCAACTGAGTTGCGTAACGGGACAGTTTATACGGTTGGACGGTGGTCCCAGTGTTGAGTCAGGCTTATAAGCCTCATGGAGTTTCTCCAGCTGAACCATATATGTATCCTCTCCGCGGGATGGCTTATGATGTAAGTGAGGCAAGTAGTCCGGAGAGTTTCCCTACGCCAAGTTGCCCTTATCGCTGACATTGTCCTCGAAGGAGCTGTTGCGCTCATTGCGTTTCTTGTGTGTTCTGCGGTCGAAACATTCTTGAGCGGGCTTCGGCAGTTGATGAACAGCACGTAATTTCTTGCACGCCGCTCTCCTTGCTTCCGGTAGCGTCTGAGCTTTGCGGTCATTGATTTGCGACTGTCGTACACCTGTGCGTACTTGAGACCGACAATTATAAAGCACATATTGTTCCTGGCGTATTTGAGAGCATTGTACTCGACGTTATGAATGGCGAAGACGTGGCCAGGGCCGGTCTGTAACAACTCGGGCAAGGCCCGCGTTACACCATGGCGCTGCTGATGACGAAAACTTGTGCATTCACGACGACTGTCGACTCGCTTGCCTGGCATCTCAGATTGTTCCATGTTCCTGCATCTGGCCACGGCGTCATCAAGTTGATGCCACTTATTTCCCTGCTCGAATGCATATTGGAAGTGATGCTTGTCAAGGGTTCTAGAATACGTTCCATCGATTCCGATAGCATCGAAAGGTGACAGTGATGATACGCCAATGTTCGTAGCGGAACTGTGACTCACGGCAAACAGCGCACTAGACTGGGAGCAGAAGTCAGACTTCAAAGGGCCTTGAACCATCCATCCAAAAGTAGTTTCAATTGCTGTTAAGCTTCTGCTGATGCGATAGATTTTCCCAATGGCAACTTGCCAATATGCGTCAGATGCGATGGGGACACTTATCTCTTCAGGTTGCCACGCATTTGGTTGACGGGTTAACGGCTGGCAACTGCGTTGTACCCCCGTTCGTTGAGCCAGTGCAAAATGTTGGGGTAGAGCGGTGGGCTTGTGACATAGCGAATTCCAAGAATCGTTAACGCTTCTAGGGTTATCGCTGAATCGTTGAACTGGCTTCGAAGCCGCACGTTGACACGCTTGGTGCAGAGTCGCCTTCGTGACTTGGATCTTCCAAAAGTGTCAAGGGAGGGCTCTTCGTTTTTTATGACGGAGCACTGAAGCATCCTTGCCAGGTCTGCACGAATGTAGGTGCTCTGACTGCCACTGTTCAGCAGTGCCCGCACGAGGAGTCAGTGGTCTCCAGACTCAGCCCAAATTAAACCTGTCTGTAACAAAACGTGAGTGGACTGAACGTGACTCTGGGTGGTAGTGAACATTCGCGTGGTTATTGGTGTGATTGAGAAAAGGCTGTGGATCCTACGTTGGGGTGCGGATCTTCAGCTGGGCGTGATAACTCGCAGAGGATGGTCGTGTGGGGTCACTGGCGCGTACCACATATAAGATTGAATGACTTCCTGCACATTCTAGCGACGTGGTTTCATGTTCTACAGCGGAAGCAACAATTTGTGTACTGTAGCCTTGCCTTCTCTTCAGCCGATGGGTTGGCGTTGCAAGCAGTAATGTTGTGATCCTTGCTGTGGCAAAGTAGTCACACCAGTCTAACAAGCAAGGTAGACCCGGTTAGTGCTGACACTGGTGGTATACGTTCCACGGAATACACTGCTTCAGATATCTGGCTCCTGGGTTCATCTTGCGACGAACGACGAGACTGTAGCTGGCCCTCCTCCCGGATTCCCACTTGAATGCGTAGAAACGTTTGTAATCCCACGGCTATCCACGTTCGCTCTTCAACGGTTTCGGTGATGCAGGAGGCGCAGTTAGATTCCTTGCAGTTCTGCCTGTACGTAATGGCCAGATCCTCTGGCATACAACGCATCAGAACCCGGTTGAAGACCACGGCGTACTGGTCGGGCGCAACTCTGAGGCCTTTCAGGGCTCTAACGTTGAACTGCGCACTATCGTGCAGCACACGAATGTTTGAGACCTCTGACGGGCTTTTCACGGGGCTTAGCGCAAGGAGATGATTAGCATGCTCGTTCAAAAGCAGATAATGGCGTCCAAAGTGGTCCATGAGGATCTTGATTGCAAGTTCGTAATTTTGCTCCGCTAGACGAATGCCTCCGACAGCTTGCTTCGCGCTCCCAGTCAAGTAGCTGAGGAGGTACTTAAATTTTTCGATGCGTGACAGCTCGGTATATTTGTGGATGGTAGCGTCGAAATAGTCCCAAAAAGACTGCCATCCACGGATACTACCATCGGAAGTCAGTATCTGTAGCTTTGGTAGTTGACCTAAACGCTGACGGTACCCTCTCACCTGGCCTGCTGCGTCGGCGGAGTTCGGAGATGAGAGATAACTAGGCCAAAGCTCAATTGCTTGGGCCTGCGTACGCAGGTCCAAGCAACTGCATACAGTGAGAATATTCTCGTTGTATTCTTGCGCCGTTCCTACTTTGTGGTCGAGAATTTCTTCATATGTGGTCACAAGGATAATGTCATCGAGCTTCGACAGTACTGCCTCCTTATCTTTGAGATAATTCACGTGGCCGTTAATCTGAGAGGCGTCAGGATCCGGTTGCTGCAGGAGATCTGTTGGAAGTGCCAGAGGTCGGTTGATATTAGATCTGATTGAGCCGCACTTCTTCCGAAGGTGGTCAGAGTTCACCATGGCCGTAACGTGAAAGGAAGTCTCTCGAAGGGCAGTCTCGGGTTTCGCGGAGCCAACATTGTAGCGAAATGACTCGTCGCCCAGACGTGAAAGAGAGACGTCCGTGTATTGCCAATTCTAGCGGCGAACTTCCCCGACCACGTTCGCGTGCCCTGATTTCCTTTCTGCTTCCTCTTCTTCGATAGAGTGTGGCACGCTCCAAGTTCCTCCATTATTATTTTGCAACATGGGGATGGCGTGGTGGCTGCTCTCACAAGGAAGCACTAGAATCGCTGTCGTGCCACAGTTTGGCTCAGCTATGTGTGAACCTAATACGAACTTGCTTCTTAGCGCGAGATGCTATTATAAAGCGCGCTTTGCGAAAATTTGGCGTTTGGCCTAGTCTGGTGCTATTGATTGTGAGCGAAAAGTTCCCATTGAGGGTAGGACCACCGTTGTTTCAAAAGTATTCAAGTGAATAATGGCAGCATCTTTTGTTTTTCTTTTTCAAAAACGACACCCTCGTAAAGAAAAAAAGTGCCGCCATATCCACGAAGTGAATGATGATGAGTGGGCGAAGCTCCGGAGGTAAACCTGGTAAACCATGAATCCTCTGTACATTTTGCCCACTCGATTTTATTACATCGCTCCCCCTAGCGTACGTCGCCGCACTAAATCGAACGATTGCCTTCAACCAATGACACGCGCCATATGTGACATCATTCCTATTTTATAAGATCTCGCGTCTTTCATCAACTACAAGTACCGCTTTCTAGTTTATAACATCTTGCATCTTTTCATCATCAGCTACAAGTACCACCATCTAGTAAACACTACAAGAACTAAACGAGAGGTGGCTACATACAGGAGATGGTACCGCCATCTAGTGAACACTGCAAGAACTAAACTAGAGGTGGCTACATACAGGGGACGGTACCGCCATCTAGTGAACACTGCAAGAACTGAACTAGAGGTGGCTACATACAGGGGACGCACAGCCCACGCCCTAAGGAGCTTCGCCCCTAAAACTGCTTGCTGCTACGCGCAAACCAATTTGTCGTTGTACCTTCGGCACCTCGACCACAGAGTCTGCAGGCTCTGAATTACGACCTGACGGCTAGCTGCTCCGCTTGTTGCCGCACGCTCACGAAGATACAATAAAAGTACGAATGGTCACACCTTACCGCCAACATCGCTCGTTACGTGAGGGCATGCAAGACTGTCAGGGATGCAAGACACCACCTACAGACCACATCGCCGACTATTCCAGCAAATCAGTATGGAGTTATTGGGCCGCTTCCGACATCGAGTGTCGTAAACAAGCGGGTCCTCTTATCTACCACCTCACCCGCTAAGCCGAAAAGAGGGCCTTGCCCAAAGGCAGGGCCACTGAGGTAGCCAAGTACTCGGCTGAAAACATTATTCTGCGTTATGGGGCCCCAGTGGTCCCCATCATCAAAAGATGAACGGGTTTCACTGCTGACCTTACTCAGGCGATCTTAAAATTGTGCCAAACAAGCCACCGCCACGCTACAGCCTCGCGCAGAGACGAATGGCTGCATCGAGCGTCTAAATAAGATCATCGCCGACATACTCGCTATATACAGGGGGGAGGGGGTCAAACGTTGCCAGGTCACTATCCCGTGTATATTTAGAGAAGCGCAGCCTGAAAACTTTTGAACGGGACTGTAGGTCGACATCGAACGCAAGACGTGGGATGCCACGTCTTATGACCTTCCCATGCATCATGGCCATGCAAGAGAAAATACAAATGACGTCATATAGGTTGCTTTAAAATAGGAAACCGTATATGGCTCTCGACGCCATGCTACCCAACATCACCGATGAAAAAAAAACCATGAAGCGATCACATCAAACAGAAGAAACCAAAAATGCCAGAAAAAGACTGACAGCCGTCAATGGAACCTTCAACGACGCCTCGTAGGGTAACATCCCGGCAACCATGTCTAGGTCTGGACGCCGATACGCCGACGTGGACTATAGGAGAAGATTTCGTCGATAATGTCGTTGCATACTAAGCCAGTGATTTTTGGTTCCGCGAAGGTTTTTCAGCGTTTTCTAAAAGCAACAGGCGATCACAAAAAAGATATTTTTTGCATTGGTTTGGATATTTTAGGGTCAATGTTTTCTCATTATGTCCGTGTGTCATTGTGTTAAAACTGATTTTATAAAGTGACACTTTCACCCTATGGGCACGTCTGTATTTTTATACAAAATGTCCAATAAAAAGTTCCTTTTGATTTATATGTGAAGTTAGACGTCCCAAAACCACCATATAATTATGAGACACACCACAGTGGAAGGCTCCAAAAGTGACGACCATATCTGGTGTTTTTCAATGTGCACTGACTCTATCGAAGTATACACGAACCTCTACCATTTCGTCTATATCTAAATGCGACCGCCGCTGCCGAAATTGAACCCGCAACGTTCGGATCAGCAATAGAGCGCCTTGACCACCGATCCACCAAGTTGGACGTGCTCCTCAAACAGAGTTTCGCCTTGACAAGTCTGCTACTGCCTTCGTCCACGTCAGGGGCGTAGCCAGAGGGTGGCAAACCAGGCCCGTGTCCACCCCCCCCCCCGCCGCAATTGTTTCCGCCATGGCATAGAGAGCGAAAAATGACAATTTCAAAGGGGTACCCCACCTGAAATTAAGGTGCCTCCCCCCCACCCCTCGTAAAAAAATTTCTGGCGTACGACCACGTACGTGACACGCATCACTCGTGTTGACGCCGATGGGAGACCCGCATATGGGATTTTGGTGAATTTTGGAGCTTGACAAGACATTTAAGGCTTTTTCCTAGATTATGTATGCCCTTTCGCAGCAACCAAGAAACTCATGAGTATACCACCCTTCAATACTATCTTATTTGAGCACCGATTAAGTGTTAATCGTGTTATGGGAGAGACATAAATGTGGATCCAGTAGCGAAGACATTTTCGATTTGTATTGAAAATATTTCTTTCCTCCACCACTTTTCCTTCCTGTATTCGGACACTCGCGCTTTATCGCGCAGAATGAATTATATTTGTCTTTCTGGTCGTACATGATTATGAAGGTTGTGTTGTGTACGTATGCGTCAGATACTCATGGTCCCGGCCATCACAGATGCTGTTGTGTGATTCACGATAGCTTTCATAAAGGCGATGAATTTTTTTTATTGTCTTGGTAATCTTGATACTGAATAACGTGGTTCCGTGCACACATACTGGAAGTAGCCATTAACGTCTTGTCCGTGTCTGCAAGTGCAGACACCAAGGCATGTTTTATTTTCACGTCCGCGACAGGGCTAGAAAGGGGTGAAAAATATGGTGTTTGCTGTAGAGATCAGTTAATAAGTATACCAAATATTCTATTGTTTACGGCAGCAGGGAACAATACCAACGTGAGACTTGTAAATTTTTGACTGAACGAGAAGAAGTGCTGCATTTCTTTGTAATGTAAATTCTTTTCGTGTTCTTTATTTGGATATATAGTTTCTTCATTCATGCGTGTTTAAAGCATTTGCAGAATATATAAGTTCTGCCACTACCGTCTTGTCTAGTTGATTAAAAAAATAAGGTTCGCGTCATATTACAGCTTCTTGTTCCGCTTTCATATTTTCATCACAAGAAGAAAGAAAGAGGAAAAATTTCATCACGAAAAAAATTTCTCAGTGAGGCGAGATGGGAACTCGCGTACCAACAATCTGAAGCTAAGCGTCGTATCAAATTATGTTGTCTCTATTGTTTTGGGACATCTGACGCATTTTCAAGTCACCATTCTTAATCATAGTGTGATTTCAACAGCCCTTGAAAGCGACATATGCGTTGTATACTCTTTGTTCTTTGACGAAGGCTGTGGCAAGCCCGAAATGTTAGGCATAAAGGTAGTGCTCTTTCGTATATGTAACCACTTGTTATTTTATACGCGTAATAATATATACACGTTGTTTGTCGTACGTGAAACCAGTTCGCAGGACGTTTGCAGTTGTGTCGTCCACTTGGCGAATCGCGATTGACGTCATCGCATGGCTAACATAGTATTATGGCTTGAGATAGGTCCTACTATCAGTATCATGACATGCGTGGCCAGACATACTCGATGAAGGGACATCATGATATCATGGAGATGTTTCAAAAAGCCTGCAATATACTATAGAGCACGCTTTATTTGATGCGTAGGTCTCACAAGATGGATGACAGAAGACTTGATGTCAATGAAATGCATGTCATCCACTGCATGATTTGTAAGGTACAAATTGTAATATGAAAATGAAGACGATGTGATTGCTTCATTAACAACGTATATACCAGAATATGCAAGCATGCATGGCAAAATTAGATAAGTGTGGGTGAATATTAGGAGCTAATGAACTAATAATCTTAGTAGTAGCACATTATGAGCGCTGTCAGGCCTGATAAAAATTTATGAAGCAGTTCAAGGTTGTTTCAATCAAGAACACGGTATTGCTTACAACGTTGGGACTCTTACACGTTCTGAGAGAGTAGTAAAACTTCGCCGTAGTTGACATGTTTCTGCAGTAAAAGAAATAACATAATACAAACATTAATTACAGTGCACCTAAAATTTCGAGTCAGTACACAAAATTTATAGCATTGATTAAAAGGAACACTCATTGATTCAAAAGGAACACTCATTGAACACTCAAGCTTTTCGCCGACGATTGTATTATTTACAAAAAATTGAACTCTCCTTCGGACCACATTTCTCTTAGCAGTGCCCTATTATCAGCATCTAATTGGTGCACGAAATGGCAGATGACCCTAAACGTTAAAAAATCGGCTTTGTTAAGAATATCGCGTAAACAAACGATATCATATTTTGACTACACTATTGACGACACACCACTAGCTTCCCTAAAACAGCATAAGTACCTAGGACTAGTGATTTCTAATGATCTTTGATGGGAGGCGCATGTTAACGATCTTACATCTTCAGCCTTTAAAAGATTATTTTGGCTAAAAACACGACTACGTTTCGCACCACCGCAAACAAAGCTATCAGCCTATAAAACCTTACTCCTCCTTTTATTAGAATACGCCAACTTAGTCTAGCTCCTGGCAACAAAGAAGCTAATTAAAAATCTAGAACGGGTACAAAGGAAAGCAGTCAGATTTACCTATAATAAATACAGTTTGTTCGACTCACCCTCTGAACTAATCGCAAGAGCCGAGCTACTAAAATTATGAAATCGCGCTAAACTCGCACGCCTAAAGATGCTCTCGCAATTTATTAATAAGCAGCTAAACATGATGATGTTAGATAACATGATGAAACAAGCGCTAAAAATACACACACTCAGAGAAGACACCGACAAGCGCTTGCCTGTGTCCTCTCCGAGTGTGTGTATTTTTAGCGCTTGTTTCATGATGAACCTTTACCAACACGCCCAACTTGCAGTCATCTTAGATAACATATTTTTTTATCTTCATTTTCGTAGAACAAGATAAACATCGCGAGATGTTGTGGAGTTCATTGTACCTTTTTCGTTGAAGTCTTTCTTCTGTCAGATTAGATAATCTCTTCATGAAGTCTACCAGTTTTATTTCATTTTATTGGTGGCCGTTCGTTCTAAACACAAATGACGTTCGATGGTCATCATCACTCACATACGCCATAAGGGAAATTCTCTCTAAGAGCTAGCGCAGCTGATCACTCTCACTCTAAAGATGGCATAACTTAAAAAATAAGGGGGTGCTACTATAGTTGTGCGCTCTTATTTTTTAAAGTTCGGTCGTCACGAAAGAAAGTAATCAAATGCGCTAGCACTTAGAGATGACTGATGTGTGACAATTGAGAAGTATTTGTGAATAGAACGAATAGCCGTCAATAAAAAAATTAAAAAGGCTGACTTAGTTGTGCCATGACCTATTTGCGTAGTTGTGTTAACGATTATAGTACTGCGTATACCCTAATACGGAGCAATTAAGCGACGTTGTACGCATGTACACAGTCGGCAAAGTTATGTGCTTTACTTCTATGCAATTTTTATATATTATCGGAATGACTACGTTCAACTGAGCTCAATCGGTACTGAATAACCAAGCGAAGGCAGCAAGTTACTAAAACAATCCCCATTTTAATCATATAAAGCAATGAGAAGTATACTTACATTAGTATCATTGTTATGAGGACGATTAGGACAAACGAAGAATTTGCTGCGAACATTGTAAGGCTTGGTTTTGTACCTTCTCCTTCGTTTATGGAGAGCACGATTCTAGAAATCTGGAATGTTTTCATGAGCTATAGTGGTGACACTGAACACAGGATTCACCCAGCTTGTCTCCTGTTTTTCAGTGACGTAATTTTTCTAAAAATGGAGAGGAAACTGGCCAGCGCACTCATTCCCCTGTATCAATAATTGTTTGCATCACATTTCTGAAAGTATACGCTCCTCACACGTGCAGTATGCGCCAACACATGGGTGTTCAATTTTCACTGCGTAAAGCAGAGCGAACAATAGCGCGGCAATGCGTCAAAGAGTAATAATGCACAATGCCCTGCATAGCATGCTGCACAATAAAAGCTATTTGGTTTCCGCAAAAAAAATGTTGGTAATAGATGAAATCACAGAAAAATCGAATCCGTACCTTTTGTGTAACACCTTGTCAGCATGAAACTAGGGGGCTACATTTGCGTACTATTACATATATTTCAGGCCTGGCCAACACTTTTATGAAGAAAAATGTAAGTATTCATTCCACATATTCATTCGTGACTTTTTTAATATTGCGTGGCATAACTACAAGGCCCGCTCTAGTGTTCATACGGAATACACTTTGCTCTATTCAAAACAGGGATAACATCCACCGTCGTCAGACGTAAGAAAAGGCAGTTTCGCACTAGTCATACCAAGCCTGAAGGAAATGCGCAGCTGAGCAGTATTCTTTGTCCCTGTTCGGTTTTCTCTTTCTTTCCTTCTTGTTTTAGGGGTGTAGCTTCTTATAGCGGCACCCATTCGTCCCTCGTAGTCGTAGTAGTAGTCGTACTGTGTAACCAGTCTTACGTTTTGACCTACAAGGTGGTGCCGGTGGGAGATTTCTTCTGTGCGTTGTTGAAAATAAAAAATTCGCAGCGTGCGCGTTAGTAAAAGCAGACTTCTCCTGTCTCTCATTCCCCCTTAGCAGCCATTGGCATGCACATTCAGCACTATCTGACAAGAAAGGGTTGCTACGTACGTTATACTCGCTGGGCGTAACCTCCTTGGAATTAGAAAGGTTTAGCGGGCGTTGGGCCCCAGTGCCATGAATACAGTGAACTAGTATATACCATGAACTCGAGGTGGTTAAAGGTGGGAAGTAGACACGGAGCGTAAGCCGTAAGAAAGTGTGCGTGTGCCTTCTCTCGTTCAGTCCTTGGAATACCTGGTGGATGGCGGTGCTTCTATTTGAGGAATATATGATGAAAAGATGCCAAATGGTGGTACTTGGAGTGTTGAATAGGTGGACGAACGGACACACCGACAGATGCATGGACGGACGCACAGATGGACGTGTGGACGCACGAACAGACGCACGCACGGACGGGTGGATGGGCGCACGGGCTGCCACACAGACGCACGCATGGACGGACGGAAGGAAGAACGAATGGACGGACGGATGCTTCGCCCCACTCTCCATCATTCACTCCGTGTATATGCTGCCTTTTTTTCATCTTTTTTCTAACTTTATTTCGGTTTATTTTATTTTTCTTTCTGATTTTTTCTCGCTCTTGCTCTCTCTTTCTCTTTATATTTTTATCATGCTTGCTTTATTTTTTTTTATTACGTGGTTCTGCATGCGTTACACCAAGAGCCGACCGCTTACAACAACCGGGCACTGAAGTCCTTGCCACTCAATATCATCATCAAGGCACTTGAAGAACAAATGCTCGTTGAACAACCGCGAATGTCTATAACCACCAATAAAAGGCGATAAAGTAAGAAATGACCTGAGTGCTTCTATTCTCAAAGGTATACTCTCATTCGAATTATATATTATAGAGTATTGGCCAATTATTCGAATGACGCGTCGGATTATTAGTCAGCTGCCAGCTCATAATAAGATTGCGTGCTACGTGACGCCAACAGAAAAGAGAAGAGTGTTCTACATTCGCTGTAGCGGCGCTCACTGACGCTCCCACGTTTAATGAGCGTATATCCCGTAAAGCGGTCGGAGGGATGAACACTGCCGTACATCAGGGATAACAAATCGGACGCGTTATTCAAAGGTCGCTGGATTGGTCCCTACAGGGTCAAGGTATGTTTTGGTCTACTTTTATTGTTCGCATTACAATTACTTGTAATAATGCCCCCTACTTTTTGTGGCATTATTGTCTGTTAGTTTTGGGAAAAAATTACGCGGACCCTGATAAAATAAAAATGGACTTTCACAAACACACACACACACACACATACACACACACACACACACACACACATATATATATATATATATATATATATATATATATATATATATATATATATATATATATATATATATATATATATATATATATATATATATATTGTAACGAAGAGAGAAGAGACAACACGTGATTCTGGGCTTGCTGTTCTTATTCTGCCTCTTCTTCCTCGTTCACCTAGCATGCGCGTCTGTGCCAGAGTGCCAGTTTCAGTCTTCGTCATCACACTCGGCCATGACTGCAAGCATTATCGATGGGCCACACGACAATGTTCATGTGGGTGAGGCTATCAGCAGCAGTTGACATTGCTTCAGGTGGGCGGTGTCGGCTGCATCGTCGTGGTCGGCCCCGACCACGCTGGAATTTTGTCGAAATTGGCTCCGGTGGCTGACACTGGCTATGTCGCCTGGGTCGTTCGACATGTCGTGGTGGGGACTGGGTCCTGGTTGGTCCCTTTATAAATGATGACTCCGCGGGACGACATTGACTGTCGCGTGGCAGTCTACAGCCTCGGCCATGCTGCGACTTTTCAGAGAAAGCAGTTCGACTTCGATTTTGCTTTGGTGGACTGAGCAGGCATTCTCGTGGTACAAGTTTCCTGAGGTGGTGTGGTTTTCTTGGAGATGGTTCTGGCGGGTGGCCCCGACTGGATCGACATGGTGGCAGGTTGATCACAGAACGCTTTCCTTTTTCCCACCACATTTTAGAAAACAGGGCAGGAAATGGTGGATCCAGCAACGAAACAAGTAGCATCATACGCATCCGTCTGCGCAACTTTCGGCGGATCGAGGGAAGTTTTTCGGGGCGAATAGACATCTTCGCTAACTTGGGGTTAAGTTCTCGTGCTGACCTGTGGCGTGGCTCCTGCGCCGTGACTTGCGTAGTCCGTGACTTGCGCAGCCTTGTCGCGATGGGGCTCCCAGACGCTATAAAGTCAGTGATTCTTGATGCCACGCTGCGTACTGGCGGGAGTTCCTCGACGGAAGCCGTTCAGAAAATCGGAGTCTCTACTGATTCAGGCAGTGCATGCGTCGCACGCATATCCTCTTCCGCCTAGTCAGATGGGATGTTATTAGACTCAACGGAGAGACCTGTCTCATTAGGTGGTAGAATGTCCAGTAGGATGAAAGCCAGTGCCTCTAAGTCGACCAGACGACCTGCGTGGGGGCCTCTTGCGGAGCGTCGCGCAGAGCTTGCCATTAGGGACCCGCCAGACACAGCTGCACCGTCGGGCCGGTGCTTCTCAGGAGCTCTAAATACTACAGCAGAAATGCCTGTGCAAAGCAGAGTTACACGATCGTGATTGTTCCCTACATCTTGGTCACCTAGAGATGACAGGATGGTAGGGGCTCGAATTGCATCCTCTAGGTCGGGCTTTTCGCGAGTTCCGTCCTGAGAGAAGGTCGACTTGCATGGGCAGGTGGCACAGGGAATCGGACCGAAAGCGGCTATGAGTTTGAAGCTGCACTCCGCCCATAACTGCTGCTTCCAACCTTCATACCGGTGCCATGCCGCTGCACCTTCCCGAAGAAGGCGGTCTATGGCCACATACCATTTCTGATTCTCTGTCCACGCCGCGCGCCTGGCTAGCGCGTTGACGGTTGCCACCCAGCTGTCGGCGTCGTTCCGGTACCCGTAGAATTCCGGTAGTTTGCAGACGGCTGGTGATTGTGGGGTCGCAGGTGGCAACGCAGAGATCACCGACGCGAAGCAGTCGAGCTGGTGTGAGAGCTCGATGAGAGAAGACCGAAGCTGCTTGCGTTGCTCCGACGTGCTTACCTCAAGTTCGTATGAGGCAGCTACATCCAACACTGCGTTAATGTTACACAATAATGGCAACATTGTAGGAGCTTGCTCGGCGATCAACGCTGTCAGTTCGCTAGTCTCGACGCGGAGTAGCGCGATGGTACGCCGCAGGTCCGCGGTGCTGTCGGGCGTTAAGCCCGAATAGTCACTGATCGTGGTCTTTGAGTAAGTAGCAATTGCAGAACTCACCCCACTGAGGTAGACGAGCAGGGAGGCATGGACGGCGTTGCGTGGCGGCTCGTTTGTTGAAAGAGTACCACAACAGGAATGTAGGCCATGGGAAACGTGAGCGGCATCCCCAAGGGACAGGAGCCAGTGTGGATCGCTGCCGTGAAACGTTGGCAGGGTTTCAATCAGGTCATGGCCTAGAACCCCAGGGGAGGCCTGGACGCCGTCCACAGATGGTCTGAAGGGTGGCTGAAGCGGCGGGTGGGACTCCATCGCTAAGGAAGCGTGAACGGCGTTGCTTGATGGAGAAGCCCGCGCTGCCGACGAACCACGAAGACACGTACCGGTGGCTTTCTGCAGAGGGTTGACTTGTCGGACTGCACCATTGCAACGGAGAGAAAAGAGACAACACCTGGTTCTGGGGCAGCTGTTCTTATTCTGCCTCTTCTTTCGCCTCCTCGCTCGCCTAGCATGCGCGTCTGTGCCAGATTGCCAGTTTCGGGCTTCGTCATCACAATTTATATATATATATATATATATATATATATTTGACCTGCTGTGTTTGCATAAATCTATACCATGCCTCGAAAGCGTGCGAATCCTCTAATTGACGTAATACAAGCGTGGTTCGCAGTGCTACCATCAGTCACCCACCAGGCTAATACTTCGCTGATGGGCACCCTGCCGCGGTGGTCTAGTGGTTAAGGTACTCGGTTGCTGACCCTCAGGCCGCGGGATCGAGTCCCGGCTGTGGTGGCTACATTTTTAATGAACGTGAGAATGCTGTAAGCCTGTGTGCTCAAATTCGGGTGCACCTTAAACAACCCCAGCTGGTCGGAGTTTCCGCAGCCTTCTATGACGGCGTCTCTCATAATCATATGAGTTTTTCGGGACGTTAAACCCCACATATCAATCAATTCGCCCAAGCGTAGCACCCTCACCTGTCGCCGTGGCCGGTCAGTCAACTTTTGCTTTCACGCACGCTCTTTTGTTCGGGAGACTACTCGGCAGGCCACACCAAAGAGGAGATCGAGCGGCCGTGTCACAGGGATTGGTGCACCCACGAGCTGTTCGAAGCATTCAAGATTATTACTACAAGTAGGTGCGTTAACGAAGTTTTGATATCTCTCGTTGATTGTGAGCTGCAATTTTTAGATGCCACTTTGTGACGTAGGCGTATCATTGTCCAATGAGCTTGATTGATCACATGCTTACTGCATATGCGTGAACATTAAACCTTTAAACGTTCAGTTGTGAGTCTGCGCGCGTCCTGTCTTTCAGTAGTCATCGCCCATGTTCAAAAACGCAGTGTACAGGCTTCTAAACCTACTACCACGACCTGGTGCTTCTGGCAGTCTCGTGGTAAAGACACTTCATCTGGTGATACGTATCTAGCGATACGTATCTTTAGTTTTAAGGTAATCAGCGAAAGCGAATTAGTGACACTGAGATAATTTACGAAGAGGCGTTAGGGACAGGTAATTGAATAGTTCTTAGTGAATATTACAAGTTGTCATATGAGGTGTGTGGTGAATAGTCACACCATGTTCTTTTGTTTACCTATTCAATATTCACTTACCAAATACCCACAGCACTTTCACAGCACTTTCAAAGCGCTCTCACAGAATCATATGCATTTTGTTTGAGTCAGAAATTATAGGTGGTTGTGATCGAGACCCTGCTGTTTTTTTTTTTCAACCAACTTAGCATATGTAAGTCATAATGCTGTACGTGGCGCCACATCTGGAAAAGTAAATCTTCCCCATTGACCGTTATGGCTACGAGTGGCACTCCCGGCATGTGAGATATATGCTTGATAAAGTGAAGTTCGAACAGCCTCCGTTGCTGCATTGATGAAACATGCTGGTAAAGCATGAAGCATAACTTAAAGGTTGCAGGTACGGTTTTTACTGGTCGACATGCAGCAGTATTAGCATACTCAATGATTTCTTACCGCGCACAGAAATTCATTTCTGACACGATTAAAAGGCTGCATTTATTGCGTTCCAGACTCCCTTCGTTTCAATATCTCAATTGAAACTCGGCTAATGAGCATTCAACTTGTGCCAAGTTTTCTCCATTCGGAAGAGAATGGGCACGCCTTTTATCGTGACTGGCTTTCACGTATAAAAAGAAACTACCCCCATGTCGACAATTAAAAGCTTACAAATTTGATTTCAGTTCTTCAATGTAACTTTACGTAAACCACCAGGCATTGCCGCTTCCATGTGAAGTCCGTGAGCAAAGACAGCAGATAACTTAGTGTCGTAGCATTGTCATTGAAAATCAGTAATTTTTTAGAATATACATTTATTATAAAGACATCACACAACTACTTTGTAGGCATTCGCGCCTAAACTAGGAAAATAAGTAAGAAACAAAGATATACCAACCGGTGCAAATGATTTTACGCATTGCCACACAGTTGTCGTCAATCACGAAATTTCGTTTTTGAGTTACGGACGTGCCACATAATATTGTAGGTGACATCTATCATAGCGAATTGCTATGATAGATGGAATCTTGCCGGAATGGTCGTCTGCAGACAAGCAGACGCTTTCGCAAACGCTCAATGTGAGTAAGGTTTATTTGTTTTTGATTCCAACACAAAATAAGCCAGAAGATAAAACTGTTACGTTTGTTTGTTTTAGCTATTTCTCTACGTGAGGTGACGCATTGTTGCGTAAAAGCCGTCCAGAAGTGTTCTGATTCTCGGACAGCATGGGCCCTTTGCTGTCTTCTAAGAAGTCTACCTAGACTGTCTGCGTGCTGTCTAAGAATTGGAACACAGCCACAGGCTCACATGCGCGCGTACGTAATGCTCGTCCTCAAAGCGCAGTTTCTCCCGCTCTGTTAGCGCATGAGTAACTGTTTCTACGTTAGCCCAGCACTGTCTACACAAGCTTTTGGCTTTCCTCGGCCGTATATGTACTCCATTAAAGATGCCCTTCAACACTTTTTGGCTATGGTCAGAAAACGCTGCTGATCGGTAGTAGAGATAACGCAGCGCAGCACGCGGCCTGTAATTTACAATAAATTATCAAACTCAGCTAAAAATTGCTTTCTGTTCCCTCGACAAATGATGGAAGACACTCAAAAATCAAACGTAGAATGCCCATCTAACAGCCATTGGCTGATTCGAACATGGCGCGCTCGGTCGTTACAGAGATCGCTGTGAGACGCCGTAACTTGTCCACGCATGCACGCACGATCGCACTGAAGAAGCCGCGTATAAAAAAAGTGCTCAAGGTCAAGCCGTGCGCGTGACGTTTTTTTTTTTTTTTGCCCTCCCATCTCTTACTGCTTAGCTTCCAGGCTTTCGTCTTGACGATAGAAGAGAGAATGCGATGGCAGCGCGTGACAAATCTTTGTACCTGCGCTTGTACTGGACGGATTCTTAAATTTTTGCGGCATTCAATTTCTGAGGCAATACGCTTTTTTAGTGAATTAATTTTATGGTTACTCAAAAAGTGTTTCAGGGCCCCTTTAAGGTCAGTTCGTGCTCTTGACGAGAGTGCTGGTTATTCTCGTGGTATCTTAAGTTCACCTGGATCATGTCGGTATAAATGCCACTTTTAGCTAATTCACACCATAAACTGCACTTGGCATCATGAAAAACATAAGGGATAATGTAGTGTGTTAATGCAGCTTTCTAGCGACTCACGGATAAACAAAGTTTCTATTGTTAGGCGTCTAATTGAAGCGTTGTTGCTTATCGTCAGTTATGCGATGACTTCTCATAGTGCTTGAGATAGGCTTTTATTGTACGGTCCTGGTTCCCCTATATTCATGTCGAGTGAATTCTGAAACTTCGGTATGTGAATCGCCCTTAAAAATAACAGAAAACGGTGATTAAACTTGAGTGGCCGTGCGAAATTTTAACATTGGGCAAAATGTACATGGACTTGCCCGTGTGCTTATACTTCGGTTCACTTAAAGGTACCTGATTGCCAAAGTTAATCCAGACGGCGTGCCTCACATATCTCGTAGCCCCGTTGCGGCGGCCTAGTGGCTAAGGTATTTGGCTGCTGACCCATAGGTCGTGGGATTGAATTCCGGCTGCTGCGGCTATATTTTCGATGTAGGTGAAGGCGTTGTAGAGTCGTGTCCTCAGTTTAGGGCATGGCTTAAAGAACCCCAGGTGGCCGAAATTTTCGTAGCCCTCCCATACGCGTCTCTCATATTCGTAAGGTGGTTTTGGGACGTATTACCCCACATATCAATCAATCAATAACTAAATCAATCAATCAATCACATATCAATGATCGAACATTTGTTACATCACTGTGATGCACATAATTTGAAAATTGGCCTCGTATCTGCATTTAATCTGCAAATGTCGAAACACGATAGTCTTGCGTGTGGAGAGTTTTAATAACACATTTATTTGATGTTCAGCGAAAAAAAAATCGGTGAATGGTATCCTGGAGGCGCTGCGTTAGAGTGCCTCGAGCGTGCAGTGGAGTCGAACGGCATCAAGTCACGTCACACGTAAGACGTGAGCGCCATCTGGCAGATTTTTTAGAAAACAAAGCGCATGACTTTGAGACGGGTGTGCGCGCCCATCTCAGAAGTGGTAAGGTGTAGAACGCAAGGGGACGGGTAGGTGCCACCACCGTCTTCATTTAGCAAATAGTTGGAAACACTCGCCTTCCCGTGCAAGCGTTGCATGGTCAACGGAGCGCGATGAGCCCTACGGTCCTTAAGATTACTTATGTATGCCTTTTCTAGTAAAAGACACCAAATGAAAATTATATACGTTTTGTTATGGTGCCCGAGACATGTGCAATAACTGTTTTTACTTGACAATCACACAAGCATGAACGCTCAACCTTGAGCAACATTGGTGGGCGCTGCGGATGGGGTCGTCCTCTGAGGAAGGAAAGGTAGGAGAGGGCATGCCCAGCCGGCGCGATACGTGAAAAGTGTGGAGGAAATGACATCATGGCGGCCATATTCAGTGGGCACAGTAGCGGCGTTGCTATGGTTACGTGTTGCGCAGTGGAGCTGGTGAAGCAGTGAGTGGTCGCGGCTGGCGGCGGCATGTATGCCTCCCCAGGTTTCGTGCTGAGCCGTGGCGGACAATATTCGTGCTCTGCGCCGCGCTATTGGTTACGCAGTGTTCTCCTGGCAGTTACTGTACTGATAGCAACGTTTACAAATTATTTTGTCCATCACGGGGTTTAAACAGTGCGTAGAACGAGTGCATATCCATGTGTCGTGCGGCGGATGACACGGATGAAGCAATTAGTGTTCAGCGAAATTGCGTTGAGCAGCAAGACGAAGCGGAACGACGACGAACGCCTAGCTGGTTAGTGACGGTTGGGCAGTGCTCCTCCTTGTGACAACGGATGACGCTGTTGCGCCCAGCAAGACGCAATGAGGACCATGTGCACATACGTAGTTTCGTGTTCTGTGTGTACAGTAACAACTTGCATGTGCGTATTAAAACACCTTTTCTGTTCCACTTCGTATACTCTCCCCCAGCATTGCATGTAATCTCAACGTAACAGCAACCGCGTTCAAGTATCACTTTTGCATCGTGCTCAAAGTCACCACGGTGGTAAAATGCCGACGCCTGGGAGTTTCACGTGGAACACGGATACAGTGGCCGGACGCTCCGTCGGCCGCATGGCGGAATGCAACCGCAGAAGGCACACGACCGATCGTGTTGTCTGTGAAGTTGCTGAATTATAGACGTGAAAACACTCGCCGTTGTTAGTGCATCTAGCGCGCGCTCTCTTGTACTTGCTTCGCTGTCGGTGAGCGGTTATTCGCTGTTAATACTCAGACAAAATGATTTCGGCGAAGGTGTCGCGCTGGCTCAGAATGTTGAGCCCCGTTCCATTAGTTTCGGATTGTCACCAAACGCGCGCTGCGCAGCTCACGTGCTTTACGAGTCGGAGAGAGAGAGCCGTGCCTTCTGCTTTGCATTCAGATGTAAACAAGAGAAGAGAATTTGCCCAGTCAATATGGCCGACTTCCGGCTTCATCGCGGCTTCACAACAAGTGACGTCAGGGCCTCTCCTACCTTTCCTTTCTCCGTGGGGTCGGCAGTTTCAAGTACCCGGTGCCGTTAAAAGTGTACAAACAGATAAATGGACGGACGGACGGACGGACGGATGGACGGACGGGCGGGCGGGCAGGCTGGCAGACAGGCAGGCCAAAATTTAAAATTTTCGCGCCGAAGGTCCCCAAGAAAGACTATCGTCTTTAAAAAGCTGCGGGTTGAGAACTGTTACCTTTTATACTGTTATAGGACTAGTAGCAAGCGCTGTCAATCACGTAGCTTTCCTAAATAATCTTGTCAACTGTCCTACGTTTATTTTATAAAGAACTGAATAATACAAAAAATCGGATGCGTAAATCACCCAAGATAATTGCATTTTTTTGCCTTTTTTTGATATCTAAGATGAGTGTGCATGAAGAATGAATTCAGTCGTACTACAACAGTGCATAGTACATGCGACACAAGTTCAACGCTTAAAATAAAGATACAAAATACAAGAAGCATGACAAAGTGCGAAAGCGCAGACAGTCACCAAGCGTCTGCATTGCCATCGGACTGTCTGCGATGCGATTATCTGCATTGTAATGCAGTCATCTGCATTACAATGACGCAGCCGAAAACATGTATAAACACTATATTGCAATGTTCATACAAAAAGAACAGACGCGTGTGCGTATTTAAGTGCATATAACTATTTCACTACGATAACATGAAAACGAAAATGAAGATTTGCGGCGCCACACCATATTTTAGCGGCAAATACCTTAACTCCTCAACAGTTGTTGAAAAATGCCATGTAGCGTCAAGACAACTCTATCGTGTCGTTAGTGCTGTGGGATTTCGACGGCCGTTGACTTGATGACCCTTCAAAAGTGTCCGTGTGACCCCGGTATATAAAAGAGCTACATGCAACAAATGAAGGAATCATTTTTAACAACTTATGTTTAAAATGGGGACACAATTGCAGTACTACTTTCGTTAGTGGTAGAACAAGGGTGATTTCGTTTTGTAGCCGTCGCTTCGTTGCCAAGAAAAGTTGTTCGCGTGGATAGTAGGCACATAACTTTGAGGAAACGTTTAGGCGCCTAAACACCACCACAATAAAAAAAAAACAAGAAACTAACGTCACTCCAGTGATGCTCGACAGAAGCTTTCATCTCAACAAAAACGGAAAGTGGGTTTCAGCTGTCGACTTATATAACACTCAATATTAGAGGCGTTTTGAAGAGGTCACACAGTAAATCACCAGAATGTTTTTATTGCGAGCTGAAATAGTGATTATGTTCACTGTTTCTCTTAGATCCTTAGACTGATGTCTGGTTAACCTTGGACTCACAAAACTTTGTAGTATAATTTCCACTTGTCCATACTTTGCAAAAGCAGTAAGGACCACATACAGCGAAGTCAGGTTCTTGTTTGCAAGGCTGAAAATATTCGGAAAAATGAAGGCATACTGTTGAAGTGTGATATTCGGATTCGGTATACAACTGGCTGCGCACTCTGTTCTCAAAGCTGTGAGACATAACGCAAGCTTTTGGTTTCACACAATGCTTCACGTTTTTTTTTCTTGTTATAGAACACATCACAAATGCAATTATGCCTACATTGTGTTTTTTGGTACCTGTCTTAGTTATTTTTACGAGCAGTCCTTCACAACTTTCAGTGTATTTTATGGATGCAGACAAATTTAAAATATTGATTAGATGATAATAGGAGCGCCTTGAATATTCATTTACCTACTGTAACATTTTAGTCATTCACAATACTAAAATATACGGTGCATGACGTCAACACCGACGCCTACGCCGACGCCGGCGGCGAAATCCAGCGTAGAGTGTCCATATAATTGCTCTCGCAATAAAATGAAGTGTTTCATGCTGGGGTCCACAGAGGTTTCAGTGACACATTTCCACCACAAAAATGACATCGAAAAAATGTGCACGATCTGATCGCAAAGAAAGAGGTTACGTCACCGGGAACCAAACCTGTGTCCTCTCTTAGCGACATGTTTTAGCCGAGAAATAGCACATACACAGAGAGTGAAGAAGCACACAAGGGCATTGTGTTTGTGTTTTATGTATGTGCTATTTCGCGGCTAAAGAATTTCATCAAGCAAGTACCAACTAGGCCAACGTACACTATACTCTGCCTTCTCGGTCGGGTACAGCAGCGGCCACAGACGCCATTTACTGTGCCACCGTCTTCTGTTTAGTTTTTTTTTTTCATTTATTGCCTGCTTCCAAACATTGTGTACATATACAGTGACGTAGGGGTAACAACGTCAAACAATGTCAATCTGACTGGACAGACACTATTTTTAACCTTTTATGCCTGAATTATGAAATGGCCACGCAAAATAGAAATTACTTTAGTTCACAGCTTTAAATAGCAACCTTTAAATGATGCCGCAGTTAAATTATCTAAAATGCATTTTTAACGCATACTTTTGTGTAGGTCGCGAATTTTTCTTATGCCACAGAAGCGAGGACCTTGCCACAAGAAACGCACTTCTGAACTACGTAACATGTGTGCCACCTATTGAATGCATACACACGAAATAAACAAAATTATTGAAGATAAAACTTAGGTCTTCAAGGTGAGAAAAAACGAGAAAGTGAGAGCTGTGGCACACGGTTCGCGCTTCCCGCCATCAGCTCTAAAAACCATTGGTTATAGCCTGAAATACATTAAACAATACAGCACAAAATGTTTCATGCTGAAAGCTGAACGCCGTGTGAGTACTTGACAGCCGGTATTAAAGATAGAACGCACTTCGGGACTTACTTGCTCGAAGTTTTTTGGTATGTCTCGAGTTCGTGACATCCGCCAGAATATAGAGGTTCAAAATTCCTCGAGCGCTGTCAAGGGTTCCACCGTTGACAACCACTCAGGTACAGACTCCATCGTTTACCAAAGTTAACAAAGTGGACATGATCTTTCGGAAGTACCTTCTTGCAGGTCTCGCATCTAAATAACAATGAAACGATGACACACTGGCCCGCCGTATACACAGTGGAGGCCTATTAACGTTTTTAAGTCAATTGGCTAACCAAACTTATTATCTACTGGGAGAAATCACTTACTATCTGGATCGAACGGGAATTTCTTTATTATTGTTCTGTGTTGCACATCCCATTTATACACTCCCTCCCTGTGACGTAAAGAAACGTAGGGAATATTTCCTGGTGTATTACAAATGAAAAATCTCAACTCAGAAGGTAAAAGTAACAGTGTGGATAGCGTGCACTGCACCACGGTTACATTACTCAGTTGTCTGCCCAAACGCACCTTTCATATCTCTTGCTATCCTATCCAGTGCTTTTGGTCGGTGACGAACTAATGAACTATGACGATATTCGCCACTTCTACGCATTCATTCTATTCGACACGTTTTAAAAAAATTACAATTTTTTGACATCGGCAGCCTTCACCTGATGACCGCAAAGCATAAACGCCAAGGTCCCAGCAAGAATCCAACCCAAGCATTCTGCTTGGCAATAAAGTATTCTACCACAGAGCCATACCAGGTATTTGGAACAAGACGTCATGCAGGCTTAATGTTGGTGAAACGTGAAATATGGTTGCAGTGGTACTCATCTCACTTCATAAACACTGCATCTGTACTTTTAGCATACAGAAGTCAGGTCAGGTTAGCGTCATTTGTAGTTAAACGCCATCCACTGAAACTGGTCTACGTGCACTATCTAGGTCTACCACTCTCAAAATCAATAGCGTTACAGTCCCGCTTAACGCTTCTTCTGATGGTAATTCCCGTTTTCATCATAACGTCTTTACGCAACCATAAAAATGGCCATACTGAACATCACTCATCAAACTGTTCAACCAAAATTGCACCACAATCACCTTTCATCCTCACGGTTCACATGCGGTAACCCCTTCAAGAGCGATCGATGACAGGCTTCCATGCGGGTTAATTATATCGCATGCACCCCCCACACGACAGAGACAGACGGCTTGTTTCATGTCTGTTTTGTCCGCGTTAGTCGCCAGAGCTCGCAGGATTTTACTGGCTACTAGAAGGTGCCTACATACATTGCATAATCAATTTTATTATAAAGTAGAAAGTAGTTACCAGAACTTCATTGTTGCATTCTCACTTTTTATGTAATATTGTAAGACGCTGCTTTTTTGATACGCTAATAGGTCCTTGGTATTCATTTTAGGGGCGAAGCTCTCTCTATGATCGAGGCTTGTCTGTTGGCGTTGGCGGTGTTGTGCGCCGTAGCCGCTGCTGATGATGGCGAGATGACGATGAGGAAGTCGCTGATGACAATGAAGAACAAGCGCGTTTCAGACCAATCCCCCTTAGTAGGTATGAGTCATATTTAGGGCATCATCATCAAAGCACACATTCCTACACCTTGGCACAGCACATGCAAGGTACTCGCTATACGGCATGACGATGACGTTGACCAGGACAACAACTGATCATGATCACGGACAACAACTGGCTAGCGCAGTAAATGACGTCTAGATATGCTCTGTTATGCATTTCTTATGACTCAAAACAATCAACAACCACGAGAACGTGGCCAGATCTCGTCCTTGCCATCTTCAGGCTAGATTCGATACCTCAAAGAAGTAATATTTAAGGCAAATCAAAATTAACAACTCAGTGCATCATACCACTTGTGACCAACGAACATAGTATGTAACTGTACACCACTTGATGCTCGTTTACATACATAGGTGGTCAATGCCACGGATGATTTACGTTACCATCGAAAGATCTCTTTGCTTTACCCACTCGTCCTCATGCGATTCGTAGATATGTAGAAATTTTTGATTACCAGCGGAGTTTTTTAAGCTACCCCTTATTCGTGCGACCTATGAGAATAGAAAGAAAACGGAAATTTTCCATGGCCTATCATAAAACTATCGTCATCACAAACGGATATGTGCCACAGAAATTGGGTGGATTTCACTAAGCACTGGTCTACAAAAGTAGAGAACGCATCAGCTCGCCCAGCGGTTGTTTAGGAAGCGATGGCGGCAGCCGGAGATCCCGAGTACGTAAAAGGAGAGGAAATGAGAAAAACAATGGCAGTTGCGAGGACACACCGACGTGATGGAAGGCATACGCCAACGACGACGTGCCCATAGATCGAAGGGTAATGCCAACGCTTGTTTTTACCGAGTTTCTCGTTCTGGAGTTCGCAAACACGTGTTGTGTGTGTGACTAGTGTTAAACCTGAACCATTCAACGATGAGAATCTACGTAGAAACAACTTACATCATCCAGCTAAATCATGGTGACGACATTAGAAACAACTTAAAACCAACCTTCATCACGCAGCTTAGGCCTGCAATCAACATAGAAGCAACCAAATTAGTCTTTGGAATGGTCCAGTTTGTAGCCTTGCGCAGATTGATGCAATTGAGTGTCAGCCATTTTGTTTACCTCTATAGTTTATTTATTCTATTTGCATACACGGATACACAAGGACACACAGGAAACAGGGAAAGAGCAAGCTAGCAACTGCCATCTGCAGGGGCACAACGCATGCTCACTCTTTCGGGAAGAGAGAAGAAACAGAGCGAAGGAAGATAGGAGGAGAAAAAGAGGAAAAAAGAGAGCAAAGTAAGAAAAATGACGAAGACATAGACAAGTATAAGTAAAAAGTTTACTATAAACGGGAGACCAGGTTCGTTTGGTGCATCAAGGAAAGTAGAGCTCAATAGGCCTGGTAGCGTCGGTAAGCACAACCACTCGGAAAGAGGCAATCATGTTGGGTCATACAATTAAGCCCTAGGAATTTACATTCCTTAATCAGCAAATTCCGCTGCGTACCAATTGTAGGAGAATGCACTATGAGATGCTCAATGGTTTTCCAGGAACAACAAGCTGCGCACAATGAACTGTCAACACGCCCTTGACCATTGTTCCAGATATAATTACCCTACACTTGGAGCGTGATAGCTCATATCGATGCATGATATGTTTAGTTTTCTTTGTATAGATGTCGTGCGTCTTGAATTTCTGTGTCAATAACAATCGGTAACAATAATTAAACATCAACATGTCAGATTCCGTGCAGACGCGACCGTATGCTTCAATCCGCACAAGCACTTGCCTCTCGCTTACTGCGCTAGCCGCTGCAGTGAGCCATCTATTTGTGCATTGTCACGCTGCACACAAAACATCAAATAAATTCTGTCATTATATGTGAGATAAATAGCTTGGTTAGCCACCCTTGTTAAGCCTAACGCATCGAGAACTCTTTGTGCTTGTAAGTAGCGCGCGATAATGACTTAATAAACCAGAAGGGGAATGCACCAGCCGCTATGAGAACAGCCTTTTTTTTCATTGGGGTCATCTGTTCGCTTTACTCGCCGAATACGTTCGAACATATAGCAGGGAAACGTCATCGTAGACAACGTGACGTGGACGAGTACATGTGGACGGACTCATCGCCATTGCTATTGGCTAAGAGGTTGTGTAGCCGTCACAGTGGAGAAACGAAATACTGAGGTAAAGTATAAGCATGCAGGCCTTTAAAATTTTGTTTCCATCAGAACGCGACCTGCGCAGCCTATAGATTTTATACCGCGACCTTCGGATCACCACTCAAGCGCCATAACCGCGCACTACACCACCACAGCGCGTAACTTCACACATAAACGCAACAGCGGTAAAAATCAAAGCGTATTCAACACATCGGGTTCATGCATTATGCAAAGCATGGTCGTCCAGGCATGGGGGTGTAGTGCCGATGGCGCCACGCCGTCTATCATCATCTCAAGCTGCGAGCAGAAAGAAAGTACTTTGTCTATTGGCAGGGCTTATCATTGCCGTTCACTGCCGCCCACGCCATTCACGCCACTTCTGTCTGCGTGTTTAGTTAACGGCATGCGTTCCATTAGACGCATTGCATCAGCAAAAAACGATTCATTATTGTGGTGAAGCCTCAGTAGCGTACGTACTCCATACATGCGATGTCCACTATGGGCACACTGAAATTAGGAAAACTTGAGGTTTTCAAATTGCTTATCCTTCGGCCTTTTTTTCGTTACATAATCTATTAGAATCAAGTACTATGTCATTAAGCAGAAGCGTGGATGCTATCAAAAGAATTATGGATTTTTTTATTGCTTTAGATTATTGCCGGGACGATGCTGTACGAGTATAACAGTTGAGACAGAGACATATGAGTGGCGAAGTTTTACATAGCCAGGCAAACATGAGAGGACGAAACAGAGAGACAGTCAAAAGAAGTGTTTCATATATTTCACTCTTTCAAGAACGAAACAATAAAATTAATGCAGATTGGAATACATTCCAGTGATATAACAAGTAAGGCCAGCCGATAACTCCTTTAGCTCTTTACTGTCATGAGTTCTATCGACCTCAAGTTCTATCGGACCTCTCCCACCAGGATGCAACATTACTGTGCCGCCTGTGGTTAGGAGTAGCTTTTACAAAGGCGTACTCCTTTCGCAAAGGAATGGCGGATAGCTCCCGATGTGAATCGTGCGACACTGACGAGACAATAGAACATCTACTGTGTTCATGTGAGCGTTTTGCGAGCGAACGCAACTTGTTACGCGAAACGTTAGAGACACTAGACAGTAGACCTTTTTCCGAAGAGAAGATACTTGGCTCATGGCTCTACGCGTCGCTGGCCAGCAAAGCGACGCGGGCATTGCTAAGTTTTCTAAAGACGACCGAACTACGCGACCGCTTATAAGCGTACAATGGACAAGGTCACATCTACACACACGTTGCCCTTCGCTTCTCTCTCTTCTCCTTTAATCCCCTCACCCCTTCCCCCAGTGCAGGGTAGCAAACCGGACGTGCGTCTGGTTAACCTCCCTGCCTTTCATTTCTTCTCTTCTTCCTCCTCCTCCTACTGTCATGAGTTATCATAACTGAACAAAGCACTGGCCTAGTGAAACGTGGTCATTGCTACGAGCGAACCGACCTTCTTACTGTCTCCCACTTCGAAGAAAACAGCACGGGCAAAGGTATGACATGCCTGCTAATCCCTGTCTAGGCACCATAACCATGGTCATGAACAGTTGTACCTGGCCTATCAAAGTTCTCAATTCTTGACAGAACCCCGCCACACCCTGCCTTCTTGGTCTCTAATTGGTCTTTCGTATGAAGGAGTTAATTGACTGATGAGTCTTTATAGGTGCCGTCGCACGCTCTGACAAACATTAGAACATAAGATACGGAGGGCTAAGCTGTCACCTTTGGCGTACTTAGAAAACTTCACGGGGTTGGTGAAAGCGAGAATACGTATGGAGCGTCCGCATTACAGCGAAAGCTGTTATGGGATCACAACATGCATGGCTTACGCGTAATGCCGTAGTTGTCCTACGCCACTGCCGCCGGTGTCTGTAACCATTATCGCATGAAATAAAAAGAAAAAAAACTCAGTAAATAAAAAACACCATTCACACAGAAGGGCTCGAACCCGGGTGCACTGCGTGCCAGCCCAGCATTATTTTACTGAGTCACGCCTGTTTTTAGCTGAATTTTTTAATGGTATATAATAAAGTATTTGCGCAATGAAGACCTAATCAAGCAAAGAAAAGTACAATCACATGGCGACAATCAGTGCTCAAGCGTATACTAATAAACACACAATGGCCAACACAGCGAGAGTCCGTCACATCGAGAGTTCTTCACGCCGTGTTATACAAACAAGAAAGGGGTTAGGCCAAACACCTCTCCAAGATGAAGCACCAGCCTGTTCTAAAGTCTAAGTTGTCGTAAAGGTCTTTGGGGTGAACAGTCATTCGCATGAAGTGTGTGATTGAAGAGGTGGTGGGTTCTGCATTGCGGAAGTGCATGCGTGCCTTCCATAAGCTGTGCATACCTATCAGTAAAAACATATCATATGACACTTGATCAAGCGATGCTGGTACAAGATAACGTATGATGTGATAATTAATGATGAAACGTTTTTTTTCAGTGCTCGCTGAAGGATATTCCAAAGCATAATGGCATCTTTGCAAATAACAAAGCAATGTTGAATTGTTTCCGGCACATCACATAGGCGGCAGTTACCAGAAGTAATAAAAACGCATTTTTTTAACCATGTGTTCACCGCCAATGTTTCAGAGTTGAGTTTAGAAAAGAATGTTCTTGATTTCGGTCTAACGTACATTTCGAGCACTCGCTTCAACACATCGTGGCCAGGAAGGTCAGAGTACAGCGAGCAAGACGACGTAGGTGGAAAGATCACACTTAGTAGATCCTTGTACAGTACCTTGTGTGATACTGTGGACAGGTATTCTAAAGAACAACGAGCTTTTAGGAATTCAACTGCGAGGTAAACTTCCTTCATGAACTCAACAAACACGGGCGTTGAGAGAAGTTGCATGAAACAATTGAGTCTGGTAAGGAATCAACAAGTGTAACCTGAGAGAAGGAACGGATTACAGGATGGGAAGATGGGCATTATCTCGAAAAAAATATGAATCGTGACACTATTTGCCATAGAAAAAAGTGTTTTAATCCTTACTCTCACTGAATGGCTTGAATAAGTTGGCATGACGCATCGGCTCGAAAATTTAAGACCTTATAAAAGTGGCGCAAATCCGATGAAAGTGTTGTATATAATATCTTGCGCAGTGATTAATTTGCAATAGATAGCTTTGTTGCGACGAACTCATTGTTGCTAGGAAACTATTGTTGCTAAGAAATTATCGCAAGCTTTACCTTTCCCCAATAGTGAAAGTCAATAGGGAACAAATGTCTGGACTGTCGTTCAAGGTTAGAGACGCACTCCTTCCAGTAATGAGCACTGAATATATACGCATGAAATGGTACACCGAGGTATGTTGGAGGAGTTCTTGTGGAATCAATTCCTGCGAACTGATTCGGCACCCCACAAGCCAAACCACAGTTCTGAACTTTTAGAGGCATTTAAACGAGCTCTTCACACTACGCCAAACTTTTTATAGTAGATACCACATTTTGAACATTTGGCTTATCTGCGCAAAACAAAGCGACATCGTCTGCATAAGCATACTCACTACCTAATATACTGAAGCGTCAAATGCAACTCGACTATATTTTGTTTAGGCACTGTAGTTCTAGATAAAGTGTAAACAGAAGAGGTGACATCGGGCATCTCTGTTTTACAGAAGAGCGAATTTAAACATGCCTGGAGAGTTGACCATTAACAATTAGACGAGTTGAACATTCACTATGGCAAAGTTTAACGCCTTTAAGAACAACTTTGCCAAATTATGCATGGCATGTTCGAGAAGAGACAAAGCGAGGAATGGCTAACATGACCAAATGCTTTTGCAAGGTCTACCTGTAGCATTGCAATATGTTTTTGATAACTATTACAGTATTGAAGCACTGTACGAGCGTCATGTATATTGTTTTGTATGGATCAACCCCTGATTTCACATGCTTTATGGGACCCCATGAGGATCGACATCGCCAATCGCAGCCTATTTGATAATACTTTTGCGCATATATTGTCGTCCACGTTTGGCAGCCATATTGGTCTGTAGAGCCCTCGACGGAGCGAAGATTTTTCTTCTCAGCTGTTTTCGGTAATAATACAGAGTGCCTTTTGAAAAGAGGACGTGTGAGTGTATTCGTGTCAATACTTATTTGAAAAATATCCTGCAATATCGGAGGAAGCGTTTTTTTTTTTTGAAGGCTTTCTAAAATTCGCTTGATATGCCATCAGTGCTAAATCTTTTCAATAAAGGTAAGTGGTTAATCGCCTGCGCAATTTTATGTACAGTAATGGGTCCATTAATGACTGCACAATCATTGTCCTTCGAGTGGCTCAGAAGAGAAACAATACTAGCCCTGAGGTGAACGTCAGGAATTCGAAAGCCAGAGCTAAATACACTGCTACAGTACTTTTCAAACACCACAGTAGTGTCTCTTGTATCTTTTATAAGCACACCATCAGAGTACATGTCTGAAAACTCTTTAGAATTCGCATGGCGTTTCTCATCGAGTAACGCTCGGCGCCTCGGTTGCTTAGAATTTCAAGTGCGCTGGTTTCGAGATCTAACACGTGTCCCTTGGTAGCGAACAGCATCATATCTTTGAAGTTGGCATTTAATATTCTCTATTTTAATGTCGTACTTTCCTGGCATTTCCCATTACATCTAACAAATATTGCAATGAATTTTGAGAAGTGTCTTCATGCTCCTTATATAAAGACTTAACAGCCCCCATTTCTACAGCTGTTGCATGGACTTCTTGTTTAAAGAGCTCCCAAGCAGCCCATATATGCAAACCAATTGAAAAAGATTGCCTCATTTCCATTTACACACGATTCATGAATTCGTGATCGCAGAGAAGCTTCGCGTTCATTTTACAAGGGGCCAACTGCGGATGGAAGAACTGTTTCTAAAGATTTTCACCAATTTACGCAATAACAATACAATGGTCTGAGAATAATACAGCTTCAGTGCTGCGCGACATTTTGCGGCAAAGGGGTGATGATGATACGTAATTCCGGTCAAGCCTAGAATGAGACCTGCCCTTTTTTCCTGTATACGCCGTTGTCCGACTTGAGACCCCGATGTCAAATCGGCCTGCATTATCCTCATCATCATCAGTAGCATTATCATCATCAGTCTGACTACGTCCACTGCAAGACAAAGGCCTCTCCCATGTTCCGCCAGTTAACACGGTCCTGTGCTTGCTACTGCCAATTTATACCCGCAAACTTCTTAATCTCATCTGCCCACCTAACCTTCTGTCTCCCCCTATATAACACACTTGCCATCTCTGGGAATTCTGTTAGTTACCCTTAACGACCAGCGGTTATCCTGTCTAGGCGCTACATGCCCGGCCCATGTCCATTTGTTCTTCTTGATTTCACCTATGATATCCTTAACCCCCGTTTGTTCCCTAATCCACTCTGCTCTCTTCTTGTCTCTTAAGGTTACACCTACCATTTTTCTTTCCATTTCTCGCTGCGTCGTCCTCAATTTAAGCTGAACCCTCGTTGTAAGTCTCCAGGTTTCTGCTCCGTAGCTAAGTACCGGCAAGATACAGCTGTTATATACGTTCCTCTTGACGGATAGTGGCAGTCTACCTGTCATAATTTGAGAGTGCTTGCCAAATGTGCTCTACCCCATTCTTATTCTTCTAGTTACTTCAATCTCGTGATTCGGCTCCGCGGTCATTACCTGCCCTAAGTAGACATAGTCTTTTACAACTTCAAGTGCACTATTACCTATCTCGAAGCGCTGCTCCTTTCCGAGGTTGTTCTACATTACTTTTGTTTTCTGCAGATTAATTTTAAGACCCACCTTTCTGCTCTCCTTGTCTAACTCGGTAATCATGAGTTACAATGCGTCCCCTGAGTTACTCAGCAATGCAATGTCATCGGCGAAGCGCAGGTTACTAAGGTACTCTCCATTAACTCTTATCCCTAACTGTTCCCGTTCTAGGCTTCTGAAAACCTCCTGTAAGCACGCGAAAAATAGTATTGAGGAGATTGTGTCCCCCTGTCTTACATCCTTCTTGATTGGTATTCTGTTGCTTTCTCTATGAAGCACTATGGTAGCAGTTGATCCCCTGTAGATTTCTTCCAGGATGTTTATATATACTTCATCAACGCCCTGATTCCGCAGTGTCTGCATGACGGCTGATATTTCTACTGAATCGAACGCCTTCTCGTAATCTATGAAGGCTATGTATAGTCGTTGGTTATATTCTGAGCATTTCTCTATTACCTGATTGATAGTATGAATATGGTCGATTGTTGAGTATATATAGTCTGTCCGAAATCCTGCTTGTTCCTTTGGTTGATTTTTTATGAAGCACTATGGTAGCAGCTGATCCCCTGTAGATTTCTTCCAGGATGTTTATATATACTTCATCAACGCCCTGATTCCGCAGTCTCTGCATGACGGCTGATATTTCTACTGAATCGAACGCCTTCTCGTAATCTATAAAGGCTGTGTATAGTCGTTGGTTACATTCTGAGCATTTCTCTATTACCTGATTGATAGTATGAATGTGGTCTATTGTTGAGTAGTCTGTTCGAAATCCTGCTTGTTCCTTTGGTTGATTGAATTCTAATGTTTTCTTTACTCTGTTAGCAATTACCTTTGCAAATAGCTTGTATACTACAGAGAGCAAGCTAATCGGCCTGTAATTTTTCAAGTCCTTGTCATCTCCTTTCTTATGTATTAAGATGATGTTAGCGTTCTTCCAAGGCTCTGACACTCTTCCCTCCAGGAGAAACCTCGTAAACATGGTGGCTAGTTTATCTAACACAATCTGTCCTCCATCTTTCAGCAGATCTGATGTTACCTGATCCTCACCAGCAGCTTTGCCTCTTTGCATGCTCTCCAAAGCTTTTCTGACTTCTTCTATCATTACTGGTTGGGTGTCATCTGGGTTACTGCTAGTTCTTATAGTATTAAGGTCGTGGTTGTCTCGGCTACTGTACAGATCTCTATAAAACTCCTTCGCTATTTTAACTATCATATCTATATTGGTAGTTATTTTGCCTTATTTGTCCCTTAGTGCATACATCCGATTTTTGCCTATCCGAAGTTTCCTCTTCATTGCTTTGACACTTCCTCCGTTTTTCAGAGCGTGTTCAAGTCTCTCCATGTTATACCTTCTTACATCGGATACCTTACGCCTATTAATCAACTTCAAAAGTCTGCCAGTTCTATTTTGTCTGTTATACTTGAGACTTTCATGATTTGACGCTTCTTATTGAGATTCTTCGTTTCCTGGGTAAGCTTGCCAGTGTCCTGTCTAACTACCCTGCCTCCAACTTCCACTGCACGCTCCGTAATGATACTCGTCAGATTATTATTCATTGTATCTATGCTAAGGTTGGTTTCCTCACTAAGAGCCGAGTACCTGTTCTGAAGCCAGGCTCTGAATTCCTGTACTCTCCTACTCAGTGCTAGCTCATTGATTGGCTTCTTGCGTATCAGTTTCTGTCGGTCCTTTCTCAAGTCTAGGTGAATTCGAGACCGTACTATGGTCACTGCATCGTACCTTGCCAACCACTTCCACATCCTGCACGATGCCTGGGTGTGCACTCATTATAAAGTCTATTTCGTTCTTATTTTCACAATTAGGGCTCCTCCATGTCCACTTGCGGTTTCCTCTTTTTCGGTAGAAGGTATTCAAAATCCGTAAATTATTGCGTTCTGCGAATTCTACTAGTAGCTCTCCTCTGGCGTTTCTAGTACCGATGCCATAATCTCCTACTGCCTGGTCTCCAGCCTGCTTGCTTCGTCCCTACCTTTGCATTAAAGTCTCCCATCAGTATTGTATACTGTGTTTTTACCTTACTCATTGCCGATTCCACGTCTTTCATAGAAGCTTTCAACTGAAGCGTCATTATGGCTGGATGTAGGCGCGTAAGCCTGTACCACCTTCATCTTGTATCTCTTATTCAGTTTAATTACGATACCTACCACCCTTTCATTAATGCTATAGTATTCCTCTATGTTGCCAGCTATGTTTCTGTGAACTAGGAATCCCACTCCCAGTTCTCTTCTGTCAGCCAAGCCCCGATAGCAAAAAACGTGCCCGTTCTGTAACACCGTATAGGCCTCATCTGTCCTCCTAACCTCACTGAGCCCTATTATATCCCATTTAACACCCTCTAGCTCCTCGAATAGTACCGCTAGACTTCCTTCACTAGATAAGGTTCTAGCGTTAAACGTAGCCAAGTTCAGGTTACAATGGTGGCCTGTCCGGATCCAGAGATTCTTAGCACCCTCTGCTGCGCTGCAGATCTGACCGCCACCGTGGTCAGTTGCTTCGCAGCTGCTGGGGACTGAGGGCCGTGAGTTATTTGGCGTATGCATGTGGGAGGTAGTGGCCAGATACTGCACCAGGGTGGCCAATACTTCTCTGGTGAGGGAGTGCGTTCCCGGCGGTGGTTACCGGTGAGGCCGCACCCCAGGCCTCCTAATGCAGTTCCTTCACCACGCGGATGCGTGTGTGTTTAACAAAACACATAAGTATGCACTTTGCGGTTGAAGGGCGCACTATGGGCCGGATTTCGCTATCGGCGTTAACTCTTAAAAGCGAAGCTTAAGGGTCCCCCATTTTTTTTACTCTTTTCTTGTGATAGTAGTTTTATGGACACTCTCCACTGAATTTTGCCGCCGGCGTCGGCGTCAATCACCGTATATGTATACGTATCTATTTATGAGTAAACGCAAGAAAGAAAAATAATCTAGAAACAGACTCTGGCACGCGGAATGGAACGTGGGACTTCTTCGTCATGGATGCGAGGCGCTAACTAATGAGCCAGAGAGGAAATTTTGTTTTTTGCCTTATTGCCTGTGCATAGGCGCGTACACCAAACCACGAACATAACAGACGCAAGCAGTGACAGTCCTACGAGAGGGACACAAATTAAAACTCCCAAAGTACTGCCAAGATTCTATCTTCGACAGCCACTGACGGACAATCTAGAGTACTGCACAGGCTGGTTTTTCCGACCCGAGCCCGGCCCGGTGTTCTTAAATACGGCTCGTACCCGGCGCGGGCCCGGAATGTTTGTGCCCGGCCCGACCCATGTGGCCCGACCCGTCCAGCCCCTTTCAGTCAATTATGCCTGGAGCGTAAATGAGGCACTGGCAGATATTTGGGAACTATGATGATACTTGCAGCAAATAAGATATTTTCTAGACTGTCTTGAGAACTTCTTTGAGTGGCATGAATTTCATTGGTATATTCTGTGTACATTCAGGTAATTACGCACGCAGCATTTCCGGAAAATATTTGCTGGGTAACTAAAATTGGGCTGTATCATGTACTCAGTGCACCACAAAATCTTGTTTTTTTTCATTTGAGAGAATGACTAGAAAACATACTACACCCATAAATTGGGAAAGAAAATGGCAGACATTTATAGACTGGGTCTACACATAGTTTGTATGCAAGCCGGGTTTGTTGAGTAACTGTAACAATTCTCCTGCAAACGTAATTTATTACGCCATGCAATTAAAAACATGCGTTAGATAATTTTGAAAGGAATACTAGGCGGCAGAAACTCCCTATCTCACATGTATTCTCTCTCGGCAGCGGATGAGCCGCTTTTACCATTGGCGGTCGCCGGGCAGCCTACTAGAAATGAAAGATGAACGGAAACTTTCTTTCATGAAGTTACTGGTGAGGTCCCCAAATAGAGGGAAATTACGAAATATAGAGAGAAGGAGGGTTGCCGCGGAAGTCCTACTTTCCCACTTCGCATGCATGGGAGATGCGCTCGAGTCTTTTTTAGGTCCACTGGCCGCTTGACCAATGTGGCCATAAAAATATTTTTAGTCTTTTCTTTACATTTTGTTCATGTTTTCTGAAGAGGCGAAAGTTAAGCTGACTGATTTCTCAGTAAGACTAAACTCGTTCGGCACAAACAAAATGAACTTTTTTATCGCACGTTTGCATAATAAAACAGTCGCACTTAGTGTGAAAGTATTGATAAATAAAAGCAGCTTCCATTTACAACAGACATACGGACATAATGAACAAACGGTGAACCCAGAGTACCCGAACCAATGAGAAAACTACGCATCAACAATCACGAGTACGACACGTCATATTTGCCTCAATTCAGGTTTGACGGCATGCATAGTTTTCTTGCAACTGTGCAGGTTCCTTGAGGCGGGCCCGCCATAAACAGTGAAGCCCATTTAGCATAATGAAGTCAAAACACATTCCCTCTTCGTCAACTATTGGCAGATATGTTGTGCGATGAAAATCTTAAGGTTATGGTTTAAAGGTTCGAGTGCAGGGAAGCTAGCCGCAAGGATGAATTTGAGGAGCGGTTGAGAAAAATGGGAGAAGAGCGTTAGGCTAGGAAAGTTTTCAGGTACTTGTACATTAAGAATGTTGATACTAAACGGAATAAGCGAACATAAAAATTGTCAAGTAAGTATTTAGATAACAGCAGAATACTAAGCCAAAAAGGATACATCGGTTAATAAGAAGGTGAAGGAAACAGATAGGGACATGTGTAAGACTGTAATGGTTACGAAATCATCATTGTATACATACCGAGTTTCAAGCTGGAAATTGTAAAAGAAAAGATCTACGATAATTCTCGGGATTCTGCTGTTCAAAGCCAGAATGGGATTATTGCGGACCAAGACGTACCGAGCCAAATACGAAGGCACAGACATGTTATTTAGTGCGCGTGGAAAGGATTACAAAATAGCTAAACATTTTATAATGTACTGTAAACATCTCCACCCTATAGTCCAAAATAACGATGCGGAATTTTTCAAAGCACCGAGGTTTAGGGAAAGTGAAGGCAAAACTGACTTCACTTCAACGAGTAGAAATAACCACGAGGAGGCTAACTGATTTGTGGCTACAATCAAGCCACGATTGAAATTGAATCCTCGTTTTCCGCCATTACGTCTTCTCGCCTCTCAACGACTGCTGACACACCTTTGTCGACTTGGCGAATCGAGCCCAGAACGAGCATTACTCAGTCGCCTTCGGCCACGCACGGAATCGCGAGCTTTCGTGGCCCTCAACACCCTTCACCATCTCATCATCGATTTGCCCAAATAAAGACAACTTCGACAAGACCCACCTTGGTCACATGAGGAGGTTGACTGTCAAGGGACGATTCCACGGATGCACAGCAAGCGTTTCGCACCCACAGCAGAAGTAGGTTCTTTGGTACTTAAATATATTGAAGAAAAGTACGCCGATCATTTGAAATTTTTCACCGATGGATCAGCCGACATAGTGCGCGGAGCAAGCGCTGCAGCGTTAGTGATCCCGTCGCTAAAGGCCTCCTGGCCAGCGCGACTAGAGTGCATTGTTTCATCGACAGCATGTGAAAGCGTAGCCATTCAGGCAGCCCTGCAGAAACTGAAGTTTTGTAGAGACCAACAAGTCGTGCTGTTTCCGGACAGTAAGCCCACTTTGCAGCGGCTAAAACATAGATTGCTTGGGGATCGATGCACTCAAAGATCACTGCGAATCCTTAAAGACCTGCATGGCATTTGTATAAACATTAAGTTTCAATGGATTTCATCACATGTGGGTATAGCGGGTAATGAGGCAGCTGACAGACGTGCTCGGAGTGCTCTGGAGCTTACATCATCGAAGAAGGCTCCCAAAGACAATCAGCGTATCTTACGATAAGCTGTCAATAAGCATTTTCACTCGTTGTGGCTGACGCCTCACCAGCCATGTGTGACAAAAGGGCTATTAAGGAAAGAGGCCTGCTTGCTTCATCGCATCCAAACAGGATCAGCGCGTACACCAGCATGGCTCCAGATTATCATACTCTCCGCGACGCCCTTGTGCCTGAAGTGCAAGGAAAACGGTGATACAGAACACCATTTGCTTAAATGTCGTGAGCTTAAGAAGGAACAGCAAGGTTTATTTGAGGAACTGCAACAGTTAGGCTCGCCATATGTGACAGCGTGACTGATATTGTGTTTCCTCGTGGTTCCTCGATCTTCAGGAAACAGGTGTCGCGACTTCTCTTGAAATTTTTGATTGCTACAGACCCCGCATGTGACTGGTGATAAGTGACAATTATGTTTGGGGTGTAGTGCAGCGAGATAGAAAATCGGTACAATGCTGCACGTGGAACAGCACAAAGGCCGCCGTCTTATGCAGGCTTACGTCGCGCTATACACGATTTTTATTTTAAAGGCCTGCTCGTGCTTAGTTAAAAAACAAACGAAGGACATTAGGTAGAATTAGCAAAGAGGAAAGTGGGCGGGGCCATTGCCTCCAAATTATGCAAGGATAGATCCGCCGGCTACCTACAACATCCTTAACCTTAACCTTTTAACCTTCCTCAAAAATGCCCTGCAAAACATTTTGAGCCTGGTCAGGAAACGCTGCTGATCGGTAGTAGAGGCTCCCGACAACACGCAAGCCCAATATTCTAGCGCAGAACGTGGCCTGGAATTCACAATAAATTATTTAGGTCAACTAAAATTAGTATTGTCTTTTTTCGACAACTCACAGAATATGCTCAAAAAATCACATGTAGCAAGCCCATCTATCAGCCATTGGCTGATTCGAACGTGGCGCACTCGCTGGTTCAGAGAGCGCCGTGGTAGGCCGCTACTTGTCCACGCGTACGGCCGCGATCACACTAAAAAACCGCGCGTTCAAAAAAAACAAGAAAAGAAAAGTGCTCAAGGCCACGAGGCGCGGTTGACGTGTTTTTTTTTTTTTTTTTTCTCCCATCTCTCCCTTCTTAGCTTCCAGTCCTTTTGTTGGGACGAGAGAAGAGAGAATGGAATTGCAGCATGCGACAAACCTTTGTAACTCCACTCGCACTGGACGAATTCTTAAACTTTTTGCGCCGTTTAATTCATGAGACGATAAGCTCTTCCAGTAAATTCATTCCATGGTCACTTATAAAGTGTTTTATGGCCCTTTTAAAGACATATTGATGGTACTTTACTCTGAAAATTTTGACCACTTGGGGGTTATTTAATGTGCAACCAGGGGCCTACAGCATTTTCTCCACCATCAAAAATGCAGCCACTGTAGCCGGGGTTTGATCGCACGATCTGCGGGTCAGCAGCCGAGTACCTTAGCCACTAGACCACCGCAGCGGGGTGAATTAAACAATAATTCTATGGTGGTTCTGGGATGTTGAACTCTAAGTATGAATCAATTTATCAATCTAGTTTGGTCAGGCAAACGTGCGCCTTTTCAATCCATTGAACTCCCTTACAACATCAGCAGTATTGGAATGCTCGTGAGGCAAGTGAGCGCAATCTGTATGTGTGCCGACAGGTCATCTGTACATCGCTGCAATATAATGCATCTCTACATCGCTGTAACAAAATGTGCTGCTCTTAAGTTCATCCTCACCCTGAGTATAATTTTCTATGAAGCAACCATCCCGGCCTGCGTGTGCCGCGTTCTCCCCGGGAGAGAGCTACGCTTGTTAATGAGAATATCCGAAGCTTTATGAGGTGGAAACACGTATGCTATAGGAGGGCTCCAGATATTTCACCAACGTAGTGTTGTTTAACTTACACTGACACCAAACAGTGCACAGGCCTTTAACATGTATACCCTGCACTGTAATTCAACCACTGCGAAAGAAATCGACCGTTTCTTTTCCGCTATAATACTACGACCAATAGGTTATTTTTGTACCTGCAAAAATTACTTCAACAAAAAGAACTATCTGCTCTCATAGCTGAACGCGATTTCTATGCCGTATGCCTGAATGCACAATTTCACGCGTCCTAAGGCGTAAGCATCCGCCTGTCGTGGAATATCGAGCCGGTGATTTGAACAGTATATATTGATATTTGTGGCTGTATTGTGAAAATTCCCCATTTTTTCATCGTTTTTGCTCATTTATTTATTTTTTCTCTACGTATAGAGTGGAGAGAGTGCTTTTCTTGTTCTTTTCATCCACGTCGAGCGTTGTCGACGGCCCCAAAACGACTACGCATGATAGCTCCCATCTCAGGCTATCTCTACAAAACCGGGACAGAAGCTCTTGGTTTCCGGAGGTGCCGTGGGTCCCCCTAAATACTTCTAACACCGTGGTCTGGACCTCTATTGAGTTTTAAATAACATTGCTCATTCCGCCATCCTCTGAGAGCTTAATCTCATTGGGGTCGGCGAAAAGACATACGACTATATAGCTACCTCTTTAACCAACCATACCGCAACCATACACATAAGCGCAGATCACTCGCTGTCACTTTGGGAAGCTACGGCCCGCTCCAAGGGTCAGTGCTGTTATTTATAATGTATCTAGGATTGCGTTGGCACGAGCATTGAGATCTATCCCTGATCTCAAGTTTCCACTCTACGCTGACGACATCACTCTTTGAATGACTGGCAGCTTGCAGGGATGACCCGACAAGCTGCAGCAAATACGGTAATAACACTTGCAGGGGTCTATCAATCTTTTGTGTTCCCCTCATAAATCTGAGCTAATTCTCCTCCATCTCACAAAGGGACCGAAAAACGCATAACCAATATACAGGTAATTCTATACGACGTCCCACATACTCGAGTTGGTAGGATCTTGCGCTCGGTTTACACATTCAAAGCAATCGGCTCAACACATATACACTAAAATACTTCACGCTACCGTTGATCCCACCTGGCGTCGTCTGCATCCCGTCAGTAACAAACATGGTAAAATAAATGAGGCCGAACTCCTCTGCTCGGTCCAGGCTTTCGTTATTAGTAAAATCATATTTACAACGCCTTACCTATGTTTTCTTAAATCAGAATCCGATCATATTCGCATCCTTTCACGCAGAATGTATAAGTTCGCCTTGCTGAACTCGGAGAGCCCATATTGCATCTCAGTATAACAGACTAAGTTTGTCACCCCTTGACGGGCGAACACATTCTACAAACCCTTTCTGTCACTCCGGCACCCATAACCAACGTCCAGTATGCCATTCCACACAACATACATGAAAACATATACATTCCCCCACTTCCAAATAACATGCGCCCTAAGCACCAGAAACAGCGCAGGAGGCATATGCGAAGGCTCTCAAAAAACAGTTCTCCTCCTCCAATAATGTGCTCTATGTTGACGCCACCGAATATGAAAATATGCATGATCATGCAGTATCGGTCAACTCTCACGGCCAGGTCGCTCCGGCCGCCTCTGTTCCTGCCTTTTCTTCGGAGGAACCGGAGGAGGTGCCTATAGCCCTGGCCCTCACAATACCTAGTTTTTCCATTATAATAAGTGACTCCAAAACAGTTATATATAATTTCGAAGCAGGCAGAGTGTCTAAGTTGGCCCTTTCCCTACGTTTGCATCATCCCTTTGATCGACTTGTAGCACTAATCTGGACTCCCGCGCATCCGGGCCTGGCCGTAAACGAGGCGGCTCATACGAGTGCCCGAGAATTTACTGCCCTGGCATACGCATCTCGTGTGTCGCAAATCGCTACGGAGGAGGCACCGTCAGAGAGTGTTCAATGTAAATGCCAATGGGTGCTAATGGGGAATGAGAGACGGGAGAATGCAGCTTTTGCTTTCTTGGCACTTGCGCTTTGTATCTACTTCCCACTTTTAACCACCTCGAGTTCATACCGAGGTGGTTAATGGCATATACTACAGGTTTTCCCGCTCACTTTAATCAAAAAGCAAGCTTAAATAATTCATACGCCATTGGAATATTCTGAGCACCAAGCTATTTAATTCATGTGCCAAACATTTAATCAAGCGCCAACTCACTTCGGCCGCGTGCCAGTGCGTTTAATCCAAGTGCCACCGTGTTTAATCCAATCGCCAACGGCTTTAATTCAGGTGCCAGTTAGTTTAACCTACGCTCCAGGAACACATGGTTTGCCACTTTGTAATAAACTCTAAAAGTCGGAATAATGCAAGCATGAAGTGAAAGGGAAAACATGAAGGGACAGGAAGAAGTGCAGTGCTATTTTTTCCTAACGTTTTGGTGTCATAGCTTCAAATAAAAAAAAACGTGTGTATTTATTGCATTTACGGTATACTAAATCTATTTGCTCACAGAGTCCGTGTTAGTCTATGCTTCATCGCTACTGCATTACTCTGGCTAATCATCTACACCATCCCATAAGCAGAGACTCATCTCGTCTGCTCAGCAGGCGGAATTTGGCTGCTTATTCGATGAGGCATTCGCAGTCGTCTGCTCAGCCCGGTGAGAACGATGGTGACTGATAGGTGATATTCATCTGTTCTCTAAATCATAAATAATCATTTAAACAACAAAAGTTGCATTTATTTGTGTTCATGTGGAATTAAGTTTTTTTTTAAAAGATACAAAAGAGATACTGCTGTTTTCATGTAACGGACGACGCTGCTATTGAAGAAGCGTGTTTGCTTGGAACACGCGTATTTCATCGAATACTCATAATTTAGTTTGAATAAAAAGATAACAGCAAACATGAATGTAAATATTGACTTCCGTCATCTACAGCAGGATTACGACTTTACGTCTTACGTGCGATGAAAGGTTAAAACCTCTTCGAATTATTTCTATTTCGCTCTGCCCAGCGAGGGCCTCCTAATTTCTTGATTATGTATTTGCTTTAGACCCATCGCAGCCCACGGCCAGGATTTTTATATCTTAGTATATATTTTCATATTTCAAACTTTCAAGCATTGGCCTACCCATTACTGTAATTAATTGAATCCGCTCCTACCTTACCAGCCGCAAACAGTTTGTCCAGGTCGAGGGCTGCTGCTCTGGGGATCTACCTGTAACCTCGGGAGCTCCACAAGGCAGTGTCCTTGGCCCTGTCTTGTTTCTCATCTTTATTAATGACATCGTTTCATCAGTTGACACCTCCGCCATAAGCCTAAAGCTTTTTGCAGATGACTGCATTTTTTACAAGCCAATTAATAGTGATTAGCAAAGCGTTCTAACAACGCTGCCCGATGGAATGCCTACAAATTAGCGTCTGCTGAGTAAATTAGAGTCATCCAATCTGCTAAAGACACATTTATCAATACCACTCTTCCATCCATGCTATCCAACGATCCTAAAAAGTTTTGGCGCGTCATAAACCCAAGTAGTGAACAAACGATAACCCTTATCAATAGCTCTGGAGACGCTGTAGCCCCTGAGCAGTGCGCTTCATCTCCCAACATCTCTTTCACTGGCAATTTCTGTCGCACTATTAATCTTCCTCTGCCACCTAAGACATGCTATAACTACCCAATCATGTTCCCAATCATGATAGATTCTGTTGGTGTAGAAAACATAATTAAGTCCCGCAAACTTTCATCCGCCCCGGGCTACGACCTGATTACCACCAAGTTCCTTAAAGGTACCTGTGCCTACTCATCCATTATTCTTACTAAAATTTTTCAACAGTCTCTTCACGAAGGCGTATTATCAATCGAATAGAAGATTGGCAAAATTGTGCCATTTCACAAGTCCGGTGACAAGCATTCCCCATTAAACTATTGACCCATCTCACTTACTAGCATTCCATGCAAAATACTGGAGCACATTTTGTACTCTAACCTCGCAACCTTCCTTGAGTCTAACTCGTTTTTTACGCGTCACCAACATGGCTTTAGGAAAACATTCTCGTGCGAAACCCAGCTTGTAGCCTTTACACACAAATTAAACGTTATTCTTGACCGAACTAGCACTGCCGATTGCATATTCATAGATTTCTCTAAAGCTTTTGATAAAGTCTGTCACAACTTGCTGTTGCACAAATTAAATGAACTTAATATAGATCGCAGGCTTCTAACATGGCTCGAATGTTTTCTAAAAAATTGTTCTCAATTTGTTTCAGTTAATAATGTAAGCTCTGAACCAAGTGCCGTTCATTCCGGCGTACCACAAGGCTCCGTACTAGGCCCACTGCTCTTCCTTATATACATTAATGATTTACCGTCCTGTATTACCTACAATATTCATTTATTTGCAGATGACTGCGTAATCTTCCGAGAGATAACTCATGATGGCGATATTACCTCTCTTCAACATGATCATAACTCCATTTCTCTTTGGTGTAAAACATGGCTCATGGAATTAAACAATAAGAAATGCCAATTTTTACGTGTTTCGAGAGCGAACCATCAACTTTCAAACTATTACCTTGATAACACCGCTCTTCAATCCCTGACAAACTATAAATACCTTGGGGTGCATATAACAACTGATCTGACCTGGACTGTTCACTGTAATTACGTCATTAAAAATGCTAACCGAATGTTAGGTTACCTCCGCCGCAACTTTTCAACGGCCCCTTCTTCCTTGAAACTTCTTCTTTACACTACACTAATTCGACCTAAACTCGAATATTCCGCTGCAGTATGGGATCCTAGTCATGCCAACCTAATACACTCTCTTGAAATGGTACAGAATAACTCAAATCGTTTTATACTTTCTAATTACAACAGGACAGCTAGCATAACAGCCATGAAATCTAGCCTCAACTTACCTTCACTTTCATCCCGTCGTAAAATGTTTCGTCTCCACTTGTTTCACAAGTTGTTTCATCACACATCGCTGCGGGACGGTCTTATCTTGCCTCCTAGTTATATCTCACCCCGGCTGGATCATTCCCATAAGGTCGGGTTGCCTTCTTGCAGGACTCGCGCCTTTTCTCAGTCTTTCATACCTCGTACCTCTGAGGACTGGAACCGGCTTCCCGCATCAGCGGCAACCATTGTAAATCACCTTCATTTCAAAAGTGTCTTAGCTAGTTATGTGTAATTACAGCCAACAAAGTATTGTATTACCCGATGCTGTGTTGTTCCTGTACAGTATTTATTTTCTTGTCGTTTTCCCTGTCCTGATGTAATTCTCACCATTCCCGCATTTTTGTTTGCCATAAAGCCTGTTAGCTAACCTGTATAATTAAGATCTTCTGCCCGATGTAAATTCGCCGCTGCATTTTGTAATTTTTTTTCTTTTCTTTCTCAACCACTCCCCTCTGTGATGCCGTTTGGCCCTGAGGGTATTGCAAATAAAAAAAAATAAAAAAGGGACCAAGAGTGCTTGCAGAACAACCTAAATTCTCTCTCCAATCGGTGCCATACCTGGTCGATGGAGTTTAACATTAGTAAATCGGTCTATATGCGTATCTCAAATAAAGTTATCCCTTTTGCATCACGCTACACCTTAAATAATAATCCGTTGATCGAGGTGAGCAATTTTAAATACTTGGGAGTCAATATTACCAATTGACTGTCGGGGAGTAACCACATTGATGACGCTTGTTCCTCCGCCTCTAGAAAACTAGGGTTTCTTAGACACAAACTAAAAAACGCGCCAACTCAGATCAAACTTCTTGCATATAATACATTTATTCTACCCCGTCTAGAGTACACATGCGTAGCGTGGGACCCGTATTTTAAAAAGGATGTTTATAAACTTGAAATGGTCCAGAGGAGAGCGGTAAGATTCATCTATAATGCCTATCACAATCTTGATTCTCCTTCATCACTTATGGCTACTAACAACATTCCGCTCTTGAAACAGCGTAGAACTATCGCCAGATCTCAAGTTTCTTTTCCTGCTTCGTAATCATCAGTTTAATATTGATCCCAGTAAATACATCTCTCCCTCTTCTTCCAGGAAAACCAGGCATGCTCACAATCATGATCTGACACCTTACTCTGCACGTACTAACCTTTTCAAACATTCCTTCTTTCCGAGAACCATTAGCGAATGGAATGCACTGCCTTCAAAAGTTTTTCCTGAACGTGGCATTCCCGACTTTGAAAACTACATGCATCTTTTGTGTAATCCACACTGTTGATATTTCAATGCTAGATTACCTCATCTTATTATTTCAACTGTGTAGCTTTACTTTTTTGTGCTTGAAACTGTTTCTAGAAGTTTGTTCGCTTTTTTTTCTAGATATGTATAACTAAGCATCCCATTTAGTATGACTTGTTTTTCAGTAGCTTTGTGTATTCTAACTTGCTGTATAACTTGTTCGCTTTTTTCACTATGCTCCCTTTTTGTGCCCCTCCTGCTTGGTCTACGGACTGCAGTATGTAATAAATAAAATTAAAATAAAAAAATATTCCGGCACTACAATAATCATAGTCTGTCTTTCGCATTATATGACCTGTCCCGGTCATGTAATGCTACTATACAAATCGATTTACGAGCTTTAGTGACGAACACAAAATATTCGTCAACATGTTCCTGCTCTTTCTATTGTTGCCATTAAAATGATTTCACCCAGGTGAAGCACTCATCTACAAACATGTACATAGCAAAGTACAAACATGGCTCAAGCCAACAATGGCAGTAATGTTTTTTAACAAATACTAGCGGCGAATTCAAAAAATAATGATTTATTCTACTTTACGTCTGTTTTATATTGTAGGAACTGCATTTCAATCGTACTGCTGTTTCTATGCCCCGTATTCTGCATTTTGTGCATGGATTAAACTGACTGGTACCTGAATTAAAGCCACTGGCAATTGGATTAAACATGATGGTACTTGAATTAAATATGTTGGCACCTTAATTAAATGTTTGGCACAAAGATTAAATAGCTTGGCACTGACAATATTTCAATGCTGTGCGGATTACTTAGGCTGGCACTTGGATTAAAGTGAGTGAGAAAACCTGTAGTTCACTGTATTCATGGCACGGCGGTTCAACACTCGCTAAACCTTTCTAAAACCAATGAGGTTACGCCCAGCGAGTATAACGTAGCAACCCTTTCTTGTCAGATAGTGCTCAATAAACATGCCAATGGCTGCTAATGGGGAATGAGAGACAGGAGAATTCCGCTTTTAGTTAACGCACATGCTGTGAATCTTTCATTGTTCAACAACGCATAGGAGAAATCTCCCACCAGCACCACCTGGCAGGTTAAAACGTAATACTCGTTACACACTACGACTACGACTACTACAAAGGACGAACGGGAGCCGCGTTAAGGGGCTTCGCTCCTAAAAAATTGGTAGATCCTACGTACAGCGGGAATCAAAAATATGTGAAGCATGTGAGAAAGGTTGATATATCTCTTTAAAATCAGCACAACGTTACGAGGTAGAGGTAAATGATGCCGTAGACGACTTCCTTGTCATGATTATCATGTTTGGATGTGCTGTTTGACTTCGTCCACTATTCACGTCACCTGATACCAAATTTAGTATATGCGGAGCCATAGCGAAACGACTGCGCGCACTCTATGAGCGTAGTATGTTGTCATGTTCTTACATGACACCCGTGTCAGGATTATCATGTTTGTACCAGTCATATATTTCGTCATCCAATGACTTCACGTAACAACACATTTGGTATATGTGGAGCTAGCAAAATGACCAAGAGCGCATCATGAAGGACCCAATATACTCCAATGTAGCGTTGACGCGTGCGCACGCTGGGCACAGCGACGCTGCGTTAGTAAAACGCCAGCACTCTATAGACTGACGTCAGGCGCGGCGTCCGTCGGCGCGGCCCGACGGCAACCAGCGCGAAATGTAATGTGCTCAATTTCGCGCAGATACCTTACCCAGACTGCCCTGCGTCTCCCTCTTTTCGGTATGGAGGAACGCCGGACGCGCTGAAACGCGCATGCGCAAGGTAACGCAGAGCAGCGCGCGCCATTTAGTATGTGGCAAGAGCAGCGCCTGGCGTGGCAAAGCTGTCGTGACGCAATGAAATGAACGCCGGCGAGCACACCCACCACGTCCCTTCGAAATCTTTGGCGCCTTGAGTGTGGCATGTAGTCATGTTCTCACATGACACGCATCTTATGATTAGCATGTTTGCGCCAGTCGCATACCTTCGTCATTTATTAACGTCACGTAATACCAAATTTGTTCTATGTGAAGCTAGCGAAACGGCCCCGAGAAAGCATCATAAGTGTGGCATGTAGCCTTGTTGTTACATGACACGAATGTCGTGATTATCATGTTTGGATGTGCCATTTACCTATCTCATCCATTCGTGTCATGTAATACCGAGTGTGGTACAAGTGAAGCTAGCGAAACGGTCGCGAGCGCATGATGAGCGTAGCATGTAGTCATGCTGTTACATGACAAGCATCGCATGTTTATCATGTTTGGACCACCATTCACGTCCCGTAATGCCGAATTTGGTATAGGTGAAGCTTGCGAAACAGCCGCCAGTGCATCATGAGCGTGGCATGTAGTCATGTTGTTACATGACACGCATGTCATGATTTTCATGTTAGGGTCTGTCACATGTGTTTGCCATGCAATCATGCCATACCATGCCAGTTTTGCTACATGCCATGTGAACGAAACCACCGCAAGAGCTGCAGGACCATGAAATGTAACTCATGACATTCATGACATACATGTCATGATTTTTACTTTATGACTACTCAAGTATGTTCTTCATGCAGTCATGTTATGCCATACCAAGTTTTGTATCAATGCTATTTTCGAAACGGCCAGGAGAGCTAAATGTCGTAGGCGGATAGATAGATAGATAGATAGATAGATAGATAGATAGATAGATAGATAGATAGATAGATAGATAGATAGATAGATAGATAGATAGATAGATAGATAGATAGATAGATAGATAGATAGACAGGCAGACAGACAGACAGACAGACAGACAGACAGACAGACAGACAGACAGACAGACAGACAGACAGACAGACAGACAGACAGACAGGTAGGTAGGTAGGTAGGTAGGTAGGTAGGTAGGTAGGTAGGTAGGTAGGTAGGTAGGTAGGTAGGTAGGTAGGTAGGTAGATAGATAGATAGATAGATAGATAGATAGATAGATAGATAGATAGATAGATAGATAGATAGATGGATGGATGGATGGATGGATGGATGGATGGATGGATGGATGGATGGATGGATGGATGGATGGATGGATGGATGGATGGATGGATGGATGGATGGATGGATGGATGGATGGATGGATAGATAGATAGATAGATAGATAGATAGATAGATAGATAGATAGATAGATAGATAGATAGATAGATAGATAGATAGATAGATAGATAGATAGATAGATAGATAGATAGATAGATAGATAGATAGATAGATAGATAGATAGATAGATAGATAGATAGATAGATAGATAGATAGATAGATAGATAGATAGATAGATAGATAGATTACGCCAGCGGCGTTGCCACGCCAGGCGCAGGTCTTGCCATATGTTGCTTTGACGCATGCGCGTTTCAGCGCGCCTGGCGTCCCTCCGTCACGAAGAGGCAGCCGCAGTGCTGTCTGGGTAACGCATCGGTGCGAAATGAAAATGCAGCAAGTCGCATTTCGCGCTGTTTGCAGTCTGGCCGCGCCTACGGACGCTGATCGCGCCTGCCGTCAGAGTATAGAGTGCTCACGTTTTGCTAACGTAGCGTCGCTGTGGCCAGCCTTCGCGCGCGTCAAGGTAACATTGTAGTACATTGGACCCTTTATGATGCGCTCGCAGCCATTTCGCTTGCTCCACATATACCACATTTGCCGTTACGTGACGTCAATGGATGACGAAGTAACTCCACAGGTACTCGATTTGGTAGCACGTGACGTGAATAGGTGACGAAGGTAACGACACATATAAAGAGGATAATCATGGCACAGAAGCCATGTACGGACTAATTTACATCCACTTCGTAACGTTGTGCTGATTTTAAAGTGACAAAACAACATTCGTGCTTCGCATATCATCGATTCGCACTGTATGCGGGATCTGCCAATCTTTTTTTTATTGTGATAGCAATTATAAAGACACTCTCGGCTGGATTTCGCTGCCGGCATTGGCGTCGGCGTTAATGTCAAGCACCATGTATGTATACGTATCTATCTAAAAGCATGCTGTCCGTTGACTCTGTGGTCAACATTTGGTGACAAAATGCTTGGATTGGTTGAAAGTCGTGTTCCAAGTAGGTACTTGCGTAAAAAGAAAACGCATAAACCTTGGTTTAACGCCGAAATACGCAAGCTTGTCAGGAAAGCTAGACGCGCTTATAAAATATTTTCAGCTAATTCTAGTTTGGTAAACCACAATCACTTGGATGAAATAAATAATTTATTAAAATAAAACGATTAAATCTGCGAAAGATAATTTCTTTGTTAAATTAGGCAAAGACCTAAAAGAAAACCCGAAGGCAGTCTGAAAGTATGTATAGCAGTACCAAAAAGAAGATATATCTATATCAGCCTTAACTGTCGACGGCAAAGCCATGACGTCAGACTACCAGAGGGCACAATGTTCTAATCAATATTTTCAATCAGTTTATTTGCATGAAACTGCCGAGCAGGCATCGCTTCAAAAGAATGCCGGCCAGAGCAATATTATGCCAGACATTCAAATTGATGTTAGTGGCGTCGATTCATTATTACGCCGCTTAGATGCAACAAAGCCATTGGACCTGATGGACCGTCCCCAGTAGTTCTTAAAAAGTGTCATGACGTTTTTGCTCCATATTTAAGTATTATCTATGAACTCTCCCTCGAAACTGGTCTTATTCCCCAAGATTGGAAGACAGCAAACGTTACACCCATTTTCATTGATTGATTGATTTGTGGGGTTTAACGACCCAAAACCACCATATGATTATGAGAGACGCCGTAGTGGAGGGCTCCGGAAATTTTGACCACCTGGGGTTCTTTAACGTGCACCCAAATCTGAGTACATGGGCCTACAACATTTCCGCCTCCATCGGAAATGCAGCCGCCACAGCCGGGATGCGAACCACACCCATTTTCAAATCTGGAGATAAAAAACTCAGAGAAAATTACAAACCGATCTCATTAACGTCGGCATGTTGCAAAATATTTGGACACATTTTACATAGCAATATATTAAAATTCCTTGATTCAGACGCTTTCTTTACTTCCTCCCAGCACGGTTTTCGAAAAGGTTATTCCTGTAACACACAACCAATAGAATTTCAGCATTTCGTATTTACAGCTATTGATAACAATAGTCGTGTAGACGCGGTTTTTATAGATTCCAAAAAGCATTTGACACTGTGTCCCATAAGCTCTTGGATGTAAGGCTTGCTGCATTGGGCATCAATAAAAAGGTTCAAAACTAGATACGTAATTATTTGAATGGTAGAACCCCGTCCGTTGTCGTAAATAATGTCAAATCTTCGTCCATAGCAGTAACTTCGGGCGTTCCCCAAGGGAGCGTTTTAGGACCCTTACTGTTCCTAATCTACATAAACAACATAGTTGAAAACATTACATCATCCATAAAATTATTTGCTGACGACTGCGTCATATACAGAGAAATCCCGACTGAATCTGATACTTGCGTTTTGCAAACCGACCTAGATCACATAGCGGACTGGTGTAAAGAATGGAAAATGAATTTAAACATTAAAAAGTGTTGCAGTGTAAGCTTCTCAAGGAAAATATCCAAATCATTTCATTAATATAACATCTATGGCGTACTTATTAACACACACTGCGGTTATAAGTATCTCGGTGTTCATTTTAGAATCGTTTACAAGGAACAAACACACTGACACGGCCATAACAAAAGCTAGTAGGATGTTATACCTTATTCGAAGGAATTTCAAACAGGCGGCGCGCGAAATTAAAGAAACTTTATATTTTTTGCAGGTCAGGTCCATACTTGATTATGCATGCGTAGTATGGGACCCCCACCAAGACTATCTTATAAATAAAATAGAAAAACTTCAGAATGAAGCGGCAAGGTTTGTTTTAAATAATTATAGCCGCTACGCCCGCGTTTCACAAATGAAGGCCACTTTGGGATGGGATCTGCTGCGCTTACGTAGACAGAAACTACGGCTTAAACTGTTGCACCAGATATATTACTCTAACACAAGAATCAATCACCATAGCTACCTAGTTCAACCTCCCTACACGTCCACTCGCTGTGACAATAGCAAAAAGATATCTACCTGCAAATGCAGATCCAATACTTTTTTCCACTTAATCTTTCCAAAAACAATAAGAGAGTGGAACAGCTTAAGTGACGACTTGGTTAGTATAACAAATAATGATTTATTTTTTTCTATGCTGTGAAATTCTTCTTGCAATATGTATGTTCTGTGTGTATGAAAATGTATTTTGTGATGCATTATAATGTTCTGATAAATGTGGCGGTGGTTCTTTTTTATTTTTATTTTAATGTGCATGATGTATTTTGCTACGAATTCCTTTGTACTGACTGTTTTTGTTCCCCCCCCCCTACGTAATGCTTATATGGCGATGTAGGTACTCTGTAAATAAATAAATAAATAATTAAATAAATTGATTAACTAATATATAACAAAACGCAAGAAAGAAAAAATCCCAGAAAAAAAGACTCCGAGCCCAATTTTCTGGATACAAATCATACAGCACTTTGGCTGAAAAAGCAACAGTGAACACTTTGATACGCCGAAATATCACGGCTGTAGAACTCGACACTGGCGTACGAAACATAGACCACATCCTACTAGAAATTATCCCGTCTCGAAAAAAGGGGGCGAAGCTTGTTTGTGCTGAAAGTACACAGCCCACCTCGATAAAGATGAATTGAAGCTCACTTTTTCGCAAAGTGCTAAACGTCGAGGGTATACAGGCACCGATCATCGTGTAAGACTTTAACGCATTGCATGTCACCAGGGGCCTTAAAGGCCGCAACCTGTGGAACGAGGTGCAGCACAAGGGGCTCGCGCTAGGGACCAACCCACCAGACCCAACCAGAATGGGCAATAGCGTCAGTAGAGACACTATACGCTTAACCTGACATTCATGAAGAACATATTTTACCCGCATTGAACCCACAGGAACGTAAATCTAGGCGGCGATCACTACATCGTATACACAGTGCTTCAAGCGGGGCCACGAAAAAAGAAAGGCAGAAAAATAATGTTAACCGACTGGGATGCTATTTGTGAGCTGAGGGAGGACAATGCGACAGAGAACATTGAAGATATACAAAAAACGACAGACACACTTAAGAGTAGCGTGTAGAAAGCCTCTAAACACGTTCCCGAAGACGCTGGCTTCGGTGTAATGGACAGCACGCTCTTCCACAAGTGGGAGGAAAACGCAACTTGCAAGAGCGTTGGAAAGGTCAAAAGCACAACTGGCGTCTCAGAAAGAGAATCGTCGCACTCTACAGAGAAAAGGAAGATCGCGCAAACAGGTTGTACCTACAGCAATGAGAAGAAGGCACGTCCGTCCTAATGAACCGATAATTCAGAATGTCCAAAACATGGAGCATGCTTCGCGGCCTTCGTGGATCCAGAAGACACAAAAACAACAGAACGGCAAAATCTTCACCGCATGCTACACAGCTATGCAGGCACAGAGGCAGACCTCCTGCGTGAGCTGCGCCAGACCTACCTAGGCGATGCAACAAAGACCCGACTACCAGGATACCAAGGGAAAGATGACACAGACCTCAACGCACTCATAACTGAAGCAGATATGCCTTACGAACTAGACAACTGAATTAAAATTCACCCCGGGCTCCGATGATGTAACGAAAAAAAACGCTTGGCAACTTGGATGACGAATCCGTCACTGCTCTCACGAAAAGAGCATAAACGAATGTTGGGAAGAGGGAGCCATAGCCTGAGATGAAAAACCGCTAAAATTGTATTTATATCTAAAGCGGGTGAAATACAACTCATAGGAAATCTCAGACCTATCTCACTGACGTCGTGCATCGGAAAGCTCATGGAAAAAAAAATTCCCAAGCATTTCCCCGAAGGTGAACATGGTTAAGTGTGAATGCACGGGGTGATGCTATGAGGGGTATTTATCATTTCGCACTATTATATTTATTAATCACACTATGGTGCCTTTATGCTGTAATGGTTCCTGGGAATCGCAATTTGATCACACGGGGGAGTTTACGTTAACTCACTGGCGAATGCCAACGGATTTGAACTTTACTCCCCCTCATAGCATCACCCCGTGCATTCGCACTTAACCATGTTCACCCTCGGGGAAATGCTTGGGAGTTTTATTACTGATGATGATGATTAAAGTGTAATTAATGAATTTAAGTGTTGTTTGTCATGAAGCATTTGTACACAGAGAGCGCGAAGTTCGGCATCCTCTGCACGCTTCGCCCGCTTGTCCTCGGCCTCGCGAGCGCGCAGTTCCGCATCCGCTGCACGCTTCGCCCGCTTACGTTCGGACTCACGAGCCCTTCACAGCGCCGCCTTGTCTTCCAAAGTCGGCGAAACCACCACGGTACCGTCACCTCCAACGACGGGTGCAGTGCTGGCATTCGGTTGTACTGCATTCGTTGTTGATGGTAGCGTTGCCTCCGGGACATCCATCGCACGACCCGCTCTCGACGGGAGACTGAGAGAGAAGGCGGGCGCGCGAGAGAGAGGGGTGCGCGCGCAGCTGCAGCGAGCGAGGAGAGCGGAGGAGCGAGCGAAGGGGGAGGGGTTATAAGGCACGTTACTGACACCGATATCAGCGTTGCGTCCGTGGCTTATTCGGTAGAGCGTCGCGCTGCGGCCCGCCAAGTCCTCTTTCTTTTAAAGATAGAGAGAAGACTGCGGACGCCGCCGACGGCGGTGTATGGTTTGGGGTCGCTTATAAAGTGTATTCACACTTAAAAGTAGTTTTAATGCGTCTCGTCAGATATGCGGATGACAACAAGCTATACCCGCGCACGATGCTAGGCTTTCGACCGTGACTTTCGACGCAAGACGTCATGTCGCAGCTGAAACATCGAATCATAGACGCCGAAACACACTCTCTGGATACAAAAGTCCTTCTGGGCCTTGAGCTGTAGAAGGCATTTGATAACGTCTACCACAAGGCCATAGTACACAATATGCAACACCTGCACGTAGGTCGACGAGGGTTCAGTTATGTGAAAGGTTTTTCTCCCTAGCCGTAAAGCCATAATCGTGACCGACGAAGCGTAATCCGAGGAAATCGAACTAGGCAACAAGAGAACATCGCAAGGTTCAATGCTTTCACCCTTCCTCTTCAATGAGACGATGCTTTATCTACCCTCAGACCTGAAACGCATCAAAGGATTTCAGCACAATCTATGCGGATAACACCTTCTAAGTTACGGGTAAGAGCGACGGTCACATCGAAGAAATTTTACAGTAACCAGTAACGTTGAGCGATACGTGGAGACCAAGAACCTAAAATGCTCTCCCCAAAAATTGTAATTACGGCTCTACATACTTACAAGTGGAGGATGCAAGGGTTTAGTCAAGATCGATCAAACATAACATTCTTAGCAGGGGGTTATCCATTTCCTCAGTACTAACACATCAGAATATGGGGCCTCCGTATATCTGGGAACGGACATAATGGGGAAGCAATGAACACGCTGAATAGCAACATCCAGCAAACCATTAGGCTGATCCGAAAAATCGCCAACAAGAATTGCGGTATAAAAGAACACAACTTCGTGCAGATTATACAAGCCTTCGTCGTGAGCCGTATTGTGTATGTGACACCATACCTCGAATTACAAGCAGCAAAAAATTAAACATAGATTGCGTCATGAAAAAGAAATATAAGCACGCACTCAGCTCACTGATCACCGCATCTAAAGAAAAGTTTGAAGCACAAGGTATGTATAAGAAGCTAGACGATCTGATTAAAGCCTATATCATTGCGCAATATGAACAGCTTTCACAAAGCGACGCAGGAAAAACCATCATGCACAAACTTGGAATCACGCGCGCCTACCAAAGCGAAGATCAATATGATATTCCAAAAGAAACCAGAGAGTATATCATAATAAAGCCGTTATTCAGGAACATGCACCCCGAGTATCATCGGGAGCGAAGGAATGCTGAAATCACTACACAATAAGTTTCAAAACGATGTGGCTGTGGTCTCCGTGGATGTGGCGGAGAATCTGGATGGTCGAAACATGGCATTGGTCACTTCGAATCAAGCGGCCACCTGCTCGCAAGCAGTTCTATGTCAGGAAAGTCTGAAATCACTGAGAAAGCGGCCATGGCGTTGTCGCTTGCATCTAAAACAGTCAGCGTTATAATCAGCGATTCTAATGCCGCAATTAATCATTTTTGTCATGGTGGAGTCTCAAAGGAGGTGCAAAAAATTCTGACCAACTTTCATAAAGAGCGCGACGTCTATGTCTTACAGACGCACGCTCGCTCCCCCCCCCCCCCCCGGCAACGAAACCGCGCAAACCCTTGCTCGAGAGTTAGTGAGCTAGGCAGGTGCAGGTATAACGCGAAGCTCGCATGTGGTGACAGAGAGCGCATCGTCTCATACAAATAAATTACCAAACACTACCGATTATGGAGGATGCATTACCCGCCAACCCATTCCTCATTAGAAAAACAGCGGGCGACAGCATGGTGACTATTACAAACAAGCACCTTCCAGAACCTAACCGCTTACAGTCATTGCTATTGCTGCGAGCCGGGGTCTCAACGACGCGTCCCCGCTGACGTGGGTTGCCGCCGAGACGTCAGGGGTACGTCGGAACCGGACTCCTGTGGTAGAGTGGCGCAACTTTGGGTGGAGCCAACGATGCTTAGAGGTTGCGGATACGAAAAACAAACAGGTTTACTGGCACTATTTACAATTATTTACAGCGTAAGAGGTTAGCGTTCAGCAAACCACGAGCGTAATGTATGAACCGTTAAACCATGGTTCAGAGCAACGTCCAGCACTTTGTAGCGTCGTTATAAGCCCTGTTGGGCTCCTTCTCTCGATTGGAGCACCAAAAACATCAATCATACACATGACGCCACCTATCATGGCATCAACTAATAACAAACGGCCACCAGTCATTCCACCTCCTGACGCAATGCTCCTCCGATCATTTTCACGGAAGAGAGGGGAAGTGGAGTCCTTCACGAAGCAAGTTGGTGGATGAGCGCTTCCTGCCGTCTTTCCCTGGCAGGGCAGCATATAAGATCAGCGATCTTAAATGCTTAGACGTGACCTGCACGGTCGTTCTGCCTTGCCACCTCGCCATACAAGCCATCATAGAGGAAATGTCCCTGGGGTATGGCTAAAGGACCGTCAAAGCTACCACATTCTGATTCATTTGTTGCTTCTTGCTGCTTGGCGCTCGTCCCGACAGAAAAGCACTGGTGTTTCAGGACGTGAGAACGCAGCATGGCTATGCTCTATGCATCTCATGGCCAGCATGGCACCCACGAACAAGGGTCACAACACTATTCAAATCTCTACTCTGACAAATGTAAACTCTGAAATCACCGGGCGCACCTCAAACACATTATCTGGGCTTGTCCTAGCCTTGTTAAGGGGCCAAACACCAAATATTTCAACGCACAGCAGTGGGAGACCACGCTGCTAAGCTCAAACATCCAGGAGCAGCTACAAGTGATCAGGCAAACCTAATTTGCCACTACAGCCCAAGGACCCCTAACTGCACCTAGTGGAGAGGATATAGTTCCTCTGAGGCTTCCCGTTTCGATTAAAGTTGTTTCTCTCTCTCTCTCATAACTTAAAAATATATATCAATAGCTACAGAGTATCATGTTCGGCTTTCACTGATAAAAACTTTCCAACGAATGTCATTTTAACAAAGAAACAATGACTTTATAACGCGCATATTCTTCAGACGTATTCCTATAAGCACATCCTTTTTTGGTGACTGTCGAGGCCAGCTCATCTGAATGCCAACAGCTCGCGCCTTTTGCTTTGTTAACTTCAGTACAAAATATGTTGAAGTTTTATTCGAAAATTCAAAGATAAATGTAACAATGCTTACCTGCCCAACTCTCCTACACTCGTGCAATGTTCCTTGCGTTGCACTTGAGATATTTTGCGTGTAAGAGAAGAAATACACATAATTGAAATTAACAGTGCCATTCAGCTTGCTGAGCAGACATAACAAATCATCTGCAGTGTCATAATATGTCTAAATTTCAAAATATAGCTTCCCATTTTTTGTTTTTTGGTTTTCGTTCTGTGCTGCATATCTTTTATTGATTTTTATGTTACAGACTCTGTATGCTATTTCAATTGCGGCCTTTGCCCTGGTGATATCCCAAGCATATGGACAGCGAAAACTTCAGAGACAGAATCACCGTGATATAGTCACTTGCTATTGCACCAAAGCTGTTAACCTCTATCCTGCATGTGGCCGTATGCATAGTCGCACATTTCGATGAAGAGACGTCACAGCTCTGATGGAAATTTCACGCTAGAGAAAACTAGTGACCGGGAAAGAATGTGGTTGCGGCGCTTGCGCGCGGGTTGGTGATGATATGTGGGGTTCAACTTCCCAAAACCACCATATTGCCACGAACTTAATAACAGAGAGCGACGAAACGACGTCTTGCTTGCCCTCAGACCAGGACGCAAAAGCCCTCTTCTTTCTTCACTTCCAAGGGATTCCCCCTACAATTGATGGCTCATACCCATTACCTGTGACATTACTCCCTCTCCTCGAAAAGCATCGGCTCGATGCTGGTAATGAGCGTTGAGGAAAAAATGCGAAAGAAAAGATGCTACCATGGAACACAACAACTCCGTCGTAAGGGAAAAAAATGGGCTGGCGTCGTAGAAGAACTCAATAAAGAAAGGAGTAAGTACACAAGACAATAAAAAAACCAAAGTGGCAAAAAATAGTCATTGCACGGTAAGTTAGTGCACGTTCGATGGATGACGCGAGAAATATGGCTTGAGTCTTGACACGTGCACCACATCACTTTGTGGAAACCGACGGGAACATCTTGAGGTGCCCTCAGGGAGAACTTCATACGTAACGTCACTGAGTCGGTGCAGAACTTTGTAAGGGCCGAAGTAGCGCCGAAGCAACTTCTCAGAGTGACCACGCTGTCGGATGGGAGTCCACACCCAAACTTCATCGTCTGGTTGGAAGGCAACCTCTCGGTGTTTAAGGTTGTAGCGGTGTGCGTCGGCAGTTTGGCGAGCCTGAATACGGCATCGGGCGAGTTGACGGGCCTCCTCGGCGCGTTGAGCGAACAATGCAGCGTCCGTGTTGAACATGCTCAAGTTGTTGGGAAGGAGCATTTCGTCGAGCGTTGTGGTGACCTCTCTACCATGAACTAAGCGAAATGGGGTGAAACCTGTACTCTCTTGGACTGCTGTATTGTAAGCAAAAGTTACGTAAGGGAGTATATCATCCCAGTTCTTGTGATCAACGGCCACATACATAGACAGCATATCTGCAATTGTCTTGTTCAACCGTTCAGTGAGTCCATTTGTTTGGGGGTGATAACCCGTGGTTTTCCGATGTTCTGTACCACTTAGTCTCAGCACTTCTTGAAGCATCTCTGCGGTGAAAGCTGTACCACGATCAGTAATTATCACAGCTGGCGCTCCGTGACGAAGTACGATGCTGGTGACAAAAAACTGTGCGATTTCCGCTGCGGTAGCTTTGGGCAGGGCCTTTGTTTCGCTGTAACGCGTTAAATAATCGGTGGCAACCACAATCCACCGGTTTCCAGACGAAAAGGTGGGAAATGAGCCGAGCAAGTCAATGCCAATTTGATGGAATGGTGTCTTCGGCGTGGCGATGGGCTGTAGCAGTCCTGCTGGTCAGACAGGTGGAGTCTTACGGCGTTGGCAGTCGCGGCATGTGCGGACGTACTGCTTGACTGTCTTCGCGAGGCGGGGCCAGTAGTATGAGCGGCGGATTCTTTCCAATGTGCGCGTGTAGCCAAGGTGTCCGGATGATGGTTCGTCGTGACAAGCATGTAAAATATCGTCCCGAAGCGAGGTCGGCGCAACCAGTAGGTAAGTAGCCTGGGTATGGTCGAAATTTTTCTTATAGAGGACTCCATCCCTGATGCAGAACGAGGCCAGCGAACGTGTGAAGTTTCGAGGAAGGCTGCGTTTTCGGCCTTCGAGGTAGTCAATCAGCGGGCTTAGCTCCATGTCGTCGCGTTGTTGTTGAGCCAAGTCGGTTGCTGACACAGAGGAAAGGAATGTATCGTCCTCTTCAACGTCCGCGTTCGTACTTCCAATTGGTGCACGTGAGAGACAGTCGGCATCAGTGTGTTTGCGTCCTGGTTTGTGAATGACTGTAACGTCAAATTCTTGCAGCCGAAGGCTCCAGCGTGCTAGACGACCGGAAGGGTCTTTAAGGTTGGCGAGCCAGCATAAAGAATGGTGGTCGCTAACTACCCTGAATGGTCGATCGTACAAATAAGGGCGAAACTTTGTTATAGCCCAAACAACGGCTAAGCATTCTTTTTCTGTTGCAGAGTAGTTTTTCTCTGCAGATGATAGTGTTCGACTTGCATAGGCAATCACGCGCTCTATGCCATTTTGCCATTGAACCAGTACAGCTCCAAGTCCAACGTTGCTGGCATCTGTGTGTAGCTCTGTGGCAGCGTTGTCGTCAAAGTGACCGGGTACAGGTGGGGCTTGGAGATGGTTTCGTAGCGTGTCAAAGGCGTGATGCTGATCATGGCCCCAAACAAATGGTACGCCGTCTTTCGTAAGTTCATTTAGCGGTTCAGCGATTTTAGAAAAGCCTTTGACGAAGCGTCTGTAATATGCGCAGAGTCCCAGAAATCGGCGGAGGTCACGCTTGTTCGTTGGGACAGGAAATGCGGCAACAGCTTTCGTTTTCTCAGGGTCTGGGTGTATACCGGCGTGGCTGACGACGTGACCAAGAAATTTCAGTTCCTCGAATGCAAAGTGGCATTTCTCAGGTTTGAGAGAAAGTCCAGCTATTCGAATCGCCTGAAGAACCGCCTGTAAGCGCTGGACGTGCTGCTCAAACGTGTCCGAGAAGACGACTTCATCGTCAAGGTAGACAAGACACGATTGCCATTTTAGCCCAGAAAGAACCGTGTCCATCATTCTTTGAAAAGTAGCTGGTGCCCAGCACAAGTCGAATGGAAGGACCTTGAACTCGTAGAGTCCGTCAGGAGTAATGAAGGCGGTCTTTTCGCGGTCGCGCTCATCAACAGATATTTGCCAATAGCCGCTGCGTAGATCCATGGAAGAAAAGTAACGAGCATTGCGAATGCGGTCCAGCGAGTCGTCAATTCGTGGTAAAGGATACACGTCTTTCTTCGTGATCTTATTCAACTTTCGGTAGTCGACGCAAAATCGGAGAGCACCATCTTTTTTCTTTACTAACACAACAGGGGACGCCGAGGGACAGGTCGATGGCTGGATGACATCGTCCTTGAGCATCTGCTGGACCTGTTGGCGTATAACGTCTTGTTCTTTTAGATGCGGAGCATCTAATACTCGAGACTTGTAGTGCGGCGCCGTCCGCAAGCTTCCTCCTCCTTCTTCCACCATCTGTGCATCCCTTCCTCCTCTACACACCGCGCGCGCTTCACTCCTCCACCATCTGTGCACCCTTCTTCCTCTACACACCGCGTGCGCTTCTCCTCTTCACGAACATTCGCTAGCTGTATAATGTAGCGCGCATGCGCCGTCGCGCTTCGAGAACATCGGCAGCTGAAGCGCGCATGCGCCGTTGCGCTTCTCCCCCTTGTCGAACATTCGACAGCTGACAGTGCATGCGCCGTCGCGCTGTATATATACTCAAGGTCGGCGCTCACTCGCTCAGTTGCCGCTCGTCGGTTGGTTTGTACGGCGCGTCGACGTCCAAGGTCGCGGTGAAATGAATTCCAACGAATCCATAAACACAATCATCGACGTCCCTTCGACCAGCGCCGCCCTTTCGCATACGTGTGTACGTGTTCACTCATTTAACACCCCCTCCTACAACCACGTTAACCAATTTAGCCATCGACCCAAGTAAGTCGCAATTTAACACCCCATTTCACAACCACGTTAACCAATTTAGCCATCGACCCAAGTAAGTCGCACTTTAACACCCCGTTAACCAATTATATGCTCCGCATCCTCCTCAGTGTTCCCCCGAGGGAAGCTGCGGGCATTTTTTTGCGAGACTCTGTAGGCATGCTGTCGAATGGGTCACTCGTTAGGCTCGGTGATGATACGATGCTTGGCAAGCGGTGTTTGGTTAACTTTCGAAGTCTTAGCGAAGCAGTCCCGAAATGAGCCAAGTAGCTTCAAAAGACGTTCCCGTTGTGCAGACGGTAGACCCTGGTTTACGTCGAGATTGCTTGCAAATGTCATGGCGGAATCGTCGCACGACGAAAGAGCAGATAGTGTTGAGGGACCAGGGACGTCGGCAATATCCTCAAGGTATGCGATCGCAGTGTGTTTGGTAAGATGGCGATGCTCGTCGCTGAAATTCGTGACTAATAGGCAAGCCTGCTTTCTACTGGGCTGAACAATACCTCGGGCAACGCAGATTTGTTGTGCAAAAAGTAGAGACAAATTTCCTTCTGCAATTACAGCATTGGGGACGTCTTGGTCACATTCAACGTTGATAAAAAGGCTGCTGCGGGGAGGCAGAGTAACAGATTCGGAGGATACACGTAGGGCAGCCTTCGATGAGCGGGCGTTTTCCGGTTCAGGATGAAACGGGTCCTCGAACGACACCTGCAAGTCTCGTAAGTCAATAATTGCGCCGTGTTCGCGAAGAAAGTCCAGCCCCCAGGATGAGTAAACGGGAGCACACAGGTAATACGAGGAAAGACCCTGTGAACATCGAAGCACGGACTCGAACACGGGCTGTGCACATTCCAATTGGCGTGACGAGGTGGCCCCCTGCCATGCGCAACGGCGGTCCTTGCCAAGGCGTAGTTACCTTCCTCAGTTGGGATGCTAGGGCGCTGCTCATAACCGAATAATCGGCGATGGTGTCGACGAGGGCAGTGACGACGTGATTATCGACGTGTACGGTGATGTCGACGGAAACAGTCTTGTGACTTTCGGAAACGACTGGAAAGTCAGAACGGTCTTCATCGGGTCTTTGCGTCGAAGGAGGCTCTTTGACAGTTCGTTGGGACGCGGCTTCACCCCCAGGAGCCGCGGTTTCTAGTTTCCCCTGTGGGAACTCGGTGACCGGCCTCTGAAAGGAGCATAGGATGACGAGAGAATGCTAGGTGACGTGGGGCGGCGAGGTGATGGAGATCGTGATTGGGGGCGTGGACCAAGGCGAGGAGTTTGCTGGCCCGTAAGGTACGCTTCGATGTCGCGGGGACGCTCACCGTAACGCGGGCACCGAGCATCAGGGTGAAAGCCACGGAGACCAAGTTGGCGGTACTGGCAGTTACGGTAGACGTGACCCGCTTCGCCACAGTGGTAGCAGAGTGGACGGTTATCGAACGTACGCCACACGCTGGCCTTTGTGGCGTTCTGCCGCAATCCAGACGGACGATAAGTTGGTGCACTCTGAAACCTTGAAACGGGTGGCGGAGTCGAAGAGGTGCCCTGGAATCGATGGCTAGCCTGATCCATTCTCCCCATGGTGGGATCAGGGCCATGTGGTGCAGGAGATCGCAGAGCCACCGCATAAGTCAGCACAGGGGCCTCAGGTCTTGTTGGCGCGAGTGGGGTGACCACGTGTCGGATCTCATTTCGGATTAAGTCTGCGAGCTCACTTACGGGTGGTTGGGGTCCCGCTGCTTGGAGTTGGCGCAGCTCGTCCCGCACGACGCTTCTTATGAACTCAGCGAGGGCATGCCTCTCGCTGTCAGCCCCGATAAAGCATGCAGCAGGGGTCAGGTCGTGGCGTTCATACTGTGACGACCTATACTGGAGAGTACGCTCCATTGTGGTTGCCTCATTTATGAACTCTGCCACAGTCGTCGGTGGATTGCGCACGAGTCCGGCGAAGAGCTGCTCTTTTACCCCACGCATTAAATGCCGCACCTTCTTTTCCTCGGACATTGCAGGGTCAGCACGCTTGAAGAGTCGAAGCATGTCCTCGACAAACATCGAAACTCTCTCGTTGGGTCGTTGGTTCCGAGACGAGATAGCCTGCTCCGCTCTCTCTTTCCTTTCAGTGCTGCGGTACGCATCACGAAACTGTCGGCTGAACTCATGCCACGTCGCAGAGGAACCCTCGTGATTCTCGTACCACGTTTTGGCAGAGTCTTCTAACGCAAAGTAAACTCTCCGCAGCTTGCGAGCTTCATCCCATTCGTTGATGTTGGCAACTCGATTGAAGTGGTCAAGCCAGTCGTCAACATCTTCATAAATGTCTCCATGAAATGAGCGTGGTGTTTGCGGCGCATGAAAAACATGCGGGAGAAAAGAATAGGCGTCGTTGGTTTGACTCGCCCGGTTGTTAGTTGAAGTTGCCATCTCGTCTTGAGAGAGGGGACCGTACTCGGGAGATAGTCCTCGCAGGCGGTGACTGCTTCGTGCCGTGGGAGCTGTAGCTGTCTCCAAGTAGCTCGGTGTGTCGGCTGAAAATCTGCAGCCGAGGCGCATTTACCCCGCACCTCCACCAGTGCCACGAACGTAATAACAGAGAGCGACGAAACGACGTCTTGCTTGCCCTCAGACCAGGACGCAAAAGCCCTCTTCTTTCTTCACTTCCAAGGGATTCCCCCTACAGTTGATGGCTCACACCCATTACCTGTGACAATATGATTATGAAAGACGCCGTAATGGAGGGCTCCGCAAATTTAGACCACCTGGTGTTGTTTAACGTGCACCCAAATCTGAGCACACGGGCCTACAACATTTCCGCCTCCATCGGAAATGCAGCCGCCGCAGCCGGCATACGTCTCCTATAGTGAAATGCAGTGGTTCGAACACACTTAATGAATCTATTACCAGTCTGCACTGGGAATTGAAGTGTTGTGCTAGCTGGTGTTGGTGAAATAGCAGCAGTCAACATGAAACTGACAACACTGTTAGCCGCTTGCGTGCCAGAGCACATTCATGTGGCTTCTTTGTTTACTTTAGTTATAAGGCTTACACAAGTAATGCAAATAAGAGAACAAATATAAACATCATTAGCTTAGTGAGGCCCGAAACGCTCGTTCAGGCAGCCACCGTCGAATGTGGCGTTTCCAATAGTGAGATGTAGTGGTTGGAGTACACTTCATGAATCTATTACCAGTCTGCACTGGGAATTGAAGTGTTGTCATAGCCGGTGTTGGTGAAATAGCAGCAGTCAACATGAAACTGTAAACACTGTTAGCAGCTTGCGTGCCAAAGCAGATTCATGTGGCTTCTTTGTTTATTTTAATTATATTGCTCACACAAGTAACGCAAATAAGAGAACAAATATAAAACATCATTAGCTTAGTGATGCCCGAAACGCTCGTTCAGGCAGCCACCGTCGAATGCGACGTCTCCCATGGTGAAATACAGTGGTTGGAGCACACTTCATCAATCTATTACCAGTCTGCACTGGGAATTAAAGTGTTGTCATAGCTGGTGCTGGTGAAATAGCAGCAGTCAACATGAAACTGACAACACTGTTAGCAGCTTGTGTGCCAAAGCAATATAGCCCATGCGTGTTGTCGTCGTTCCTGGTTTGATACTAAGTGTCAAACACCTATGGCACATACCCGCATACCAGTGGCACATACCTGCCAGTGCATGAGTATGTGCCACTGTCTAGAGAGAAGTGTTTGACGATGTACGTGACGGGATTCTGACATTATTCATCTCTTGACCAGAGCGTCATATTCGTCAAACCATCTAAACCTTCTATAGATTTGGATCACGCCATGTTAAGGAGGTTATCAATAAAGCACCAAGACGTAGGCGGCTAGATAAAAAGATAGATTGCGGAAATTTGAAGCGAACAATTTCAAACTTAAGCGATACAGAAAGAAGTTACGAGCGAATAAGCGCGTGAAAAAGATGGTTATCCAGGGCACTAAACCGGTCTAAGATCGGAAGGTCAGCAGCTCGAAACCGCGCGATATTTTTTTTTTTGGCATTTTCAAACAACTAAGAAGACCGCGCGAGCTGCGAGTCAAAAGAAGTTGAGAGCTTCACTTGATTGATGTGTCGGGTTCAACGTCCCAAAACCACATATCATTATTAGAGACGCCATAGTGAAGGGCTCCAAAAATTTTGACTACCTTGGATTATTCAACGTGCGCCCAAATCTGTATACACAGACCTACAGCATTTTCGCCTGCATAGAAAAGGCAGCCGCCGTAGCCGGGATTCTATTCCGCCATCTGCGGGTCAGCAGCTGAGTACTTTAACCACTAGACCACCACAACGCGCAAGTAGAGGGCTGATGAGCGGTGAGGTGGCGCTCTACGGTGCTATGAAAGTGCAACAAAACCCCAGCTTACAGATAACACAGCAGCCTAACCTAGAATGAGAAAATTCGGTTTAAATGCATATGCCGGACCATTTCCAATCATATATTTATTCAAAACGCATGATAAAAAAATTATTTAAAAGGGTCGTGACATCCAATTCTGAACTATAATATCTGTCGTGTGGGTTGATTATTGTACGTTCACAGACAAGCTCACGAAATTTGAGCGTCTTTGGTCGAGCTGTTAATTTACAATCGAATGCTTTTATCAACGAGTGAGTGCCCTGACGGTCAGGCAACACGGGCTCGATCGCTAGCCGTGACATCACGAACCACTTGCTGGGTGAGCTGCTGTGCGGTCTGAATCCCGGAAGATGATCGTGTTCCATGGTGAGCTGTTCTTGCAATCCAACTTCTTCTGTGTTGTTCAACTCTTAACTGGAACTAAATGGCTTTCAGTGGTGGTAACAATGCCACTGCGTCACCCATGTAGCGCTGGTACTTGAAGCAAGCGATTTCGGAGGTCAGAAAGTGTCCTGTGAATGTGCAATGCATATGCTGTTCGCCAATACAGATAAATATTTATTGAAACTCCTCGCAGGGATTTATATGTTTGAGCGTCACACTTGCTAATTTTTACTGGAACCGAATGCAATTGACAGAGTTCAAGCTAAGATTTGGCCAAAATATATATCTTGAGTAAACCCAGCGCCGCACCGGCATGCCGTTCCCTTCGAATTATGTTTGCATATGCCGCTCGCAAGAACTAATGGAAAAACAACGACCACGATCCGCAGCATTGCTATGACCACTTATTTATTATGTTCAGCGCCGAAAGTCATGCACCGCGTATTCTAGTCAACAAAAATATGCACGCTTTGCCAATTCCATGGCGCTAAGCAACATTGCTCGCGAATACAGCGTCGACAAACCCAGTATCCCAAGCTTGCTTTCAACTTGACACACTTGAAATAAAACTACTTATCATTGTGGAAAGTCGTCTGCAACGTCTGACACAACGGCGAGGTTGTTTGCGTCTTGATTAACACTGTTTCGACGACGATATGATTAGGAGTCTGCCATTAAGGCATTTCTCATAATCATATCGTGGTTTGGAACGTAAAACCTCAAATATGATTATTAAAAGCGCTTTGTATTTTTCCAATCCACCCCGTCGTGTGACGTCACTCGAAGGGAGGCCCTATGCTTTTATGGTATTGCGTTTCTCTACTTCCTTCTTGCACGATTAATAGAATGCTTGGGATAACATAAGACAAGAGACTACGAACGCAGCATAGGTAAGGGGGGGGGGGGATGAGGGAGTGTCACATTACGATCATCAAGCACGTGCAACTCCACTGTTGCGGTGCTATCTCGCAAAATTTAACTGGCTGCGTGTTCTTTATATAAATGTGCACAAATGCAAAACTCCCATTTAGAGGCCTAGGTTGTGTAGGGGTCCTCTAGTGTCAGTATTTTAAATTAATGCTAAGCACTTTTTAGCGAACTTCAGAAAGTTTGACCGTATCTATCTATCTATCTATCTATCTATCTATCTATCTATCTATCTATCTATCTATCTATCTATCTATCTATCTAGCCCACTATGACCTATAGATCTCTAGGCCGGTTAGATAACGGTAATTATATTAAATTGGTGTGGCATAACATTACTGTATGACGAGCATGAGTGACTAGTCATAACATGAACATCTCAAGCATGTATATATATGTCACGAATGTCATGATTGACATGTCATGGTTTTGCTATTCCTGCGGTGGTTTCCTTCACGTGACATATCGCAAAGCAGGTAAGATATGACATGACTGCATGGCAAACATAAGTGACAGGCCCACATGTGGAAATCATGACATCCGTGTCACGTAGGAACATGACTACATGCCACTCTCATGATGCACTCGCGGTCGTTCCGCTAGCTTCACATACGCCAAATTTCTTATTACTTCACGTGAATGGACGATGAAGGTATATGACTGCTGCAAACAGAATGGTGACATGCGTGTCATGTAAAAAACATGGCTACATGCCACGCTCATGATGCGCTCGCGGTCGTTTCGCCAGCTTCACATATACCGAATTTGGTACTACGTGACATAAATGAATGATGAAGGTATATGACACGTCCAAACATGATAATCATGACATGCGTGTGATGTAAAATATGACTACATGCTACGCCTATAGTGCGCTAGCGGCCGTTTCGCTAGCTTTACGTAAACCAAATTTAGTATATCATGACACGAACAGACGACGAAGGTAAATTACACGTCCAAAGATAATAATAATGACACGTGTGTAATGTAAATTATGACTACATACCGCGCTCATTATTCGCTCGCCGCCGTTTCACTAGCTTCACATATACCAAATTTGGTATTACGGGACGTGAACGGATGAAAAACACAAAAGCCAGGCACGAACATGATAATCCTGACATCGAGAATTATCTATGACATGATTTACGTCCACCTTATAAAATTGTT